>NW_005871088.1:2379405-2382664 GCF_000147115.1 Myotis lucifugus | reverse complement strand
ATCAGTAGATGAATGGATTAGAAACTGTGGTACATCTACTCGATGGAATCCTATGCTGCTGTTAAAAAGAAGGAACTCTTTCCATTTGCAACAGCATGGATGGAACTGGAGAGCATTATGCTATGTGAAACAAGCCAGTCAATGAAGGAAAAATACCACATGATCTCACTCTTTCGTGGATAATTAAGACCATTACAAACTTTCGAACAATAATAAATACAGTGGCAGAGCTGCCTCAAACTGATTGTCGAACTGCAGTGGGAAGGCCAGGAAGGGTTGGGGGACAGGAGGGAGGGGAGTAAGAGATCAACCGAAGGACTTGTATGCATACATATAACCATAACTAATGGACATAAGACACTGGGGGGTAAGGGAGGGCAGGGGCTTGTCAAGGGTGGGGGGGGGGGGAAAGGACACTTATGTAATACCCTTTTTAATACTTTTAGCGAAAAATAAAAAATAAAAAAAAAGGCCCCACTGTATTTGATTTGTGACTCCATTCCTTTCCCAAGTATAGTTTTAAAAACAAATGCATAAAACATTTTAAATAAACATGTGAATGGTCAATGTGTAAAGATATATTTTGTAATAATAACAGTATAAGAGGGGCAAGGAGTTGTATGGGAGCAGAGTTGTTCTGAATGCCATTGAAGCTAACTTGCTATCAATTCAAACTAGATTGTTCTGGGAAAGGACGGGACTTGGTTGGAAAGTCTGTAAGGAGGATTCTCTGAAAGTCAGGGGGCCTCTACGGCAGTGGTTCTCAACCTTCAGACCCTTTAAATACACTTCTTCATGTTGTGACCCAACCATAAAATTATTTGCGTTGCTACTTCATAACTGTAATGTTGCAACTGTTATGAATCATAATGTAAATATCTGATATGCAGGATGGTCTTAGGTGACCCCTGTGAAAGGGTCATTCAACCGCCAAAGGGGTCCGGACCCACAGGTTGAGAACCGCTGCTCTAGGAGGACCTTGCTGAAGGCAGCAGGCCCTACCTTGACTTTTCCAAACAAGTCTGAGCCACCAAGTGTTTTACTGGAATCTCTATGTTTATTCTCAAGACCCAACCTTGTAGAAGCATGTGATTTCTCAAGGATACTTACTCTGCTGATAATATGTAATAGTTAATTTTAGGTCAAGCTGTTGTTACAATAAAAGTCTAAGGAGGCAGGTGAATGGGGTGGCCTGGTGCCTCTTGCCAGGCAGCCCCTTAGCCCTCTCTTTCACAGAAACGAGTGCCAGAGTAATCATTCATCTGTCCCTCAGGGTCTTCTGGTCAGTACTAGCAGATTGTTATAATCTTAGAATATTAATTGTAACCACTATGAAAATGATTTTAAATATATATGGAAAGGGAGATGAATAGAGAATCAAAAGAGTACACTAGAAAATAATCAAGTCAATACACTGGAATGTATTGGAGGAACTGGAAGAATAATAATGAAGGAATTAATTAACAAAAATACTTAGAACATATAGAAAACAAATAGCAAAATGTTAGGAGCCCTTCTTAACCAGTACTCACTTTAAATATAGATAGATTAAATTATCCAATTAAAAGGCAGAGATATAAAGAATTCTCCCAAACATTTAAAGAACAATTGAAATGAATCTTTCTCAAACTCTCTCCAAAAATAGAAGAAGGAACACTTCTTAACTTATTCTGAGAAGTGCCAGCATTACCTTGATACCAAAGCCAAACCACGGCATTACAAGAAAACTATAGGCCAATATCCCTTAGGATTATACAATCAAAAATCCTCAATAAAATGTTAGCCAACTGAATGAAGGAGCTTATGAAAGGGTTTATACACTATGACCAAATGTGGTTCAACATACAAATCTCAATTCATACAATATAGTAAATCCCTAAAATAAAGGAAAAACACATGATCATCTCAATTGATGCTGAAAAGTATTTGACAAAATCCAATAACTTTTAATGATAGAACATTCAGCAAGTTACGAATAGAAGGGAACATCCTCAACATGATAAAGGACATTTATGAAAAATTAAAAGATAACATTATAGTCAATAGTGACAGACTGAAGGAACTTTCCCCGAAGATCACACACAGAAACACACGCAGATCACAATACTGAAAACAATGAAGAGGAGCACTGATGAGTTGTGACACAACTTCAAGAGGCCTGTATACATACACTTGCAGACCCCAAAGGAGAGAAAAATGGGGGGAGATGGAAAAAGTATTTCAATGAAATATCTACAAATTTGATGAAAACCATAAACCCAGAGATCCAAGAAACACAGAGAATGGGAAGAACAAGAAACATAAAGAGAACTACACCAAGGTCCATGATATTTAAATTACTTAAAATCAATGATAAACAGACAATCTTGAAAGTACCTAGAGAAAAACAGAGACTTTACTACAGAGGAACAAAGATAAGCGTAAGAGTAGATTACTTGTCACAAACAATGAAAGCAAGAGGAGAGTGGAGCAATATCTTTAAAGTACTGAAAAATTAAACTGTCAACCAAAATTCTATATAGAGTGAAAATATATTGCAAAACAAAGGTGACTTTTTCTGAAATACAAAACCTTAAAGAATTAATCACCAAGAGGCATTCACTGAAAGAAGTATTAAAGAATGTTTAAAAGAAATGTTAAAGTCCTCCAGGCAGATAGAAAACGACACCAGATAGACATTTGGATCTACACAAAGGAATGAAGAGCACCAGGAATTGCAACTTCATCCATAAACATAAGGGTGTTTTTCTTCTTTATGTAAATATCTTTAAGAGATAATTGTTTAAAGTAAGGATAATAACAGTGTATGGTAGGATTTACAACATAATGTACAATAGAAGTGAAATGTATGCCAACAGTAGAGGAAAGACTAAGAGAGGAGAAATGGAAGCATACTGTTGGTTTTTGTGTATTTGACTCTTCTGATCCAATGGGCATGGCAAACTGTTTTTCTTTTTGTACCAAGAACCCAGCAAAGTGATCAGGTGAGCCAGACCTTGAAGTTGCACCCATCATTTAAATGTGAATACAGTGTAACTAGAGGGGCTGCATGCTGTGAATTACAGATCCAAATTACTCCTCTCTGTTCTCTTCTCTGTGGAATAAGGAACTCTTATAGAAAACACTTCCCCTGTGTTCTTAAAGTAGATTCAGCTACACAGCTGTAATAGGTTTTGGTTGAGATTAGGAAAGCTGAATATCAGTCAAGGAGATTGTGTACCAAGTTGGGAGCAAGGGCAACAGGTGAAAAGTAAAATGA
>NW_005871088.1:2377411-2379032 GCF_000147115.1 Myotis lucifugus | reverse complement strand
GGGGGCCACAAGTTGTTGGCAGTGCTGGAAACCCAGGCTGAAAAATTGGCATTCAGTGTATTGGACAGAATGGACTCTACCTCTATACACCTGTGCAGCAGCATGAGGAAGTCCATGTCTAAAGAAAGGTCTTCTAGCACAGAACTTTCCCAGCTGTGCTCAGGGACAACCTTAGAGTTCTGTGCCTGGTGTCAGGACCCACTGCCCCCAAAGGGAAGAAAGGGTGCTGAACTAACAGGACTCTGGGTTTATAGTCTTCATTTCGACTACTCTGCCTTCCTTATGTGTGTGGAATGGATTAGTGTGGAAGGCTTTATTGGAATAAGAGGTTTCACTTTTAAAATTTTGACCACAATAGACTACCAGTAGATACAGGCTGCATCCTGGAAATGTACCGGTTAGATATAGGATGTATAGGATGGATCCATGAATCCTAGCCTCCTGGGCCTGAGGTTGCCTCCAGTACCTTGTGCTGCTTGGCATAAGCAACTTAAGTTACTACAGAGCTGCCATCTGCCTAAACAAAGTTAGAGAAAGTATCTGAGTATTGGTGGATGTACGCTTGGCCTTGACAAGGATGCCTAGAGCAGAGTATTTAAAGTGGCATGTATATGCCTGAAATCCATCAATCAGAATTTTTTTTCTGTTTTATATATATGATGACTGCAGGGTACCATTGGCTGTTTCAAAATGGGGAGCCTGCCCACTGTCTGTGCCTTCCCCTTTCATGGATGAAACCCAAAGTGTTCCAACTGCTTACATAGCTTCAATATCCCTATGGGACACTGTTACTGAGGGTGCCATTATGGGCACCTCTTCCCTGGGGCCAAACACCATCTTGGAGGTGGAGCTACTCTCAACAGGATCATCCCTGGTGTTTCCTGCATTGGACCCCACACATCCCCAGGTTAAGGTCCCAAGTTAAGGTGCCATTCCTATGGATTTTCCATTCACCCTGAAAGCATCTGCACCTGGACCAATCTGGTATCCCAGACAGTATCTGCTGGCAACATAGGCCAGCAGTGGTATCCACAGGACACCTGCCCTTGTTGTGCCAAGAACTCAGAAACCCCTCAGGCAGTAGGAGCCAGGAACAATGTACACATAGTTTTTCCAAGCATGTCCACACCCAGCCCTTTGTCTGCAGAGTCTGAAATGATTAGTCCTATGACTTTCCCCTTCTGATTTCACCCTCCTTGCAGCAGGCACAGCTCATGGGTATTCCTGACCTATCTCAGCTCTCGGTCCCCAGTCACCAACCCACTCATTCACATAGCCCCAACCTCTATGTGGGGTTGCCCTGCATGCAGGTGTAAAGTCCCCAGCTGCTAGCAGGCATCATGACAGCTCCTAGCCACGGGACACTACTAGAGGAGTCAAGAGATGTGGTTCATCTGAAAGATGCAGGGAGCCAGCTATACTCTTTCTGTTCAGAGGCAGCGGGACTCTAAGATTAAGGACTGGAGTCTGGCAGGCCACCAGGCCATTCTTCAGATAGACCCTGCAACATCCAGCTGGTGAGGATGATTCAGATATTTCCCCAGCCTATCCCTGCTCTTTGTCCTGTATTGCTCTCCTCCCCACCTGCTCTCCTTTGGGCTCTTTCTCCCTAGCCTGAACT
>NW_005871088.1:2356160-2377311 GCF_000147115.1 Myotis lucifugus | reverse complement strand
CACTGGCTGAGGGTGTCCTGTCCTGTCCCCTTCCCTGGCTCCTGACTGAATCCGTGCTTCTCAAAGTAAAAGGGAAGTGTTTTGTTGACATTTCAGAATTTCAGAATGTTAACTCATGCCCAGAGAAAATTGTTACTCAGGAAATTACTGCATAAATCCAGGTTTATATGGGAGAGGAATGAAGTTAGTGTTATTTTCAATCAAATTTGAAAATGGGGGAGATACAAATTAAAACAAGAGTGAAGAAATATTTTTGCCCACAATTCTAACCAAAATTTAAAGGAATGATAAAACATATTTTAAAGTAAAAAATATTCACATAAAAAAATTGAGCATGTAAATGGTATGGCATTTTTGAAAATTTCAGCAATATTTATAAAAACCTGAAATATTCAGACCCTTTGCATTTTAAGCTTATAGCCATGCTGTGAGCTATGGTCACCTCTGAGTAGGAGGCTGAAATTTGGAGGGACTTCACAAAGGAGGCAGTTATCTACCTTTAGAATTTTTTTTCAAGAGAATACATGCATTATATACAGGATTATGTTTATAATTAAACTATTTAAATCCACCTAACAGCAGATAACGTTGCTGTGTATTACTCAGTTGAAGTAACTGCAAGCTGATGAGACAGAGGAAAACTGAAATATGAATGGCTTAACATAACAAAAGTCTTTTTGTGCGCATATAAATTTGGATTCAGTTGGGCAGGAGATCTCCTCTATCGGGTGACTCAGGGATCTGGGATAATTCAAGATGGTAGTCCCACCATCTCAACACAGGGATGCTATGCTTGCTGTTGAATGAAATAGGAAGTCTGGAACTGTCATACTGGCTCCCGGATGTCTGGATGTGACACTATTTCTGATCAGCTCTCAGTGACAACAGGTAGATGACACTTCCTAGCAACAAGTGAACTGGCAATGTAGTTTTCCCATACGCCCACAAAGGAGAGGAAGACAAAAAGTGGACGAGACCTTGTAATCTCTCCTATACACTGTTACATATTAGGTGCTAAAAGAACAGTTATAATTTGTTATGACAATGACCTCCATTTCTTGGAGGAATTTCTGAGAAGGTCAAATTTGCCTTAAATTCCCCAACTTTTTCAATGACTACCATGTGACAGGAGATTTCAAATTCAGGATCACGTGTAATTTTCATAGGTTCCTGTAAATATCAGTTGAGTCGGTTTGCCATCTTCACTCAATAACACTTTTCTACACTTCCCTTTGATATAACCTATATAATCTCAGTTGGCTGAGAATTATCTCTTTCCTTTTGATGCATGACCAAAATTTTGTGAGTTTCTGCTGCCCTCTACATGACTGAACATACCTGAACACCTATACAGGTGCCATCAGGTACACTGAAAATTATTATTTTCCTGTGATACAGACACACAGACATGAAACAGTGGGGGGGAAGATAATTACTTTTAATTTGTAATTAGGATGAGCATGTCTACATAGAAACCATTTTTCACCTACAAGGGGGCTCCAAGTTTGGGGGAATTTAGCCTCTGTAGATGTTTGCTCAACAGTGATTTCCATGGTCTTCCTGCATCTACCACTTATGAAGGAGGCATTGGGATTTGACCCCCTAGGTAAGCTGATTTATCCGTGTATGTGTTCAGTGGCCAGTTTCAAATAACACACCCCATTAAACTCCTGCTGTAAACAGCAGGTATTCTAACAAACCTTCTTTCTAACTTCAGGCTGACATCCCCAAATTGGTAGATTATGGGCCCAATCATACTGTACTCATTGATTCATTTGGAAAGCATGTTAAGAATGTGCTGAAGACATCCAGCAGGATGTCCGAGTATCTAAAGGTCACTGTTCAAATTCAAAGAGATTTTTCCATCAGAGCGGTTCCAGGGTGAAGGATGGATGATCAGTACTTCAGCAGGGAGTAGACATGTTCTAAGCTGGGGGCAGTGGGGGTGTAGGGGGGAGGTAGGATATTTGGGGCTGTTCCACTGTGAGTGGCCACAGCCTTCAGAGGAGGCAACAGTGAGAAGCTGGTCAACAGGCCAGAATCCAGGGATGGACAGGAGGGCACACAGGGGAAGGGTGCTGTCATGTGGAAAAATGCATGGACTGGACATAAATGCCAACATCTCAGCTCTCAAGGGACCCTGGGACTTGGGAAGGAGGAACCTTGGTAAATAAAGGCCACAGACGATACCCAGATTGTGTTTGATTCACACTGTCACCGTCCTTCCTTAGGCCTGCTTTTAGTGCCTTGGCCCCAGGGTCCCTCTTTTTATTGCCTGAGAGACATCATGTAGTACTGAGAAGAAAAATGATTTATGAGTCAGAAGGTTAGGCACAGTCTGGGATGGGTGGGAACAGCATGGACTTCAGAGGAATTCAGACCAGGGATCCAATCTCTGCCTGTCACTTACTAGCTATGTGATCCTGGGACATTAGCTCTCCCTAAGAGCCCCAGGTTCTTCATCTGTGAAGTAGGTGGATTTGATAAGCCCTGTCTCGCAGGACTGCAGGAATGTATGGAGTGTTTGTAAAGCACCTCCCACAGTGCCCAGTGGAGATAGGAACTGTGATGAATGGCAGTTATTTTTAATATTATATTACCCCAAGCACTACTATCCTCTACTCTGGAAGGGTTCTTGTTGTTGTTCTTGTTGTTATCTACTACATCTCAGGGAGCATGTAGCTCAGTAGGATATGCAATACTAAACTAGCCAAAGACATGGATGGACCATGAGAACATTATGTGATGTTAAATAAGTCAAACGGAGAAATCTAAGGAACTATATGATTTAACTCATATGTGGGATATAAAAGTGAAACTTATGTACACAAACAGCAGTGTGGTGGTTGCCAGAGGGAGGGGGGTGGAGGAAGAAAGGGGTTGCAATATCAGGTGACAGGAGAAGATTTGACTTTGGGTGGTGGGCACATGGTCTTATATACAGATTTTGTAAATTCGAAGCCACACATGTAACCTATATGTTCATGTCAACTCATGTCACCCCAATAAAATCTTACATAATAAAAAAAATTAACTAGACAAAAACTCGGCTTTGTAAATAAAGCTCAGTAAATGTTACTTCCTTCTTGCAGGATACATTTTAAAATTTAGGGGTGGGGGAGCCTTTCCCAGCTGGATGTAATTTAAAGTTCGATGAAATTGAGTCAAAGACCAACTCTGTCCGTCCCCAACAGCTGCTCTTCCATCCAAACCATTATTTTCATTCATTTTACTCCCAACAAAAATCTATACATTGCTTAGAATTGCCCAAGTTACATGAAAGGTAATGTAATGAAATGGAGTCAGCTCTGGCTACCCCAGGGCATGAAAAGGGGTGCCTGGCACAACATCTGAGAGTCTGGCTGCTGCCACCACTCAGGTTCATCACAATCAACGTCCACAGAGGGAATCATTGTTTCCCAAACACCAAACTGCCCTGGCTGAGGCCATTTACACTTGCGTGCTGTCCCCTCGAGTCCCACTACCTCTCCCCTTCTTTTGCTTCTTCTGTACGACTTAGGGGACACCTCACCCCCTTCCTTATAAGACTTCAGCACCTACACTATCATCCTGTGGGTGGGTGTGCCCTGCTCTTTCAGTGGGCACAGGATCAGTCAATGTCTGGGGAATAAATGAATCACTGAGCAGGGGTGATCTTCATTCAGATTAAATGTATCCACTTTCTTGAATGAACCAAGCAAACCCAAGGATCCTTATGTAAATTTGTCTCATAAAAAGACAGATGAGAAGGGATAAGAAGCAAGAATCAACAACCTTTTGCTTTTATTTTTCTATTTCATGACTCCATCGATTGCACCACTGAATTCTTTCACATGTCCAAGGAAATCCTGTTCTGATACCATGTCATCTAGTTTGGGATCACAAACTAAGCTGAAAGGTGTTCCACTTTGTGTTACACAGTAGCAAATCTCTTACTCCTTTTTTTTGTTGTTGTTAATTCTCACAGGAGGATATTTGCCTCCCATCGATTTTTACAGAGAGTGGAAGGGAGGGGGAGATACAGAGAGAGAAACGTCAATGTGAGAGAGACACATCCATTGATTGCCTCCCACATCGTAGGTATATGCCCTTGACTGGAAATGAACCCGAGACCCTTCATTCCTTGGGCCACACTCCAATCACTGAGAAAATCTGGCTAGGGCAGCAAATCTATTACTCTTGAACTGGAAAAGTACAAATACATGTGTGACCAATGTCTTTCATACACTTAAATGCTGAAGCTTATGAAATTTTCTATGAAAAAGAACATTTGAAAATTCCTAAAGGAATCAAGGATACATTTCTAAATCATCACAGGAACCCAAAGATGCCACAGCCCTTATTCCTGCAACTCGCCCTAGAACTCACGACCTAGAACACTGACTGCCCTCTTCTCAAAAGCAGAGGAAAGAACTAGCCTCACATCATGTCCAGCAGGAGAAGCTGCCAGAAAGGGGCCTGGAATGTGCTAGGGTGTAACTTGGCTCAGGTCCCCTCTTCCTCACCACTCAGAGCCTCTTCGGACAGGGATAGATTGGAAGTGGGATCCCTTCTATAAACCCTGAGCAAAAACTCCAGGACTTTCAACTTGGTGGTCTCAGCATTGGCCCTGGGGCCCCACAGGAACTGGTAGCGAGCAGGATTGCTGTTGGGCACCTGCCGGTACTCCAGGTACTTTTCCTGCACCCAAACTTTGGTGAGGAGCTCCCTGGGCTCCCCATAGAGCCAATGCTCCTTCCCGTCATGCACCCCCCTGACATGCATGGCTTTCCAGACTTCCTCCTCAGAAGCACAGTCGCCCTCTGTGGCAATAAGCCACAGAAGTGTGACCAGGAGGCCAGTGTTGGGAAATCTGTGCCCATTGCCCACCATCCCATCATAGGTGAGGCCCAAGGTGGTCACCAGGACATAGGTGTGGGCACTGGGGTCCACTTCCTTCACATCAATGCCAAAGACCAGCTGCATGCACTCAGAGGCTGCGCTGAAGATCTCAGGGAAGTGGTCCTGGTGCTCTTTGATGACCTTACTCAGCATTTCTGCTTTTGTGGTCGGCTCCTTTGCACAATACTTGAGGAGCAGGAACATCACCAGGTAAACCTTCTTCAAACATAGGGCACCTTGGAGAGAGGACTCGGCCTCTTCAGAGCTCTCCCTGTTGCTTGCCCCCTCCTTATCTGGGCTGCTGGAGCCCTCATCTTCACATTGGCTACATGGAGAGGATGCCTGGGGGCTATGGGGGAAAGGCAGGCACCCTGGGGGCTATGGGGAGGACTTGGTGTCTCAGGAGCAGCTGCCTCCTCCAGGCTCTCTTGGAATAGTCCTGAGAGAGAGGAAGAGATAGAGGAGGAGGGAGATATAGCCTCCTCCTCCTCTACCTCCTCAGGCCCAAGCAGCTGCACCGCCACCAGTTCCTGGTTCTCCCTCGGGTCCTGATGGTCTTCCTCAGGCTTACAGAGCTCACTCATCTGATGGTGATGCATGATGACATGTGCTGGGACAGAGTGTGGGAAGGTGGGCAATGGGGACCCACAGGCCTGGGAGAGAGAGGGAGTGTGAGGGGCCTCAGCTGAGAAACACACCTTAGGCAGATCTGACAACAGTGACTTACAGGTCTCTTATTTTAGGAGTGCTCTCGGGCTTCACGGGGTTCTCTCCTCAGCGACCTGTCCAGTAAGATCCTGAAGGAGAAAGTGAGAAGGCTCCTCAGGGTGCAGCTGGCACAATCCAAGGTCCTGGGAAAGACAGTGTGGTGAGGAGGGATTGGGTGCTGTGGGGTCTCCTCTGTTCTGGATGGGGGATCCCCTCCATGCTCACTCAGGGTCTTCACCAGTCCACGGGCAGGGCCTTCTTCTCCCCCTCTGCTGGCCTGAGACAAAACTCTCAGAACAAGACCACACACTTCTGAGACTAACCAGAAGGACTTGGGGTGGCTCCACATCTGGCCATACCTGCACAGAGTCTAATAGTTGTCACTAAGGAACAATAATGTCTGACCTTACTCTATTGATTCCATCTATCCCACTAAGCTTTTACCCTGTCACTGTCCAGGAACTGAAACAACTCCATCTGCGGACCTGAGGTTACCCTCCTAAAGGAAAGGCCTCATCTCCATAGGTAACTGAGGAGGAATTAAGGGGAGCCAGTACACCCACAATTCCATGTCTCCCCATTCCTGGCAAAAATGGCTTGGCAGACCTTGGGCTCCATGTATGCTTGTTTTAGGGGTCCCCTCATTCTGCACTGTAACCACCCTGCCAACTCATGGGAACCTGACTCGACCTCTGTCCAGACCCTCAGACCAAGGCCTTCCCCTCCCCCAGACCACCAATCTAAAAGTCAGGAGGGTCTTAGACTGACAGCCGTGCCCAGGGTTTCCAGGGCTGAGTGTAGGGGCAGGCTGGATTTCTGTGGTGTCCCGTTTTTGTCTCAGGGCTTGGGGTACACCCACTCCTCCCTTGGGGCCCTCATCTTCACTTTGGCAAGACCCGGGACACTTCTCACTGTTGAGAGGATACCCCTCCTCAGATGACCGGACTTTGTCCACTCAGACCAAGGTCCTCACCTACCTGAGAGCCCCAAGAGAATGAGGAGGCACCACATTGCAAAAACTTCAGGGGTAGCCTCAGGTGGCTACCATCTTCCCTCTCCACATCCCCCTACCCCCGCGGAATCCCTGCCATCATCACAAAATGTTGGCAGCAGGGACTGGGCCCTCTGTCCTGGTTGCATTCCCGGTGCCCATTTGGCTATTCATTATCACTGCTGCCAGGACCTGCCCCACCTCCATGCCTCCCACCTGGGATGCTCTATCTCCCCCCGCCTTATAGAAAGGCCCTGCCTCACCGAGGACTCCCCACTTTCCCACCCACGATAGTAAGGAGCGTGCCACTTAGGTCCACTGTTGTTCCTTTCAGGGTTGAGGACTGGGGACAGCTGGTCTTTGTATCACCCCTCCTGTTCTGAGAAGGGGGTGTACATTGAGGCTTCACATGCACACCCAGAAGATCCTGGGACTAGTCCCTCTGCTGATCTCAGGTTATCTCTGAGACTGAGGTCCTCACATCCCCAAGATCCCCCCATCCACCTCCATGTGGCAATAGCAGGAGTTGGCAACATCAGTCCTTTCTGCCAGGGTCTTCCTGGGTCTGAGAACAGGGCAAGCTAGACACTGTAATGTTCCTCCCCCTTGGAGTGGGGAAGCTGCACATCTTCCCCCCTCTCAGATGGACCTTTTCTTGAGATCTGCCAGATCCTGGGACTCTGCTATGCTGACCAGATGTGGACCCATCTACTGACATGCAATTGGCCCTCAAGCCTCACTGCCCTGAGAGCCCAAGGCAGAAGGAAGGGTGCACCACCTGAGGCTACCCCTGCCTATGGACTTCAGGGATGACAGAGGCAGGGCTGCTTTCAGTGGGAACCCTCTGTTTGAGGTGCAAGGGGTCCCCTCAGTGACCTGAAGACCTCTGCTAGATTTCTTCTTGGCAGAGACTAGATCTATCCCTTCTCCGAACCTGAGGATTCAGGCCGCCCTCTGCTGTCCTGAAGCCACATTCCTCAGACCAAGGCCTTCACATCCTGAAGACTCCTGAGGCAGAACTCAGGAAATATCTCATGTGGTTGTCCTGCTCTGGAGTCCAAGTGCAGGGCCACAGAATCAATCTCTGCTTGGGAGTTCTAGGTCCTCCATCCACCCTCAAGGTCCTCACCTTAATGCCCCGCAGAACCTGCCCCTCCCCCCAGCCCCCATGCCTCAGCGATCTGAGGCCCTGTTCCTGATACCAAGTCCCAGTCGCTCTCAGACCCACATGGCAGATGTCAGGAGATGCCACACGTGGTCATTCTGCCACAGAGTCTTGTACCACTGACAGCATGGTCAGGCTTCTGTGGGTGTCTCCTCTGTCCTCCCTTATGGTTCTTACTTTGACCCCTGGGAGGTCCTGGGCTCCTCCTTCTGCTGACTTGAGGCTTGGACCCAGAGACCAAAGACTTCACTGCTCTGAGACACCCCCGCCCCCCCAGGGGAAGCCTGTGGACATCACATTAGGCGACTAAAGCCTGGGACTATAAGGGCTGATGGGAGGAGTGGAGATGGACTCCATGGTTCCTTGGCCCTCCCTCTCGTCCTCAACTGATTCCCAGCAGTACCTGGCCACTGTCCCTTGCCCACCTAAGTTTGCTCCCATTACCTCATACTAAAGTCTTAATCGCTCTCTGTCTCCTGAAGCAGTTTTCAATGGATGCCACATGCAGCCAACCTATCCAGGGTCTCCCATGGCTGACAGTGGAGATGGAGCAGAATTTTGTTCCTTCTTCTCTACCTGAGAGCTAGACGACTCAGTTCTCCTTCAGGGTCTTGACACACATATGAAGAAGCACCTGTACACCTCCCTTTGCCAGCCTGAGACCACTCCCATTAGAACCAAGAGCTGGGTCCTCCCATGAGGAAGTTGGGGGAGGGCACAGCCTCACCATTCTGCCCTGGGTCTCTCAGCGCTCCCTCTGGTCCTCACCTTGATTCCAGGCAAATCCTGGGTCCCTCCCTCTGCTGACCTGATGTGGCTCCCCTCAGACCTTGTGGTTGACTCACAAATTCTCCAAGAAGGTGGGGAGGTGGGTTGCAGGAAGTAGTATTCAGCCAGTCAGCTCAGTTCCTGGGACTCAGGGTGCTGACAGAAGGGGCAAAGCTGGATTCTGTGGTGGTGGTGGTGGGGGGGCAATCTTCCCTCAGGGTCATACCGGGACTCTCTGCAGGACTAGGCTCCTTCCCTCTATGGACGTGTAGCAATCCTCCAGACTTGGTCCTCGCCTCTCTCAGACTTCCGGGCAGAACTCACTGAACATTATACCTGGAAAGCATTCGCGGCACCTACCATGGCAAAGAGTGAGAGTGAGCTTTTGTGGAGCTCTACGTTGGGGGTTCCTGGGTCCCCTCATTCCTCCCTCCTGGTCCTCACCTTGACTCCGGCCGGCCCTGGGCCCTCCCTCTGCCTACCTGAGGCCCTGCTCCTTTCACTGAAACCCACAGGCTCACTGATCCGGATGTGAAGCCATGGATGCCACTTGGCTCTGGGCAGCAACTCTGCCCTCCCCTCTGTGGACCTGAAGCCCTGCACGTTTTATCAAGTTCCAAGCCTGGCTCAGACCTGCTGCTGAAGTCAGGGGACACGGCACATGGTCATTCCCCCTGGAGCACCCCATGGCTTGTAGCAGGGGAGGACTTTTATGGGGTCCCCTACATTGTGGGGCCCAGGGTCACCTCCGTGCTCCCTCAGCTGACCTGTGGTGCTGCTCCTTACACTGCACCTGGATGGGGAAGTCAGGAAACTATGCCTGTGGTCAGCTTGCCCACTGGGCTTCCTCGGTCTGAGGATTATGGGGTCCAGGCCCCCAATCTCCCTCAGGGTCCTCAACTTGACAGCAGCAGGACCTGGGGTCCCCCCTGTGCTGCCTGAAGCCCTGTTCCTTCTACCAAACCCCCCGTGTCTCTCAGACCCAATGTAGAAATCACAAAGCACAATGCGTGAACTCACCCCTCCCCCACCCACAGGAGGCCGGCCCGATGGACACTGTTCTGGGGTGAAGGCCCCCAATCTCCCTCAGGGTCCCCACGCTGACGCCGGGCAGGTCCCGGACCCCCTCTGCCGACCTGAGACGCCGCCGTGACAGGGAGCCACCCGGGGGTCTCAGACCCGGAGGACCCGGAAGTCAGGCCTCGCTGCTTGCGGTCACCCCGCGCCTTGGGGCCCCCGGGACTGACTGCTCTGGGCCCAGAGTCACCTTGTCCCCCCCACGGCCTCACCATGAGGCCTGCAGGTCCTGGGACCCTCCCTCTGTGAACCGGGAGGCCGGACCCCCACACGGAGGCCGTCACCCCCGAGACCCCAGGGGAGGCCTGTGGGCCTCACTCCCCAGGGCTCCCGGCAGGGGCTGGACTAGCTCCCCGGGACCTCCGTCTGGTCCTCACCCTGATTCCAGGCAGAGCCTGGGCCCGCTGGTGCCGACCTGAGGTGGCTCCCCTCAGCGCTTGTCCAGTCTACCGACCCGAAGCCGGCCTCCCAAAGATGGCGCTCTCCTCTCTCAGACTTCCGGGGCGCAAGTCAGTGGGCGGAACTTCCGGACTGGCTCTCTGGAGTCCCCAGGGCCTGAGAGCAGGGGCAGAGAGCGGATCTAGGGCCTGGAAGTCCTGTTTCTGTTCCCCTCCCGCATCTGACAACACCAGGGCCCCCGCCCTCTGTGGACTTCAGTCTGTGTCCCTCAGACCGAGGCTCAAACTCCCCAGATTTCCCCGGCAGGTGGAGGCATATGCTCAGCCGAGAGCCCCACCCAGGGTCCCTAGAGCTGACAGGAGCACCAGGAGTTGGATGCTGTAGTGCCCTCTGTTCTGAAGCCTGTGGACCACGAAGTCCTCACCCTGGAGGGCCTCACACCCCTTGCAGAGATCGCTGCCGAACCAGGACCGATGCTGCGGGGGAAGCTGTTGCGCCCAGGACGTGTCAGGGGCAGAGAAGAAGGATTATTATGAGTGAGGATTAAAAAGTGAAAACACCTGCACTGGACAAGGGAAATGTAGACAGACAACCACAATCCCACAACACCTCCCCAAATCCCTACTGCTGCTCAGCATCTTCAGTAGTAGCTAACCTTTAGAACCCACAGTTTCCACAGTGTCAACTAAGCTGGTAAAGAAACCCCATAAGACCCTTTGATCTTCTTTGCTCTCCATCCCTTTGAACAGGGATAGGAAGAAACTGGGATGCTTGCTATTGACCCTGAGCTAATATTTCAGGACTTTCAACTTGCTGCTTTCAGCATGGGCTCTGGGACCCCACAGGATCTCATACGGTGCAGGATCACTTGTGAACAGGGTAGTACAAATACAGGTTTGGTCAATGTCATTCACAAACTTAGATGCTGAAGCTTGTGAAACCTTCACTGAAAAGAAACAACATTTGAAAAATTCCCATAGAAAACAAGGATAAATTTCTAAATCATCACGGGTACCCAAAGATGCTACAGCCCTTTATCCCCGCAACTTGCCCTGGGCCTCACAACCTAAAACGTGGACTTCCCTCTTCTCAAATGCAGAGTGAAGAATTAGCCTCACATCATGGCCAGCTGGAGAAGCTGCCAGACCTGGGCTTGAAACGTGCCCGGGTGCAACTTGGCTCAGGCCCCCTCTTCCTCGCCACTCATAGCCTCTTCAGACAGGGATGGGATGGAGCTAGGATCCCTTTTCTATAATCCTTGAACAAAAATTCAAGGACTTTCAACTTGGTGGTCTCAGCGTGGGCCTTGAGACCCCACGGAACTTGTGGTGTTCCAGATCACTGTTGGGCACCTGAAGGTACAGCAGGTACTGTTCCTGCAGCCAAACGATGGTGAGGAGCCCCCGTGGGATGCCCATAGATCCAATGTTCCTTCCCATCATGCACCCCCATGACCTGCAGGGCTTCCCAGATTTCATCCTCGGGGACACAGTTGCCCTTTGTGGCGATCACCCACACAAGTGTGACCAGGAGGCCATTGTTGGGAAATCTGTGCTCATTGCTCACCATCCTGCTCCTAAGGTATCTTGCAAAAGAGCGAATCACAAAGGCAGAAATGCTGAATGGTGTCATCAAAAAGTACCAGGACCGCTTCCCTGAGATCTTCATCCAAGTCTCCAGTGGGTGCAGCTGGTATTTGGCATTGATTGGAGGGAAGTAGACCCAGTGACCACTCCTATGTCCTGGTCACCACCATGGGCCTCACCTATGACTGGGGGCTGATCAAGAAAGAAGACCTGACCAAGAGAGGCAGCAATACACAAGGAGCTTTACTGGATAGGGCCTGGACTGGGCTGAGGAAGAGAAGAGTCCCTCACAGCAGGACACCCTTTATGGGTTTTTGGGTCAGGAGGGCACTGTCCAGAAGGGAGTACTATGGTTTGAATGCTTGTGTCCCTGTAAAAGGCTGACGTTGAAACCTTAACCCCTAAAGATGACAACATTAGGAGGTTGGGCCTGTGGGAGGTGCTTAAGTCATGAGGGTTGAGCCCTCAGGGATGGGAGTAGCACCTTACAAAATGTCTTCAGAGAGATCCACGCTACTTCCACCATGTGAGGACACAGCAAGGAGGGCTCTCACAGCAGCACAGTGGCACCTTATTCTGGGACTTCCAGCCCCCAGAACAGGGGGAAGTAAATTTCTGTTCTCGATAACCTACTCAGTCTGTGGTATTTTGTTGTGGCAGCCCCCCTGGACTAAGGGAGGAGGGCAAGGGAACAGCTGGAAGACTGGCATTGGAGAGGAGGCTCACGTGTCTAAGTGAAGCTGCTCAGCAGCTCTGGGGGAGTGGCTTGAGGTCTTAGAACCACAAGGCTCTCTTTTATCTACTCTGAGCAGCCAGGCTAGC
Organism: Myotis lucifugus; assembly: GCF_000147115.1. Classification (NCBI taxonomy): domain Eukaryota; kingdom Metazoa; phylum Chordata; class Mammalia; order Chiroptera; family Vespertilionidae; genus Myotis; species Myotis lucifugus. The sequence continues at coordinate 2,364,914 of NW_005871088.1, read as the reverse complement.
CTCAAGGGCCCCAGAGAGCAGAGCTCAGTATTTTCTCTTTGGCTGCAAGGCTGTGCGGATGCAACAGCTAGGTCAGGACTGAAATCATTTCTCCCTAGGGGGCGGCTGTATTGGTAGCCCAGTCAGCTGTGCTGTGCTGGAGTCACATGACTATGGGGGCTCTGTTCATACGGTGGCAACACACACAGATCATCTCTGGGGCCTTTGGAACTCTGAAGAACAAACCAATCACCTCTGTCAAAAGGTCCTGAGCATGGTGCCTAATAAACACTGTCTGACTGGTGGTTGTGGGACCCAGGGTTGAATTTCTGGGACTGAGCAGGCTTACAGAGGGAGGCCATTTCCATAGTGCCTTTCTTCAACTCCATTGAAGTCAACAGTGTGAACATTTCATCTTCAGAAGAAAAGATGAGCCTGATGTCCTAGATTCTTCATGACAATGGAAATTTGGTGGTTCTTGATTCAAAGATCCTCTAGAAACCTCGGGACTCAAGAGTGCCTAAAACATATCAAATAAACACCCTTTCCCCACAAAATGACAGACTCTGCTTTCCAGAGGCTTCTCTCCAATTTCCTTCCAATAAAATGAGCAAGTCCCTTTAAATAAGTGATTAGCAGAGTCATGAGCTAGCAAAGGCCACAGGGACACCTCATTTTCAGCCTTCAAAAAACATGCTTAAGGAACAATTATTTGGTAGGCAACCGAAGGGAGCTGGCTGTTTAACCAGAGACACTAGGAGCTTCTCTTTGAAAAGCCAGCCATTCTAATCCTCTAGGGCACTGGTCTGCAAACTCATTAGTCAACAGAGCAAAATATCAACAGTACAACAATTGAAACTTCTTTTGAGAGCCAAATTTTTTAAACTTAAACTATATAGGTGGGTACATTGTTATTAACTTAATTAGGGTACTCCTATGGCTAAGAAGAGCCACACTAAAGGGGCCAAAGAGCAGCAAGTGGCTTGAGCTGCAGTTTGCCGACCACAGCTCCAGGGCATGTCCTTCAAGAATAAACTGATTATTGAATGAATGCTTTATAAACCTGTTTAGAAGCACAAAGACCATGGACTAAATCTGAATCTAGACTTGGGGCTCATCTTTAGGCTGATAGGCACCTTGGGGTATTTCCTTCCCTAATGCCTCTGGCTTCCATTTCAGAAAAAAGGAACAGGAACAACCCTCGGAGAGGACAAATAACACCACTTAGTGGCAGAGCTGGGACCAGGACCTAGGACCCTTGCAGGTGGTGCCTTTCCATCTCCCTATACAGAGTGATTATTAAGACCAAAGTTACCCCAAACAGCTAGAGAACAGGGTGAGTGAGTGGAATGCTTTGTTTCCCCAGAGCTGAATATGTGCTTAATCAGAAATTACCAATGAAAAGGGGAAGTACCAAAGGAGATCCAATTTGGAAGTGGCAAGCCTGAAAACTGGGAAAGCCAAAGACCACCCACTTCACTGAAGAAAGGAAATGGGGCATAGGGGAGGCCTCAAGGGGTCTGAATCTGAGAGTCTGGGGAGGGTGATTTGAGTAGACACATGCAGGTGCCCCAAAGTGAATCCATCTTGGGTAGTGAGAAGAGTTCCTATGTGGAAGACATAGAAACTAAAGCCAATGCTATTGTGACCTGAGAGTGGTGAGATTTGGCAGTAAGCCAAGCTCAAGAGTGGGCTCTGAGGACATCAGAGGGTGTGGCTGTCCATTCCTACTGTAACACCGTGTTTAACATCTTCTCTCAGATGCTTTGGGTAGCACTGAGGTTGAGGAATGAGTGGAACATTCCCACCTGTGCTGAAACACAGCCCTATAGTAGGGACAACTGGACCCAGGGTTAAGACAATAGGACTCTCTTTTGGGCTCATCTGAGCAGGACCTGCCAATCAGTAGGCACAGCTGGAAGAGATAAAGCAGGAAGCTTGTGAGGGGTGCATTGAAGGGGGGGGTACCTACTGAGACTAGGCAAACCACCATTTTCTGGGAGATACAGTCCCCCAGGGGCCTATCTGACCCAGGCAGTCTTGGTGGTTGCCCAGGCTAGGACTAACCAGGGCCTTGCCCTTGAGCAACAAAGAGTTCATAAACCGCCTGCACCCCTTCTGTAGAGATGTGGGTGGAGATAGGATCGTGACCTCTCAACATATCCAGTGAACTAGCAACAAGAGACAATCTTCCTGGCAGCATATGAGCACCTTTTCTATTAACCTGAACATTATTTCTCTATAGTATTAGAAAAGAGAGAAGATGGGGGTCCTTTCGATGTCCACTCCCCTACACTTGGCCAGGGCCCAGGCTCCAGAGCAGCCATAAGTCACCTTTGTGACATCGCATGACTTAAGCAGCTGGTTGCCCCACGACCGAGACTCTAGAATTTTGAGGACAGTATATATAGGGCATCACTGCTGTGACCAAAGGCATTTCTGACCCCACTTTTGAAGTGATAGGATCCTGCGTACCAAGTGCTTTTTGATGTAGAGCATCAACATGGCTAATCAAAATACCCCTGAGATGCAAGAAGCCACGCTGACCCCATCAGAGGATGGACAACCACCAATAATGGTCCAATATGATACATGCCTAGATCCTCATGTGGATCCAAGGGAGGCTTTGGAGGGGCACGGGGACCAAGAAGAGAGCCCGATCCAAGCCCCCAAGACAACCGGCAACCACCGGAACCAGACCAAGGCACCATCAATGTGGAAGGAAACAACGTTCATCTTTGGCTGTCCTTCCCAAGAAAGCTTTGGAGGATATTGGAGGACGACGCCTTCTAGTCTGTGTGCGGGTCTGATGACAGAGACACCGTGATCATTGATGAAAATCTTTTCCAGAGGGAGATTCTTTGCCGAAGGGGTGAGGAGCAAATCTTTGAATCAAAAAGCCTGAAGAGCCGAAACAGGTTTGGCTCAGTGGATAGAGCGTCTGCCTGCGGACTGAAAGGGCCCAGGTTCGATTCCAGTCAAGGTCATGTACCTGGGCTGCGGGCACATCCCCAGTAGGAGGTGTGCAGGAAGCAGCTGATCAGTGTTTCTCTCTCATCAATATTTCTGACTCTCTATCTCTCTCATATATATATATATATATATATATATATATATATAATTTTTTTTAAAAAAAAGCCTGAAGAGTTTCATCTGCTTGTTGAACTGCCATGGCTTTTGCAAAATATGCCCAGGCAAGTCTTAAGTTTGCTCTGCAGGGAACAGGATGATGGTAAAGTAGAAAGTCCTCCCGTTTCCCACGTCCCCTGTTTCTCAAACATCTTCCTAGTGGACCCAGGAGAACGATATACTGAAAGGGCTTCATTTTGGGGTCTAACCCTTTTTCACATGATACAGATTTTATTGAAAGATGAGAAAGTATACATTTTCATTTGAAACTATAGCCCCCTTAGAGATAACCTGCAGGGATGAGTAAAGGCTCTGAGAGGCCAGTTAATGTCAAATAGGTATATTTTCTCCACAAGTGACTAAATTAATTAATTTTTTTCAGATATACAGAAATTGTAATTTCTAGAGAGGCAAGCCTTGGCTCCTGGAGAACATTACAATATAAGGCAACCAGGTGATGCGTGTTTGTCCAGGGACCAGTGTCATCCCACCAAAGAGAAAGAAGAAGATGGCCCCCACAAGACACTCCCCAAGATCACACCACCAGAACGGTGGCAAAGAAGCTGAATCAAAGGCTCAGGAGACAGGCAAGAATGATTGGGGAACCAATGCCACCCAGGCATTCGAGTTCTCAGTTCCTCAGCCCATGGGCAGTGCCAGGGAGGTCCAGTGCCCAAGTGCAGCAAGTAGTTCAAGTAGAGAGGGCACTTCTGGTAGTGTCATGTTTGTGCCCTCGGCTACTGCTGAAACCGATGGCATAGGAGATCTGCCCCCCACCCCCCAAATGAACCACTACAAGGTTCAGTGATGTCTTTGTACAACATCTCCTATTCTACACTGATCGCTGGCCTTTCAGACATGGCTCCATCAGAGGACCCTGACCAGGCTGAGGAGGAGCTGGAGGGCTCCTCAGATAACAAGTGTTCAGTCTGTGAGCGGTTCAAGGACAATGCAGGCACATAATGTCACAGGCTTTGTTACCATGAATCCATTTCCACTTTAATAAAGAAAGGCAAAAACTACATGGTACAAAATAAACAATCCAATGAGAATTGTGAGTCTGTGTTCTTCTGTTTCCGTGCCACACACCTCATCAGAACGAACCTGGCTCCAGACAGGCTTTTGTCCCAGTTGTCCTCTTTCATTTTCACACCCTCGGCAAGGAACTGGCTAGAAGGTCCTGAGGCAAGCCCAGGAAGATCTAGTCCCCTGATCCTTGCCTACTGGTCAGAAGACAGAAATGCCTAGCATCACATTATATTAGTCATGCAACTTGAAACAGGAGGGTCTTTTACTCACGGATCTCCATATGATGCCAGGAAGTTTCTGATCAGCATCAGAGTGTCTCTAGTCCAAGTACCAGGGGCCTTGCAGAGAGGCCCACCTAGAACCCGGGCCAACCCATCTGCTAAGCAGTGTACGACAGAGCCAGTCTGACTCAGAAGACTGGCCATTCCAGGCAATGCCTGTGAGAAAGCACATCATCCTCACAACTAGCAACTATTAGTAACCCTGCTAGAAGGGACCCAATTAAAGATTGCTCACACAGAAAACAAACAAATTAAAAAACAAAAACAAGGCCCCCATCCAAGGAACAGCAGCCTCCTGATCACCACACCCTCTGTCTGAGGAACAGCAGCTATGTGTGAAGTTTCCCCCCACCAGCCAGAGGAGCCACCACAGCGGTGAACAGCACCCACCACAGGAGCTGCTTCCATCTGAGGAGCAGCTGATACCACAACCGTCCAAGGAGCAACCGCAGCCCGAGGAGCCACTTCCACCCAGCGAGCAGCCACTGAAGGACTCAACATCTAGATATGTCGGTAAGATCTAACATGGGTAGACAAAGAAACCACCAAAGGAAAGAAAAGGAGGACTCGCCAGAAAAGCAGCTAAGTGAAACCGAGGCATGCAGCATGACAGAAAAAGAATTCAGATTAAGGGTCCTAGAGTGCATAAACCGGATGGAGGAAAAAATCAACAACTTATGCAAAAAGCAAGAAAAAACAGATGAAAAAAATCAATAAATTATGTAAGAACCAAGAAGAAATGAAGAGTGATCTAGCTGCAATAAAAAACACCATTGAAAGTTTCAACAGTAGACTAGGAGAAGCAGAGGACCGAATTAGCGAATTAGAAGACAGGGAAACAAAACACACCAAAACTGAACAGCAATTGGAGAAAAAAATTAATAGACAGGAGGAGAGCCTAAGGGAGCTATGGGACAACATGAAATGAAACAACATAAGAATAATAGGGGTGCCAGAACAACAGAAAGAGGAGCAAGACTTAGAAAACCTATTTGAAGAAATAATATCAGAAAACTTCCCAGAGGAGGGGAAGAAAAAAATCACGCAAGCACAGAGAGTCCCAAACAAGGTGAACCCGAAAAGACCCACACCAAGACACATCATAATTACCATGGCAAATGTTCAGGACAAAGAGAGAATCTTAAAGGCTGCAAGAGAGAGACGGAAAGTTATATTCAAGGGATCTCCGATTAGATTATCAAATGATTTCTCAACAAAAACACATCAGGCCAGAAAAGAATGGACAGAAATTTACAAAGTGATGCAAAGCAAAGGACTTAATCCAAGAATACTCTATCCAGCAAGGCTATCATTCAAATTTGAAGGGGAAATAAGAAGCTTCACAGAAAAAAAAAGGCTAAGGGAGTTTATCACCACCAAGCCAGCAATGCAAGAAATGCTAAAGGGACTGGTGTAATATGAAGAAATAAAAAGCTCAGAAAGAAAACAGCCACACAAAAGAAAGAAATGGCTACAAACAAGTACCTTTCAATAATAACTTTAAACATAAACGGACTAAATGCTCCAAACAAAAGACATTGAGGAGCTGAATGGATAAAAAAACATGACCCATACATTTGCTGTCTACAAGAGACCCACCTCATAAGAAGGGACTCACACAGACTGAAAGTGAAGGGATGGAAAAATATCTTTCAGGCAAATGGAAATGAAAAAAAAAAAAGCTGGGGTAGCAATACTTATATCAGACAAAATAGACCTCAAAGTGAAGGCCATAACCAGAGTTAAGGAAGGCCACTTCATAATACTAAAGGGATCAATACAACAAGAAGACATAACCCTGATAAACATATATGCACCCAATTCACGAGGACCCAAATACATAAAAAAACTCCTGGACGATAACAAAGGAGAGATCGACAACAATACAATCATAGTAGGGGACTTTAATACAACACTGACATCACTGGATAAATCCTCTAGAGACAAACAATCAGCAAAGAAACAGCAATCCTAAATGACTCACTAGATCAGCTGTACTTAATTGACCTCTTCAGAACACTTTACCCCAAAGCCACGGAATATACATTCTTCTCAAGTGCTCATAGGACATCTTCAAAAATAGACCACATATTGGGTCACAAACAAAGTCTCCCCAAATTCAAGAAGATTGAAATCATACCAAGCATCTTCTTAGACCATGAAGGCATAATATTAGAAATAAACTACAATAAAAACAACCCAAAATACTCAAACACTTGGAAGCTGAATAGCATGTTATTAAATATTGATTGGGTTACCAATGAGATCAAAAAGAAATTAAAAACATCCTGGAAACTAATGACAATAAAAACACAACAATCCAAACCTATGGGACACAATGAAAGCAGTCCTGAGAGGGAAGTTTATAGCTCTTCAGGCCTATCTCAAAAAACAAGAAAAAATGATAGTAAATCATCGAACTCTACAACTCAAAGAATTAGAAAGAGAGCAACAAGAAAACCCCAGAGTGAGCAGAAGGAAGGAGATAATAAAGATCAGAGCAGAATGGAGCTCCAGTGGCGCAATCGGTTAGCGCGCGGTACTTATAAGATCAGAGCAGAAATAAATGACATAAAGACCAAAAAAAAACCAATACATAAAATCAATGAAACCAAGAGCTGGTTCTTTGAAAAGATAAACAAGATTGATAAACCTCTAGCCAGGCTCACCAAGAACCAAAGAGAGAGGACCCAAATAAACAAAATCAGAAATGATAGAGGCGAAATAACAACAGACCCCACAGAAATACAAATGATTGTTAAACAATACTACGGACAACTCTACTCCAACAAATTAGACAACCTGGAGGAAATGGACATATTCCTAGAAAAATACAACATTCCAAAACTCAATCAGGAAGAATCTAAAAATCTCAAAAGGCCAATAACTATGGAAGAAATTGAAGCAGTCATCAAAAAGCTTCCAGCAAACAGAAGCCAGGACCAGACAGCTTCACAGGGGAGTTTTACCAAACATTCAAGGAAGAACTAAAACCTATCCTCCTCAGATTACTACAAAAAATCCAAGAGGAAGGAACACTTCCAAGCTCATTCTATGGAGCCAGCATCACCTTAATACCAAAACCAGGTAAAGACAACACAGTGAAAGAGAATTACAGGCCAATATACCTCATGAACTTCGATGACAAATTCTTAGCAAATCGGATCCAGCAGTGCATCAGAAAGATCATACACCATGACCAAGTAGGATTTATCCCAGGGATGCAAGGATGGTACAACACCCGTAAATCAATAAAGGTGATACATCACATAAACAAATTGAAAGAAAAAAACCACATGGTCATATCAATTGATGCAAAAAAGCATTCGACAAAATCCAACACCCATTTTAGATAAAAACTCTCAGCAAGGTGGGAATAGAAGGATCATACCTCAACATAATAAAAGCCATATATGACAGGCCCACAGCCAACATCATACTCAATGGACAAAAACTAACACCATTTCCCCTAAGAACAGGAACAAGACAGGGTTGCCCACTCTCACCACTCCTGTTCGACATAGTACTGGAAATATTAGCCATTGCTAGTAGACAAGAAGAAGTAATAAAAGGCATCCAAATTGGAAAAGAAGAAGTAAAACTGTCCTTATTCGCAGATGACATAATATTGTACATAAAAAAACCTAAAAACTCCATCAAAAAGCTATTAGATGTAATAAATGAATTCAGCAATGTAGCAAAATACAAAATTAATGCTAAGAAATCTATGGCATTTCTATACCCCAATAATGAACTTACAGAAAGAGAGACTAAAAAAGCAATCCCATTTACCATCGCACCAAAGAAATTAAGATGCCTAGGAATAAATTTAACTAAAGAGGTAAAAGACCTCTACTCAGAAAACTACAGGACATTGAAAAAAAAGATAGAGGAAGACATAAACAGATGGAAGAATGTGCCATGTTCATGGATTGGTAGAATCAACATCATTAAAATGTCCATACTACCCAAAGCAATCTATAAATTCAATCCACTCCCCATGAAAATACCAACGGCATATTTCACAGACCTAGAACAAACTCTCCAAAAATTCATCTGGAATAAAAAACGACCCCGAATAGCTGCAGTGAATAGCTTTGTTCTTCCCGAGAAAGAAGAACAAAGTAGGTGGGATCTCAATACCAGATATCAAGCTGTATTACAAAGCCACTGTTCTCAAAACTGCCTGGTACTGCACAAGAACAGATATATAGATCAATGGAACAGAATAGAGAGCCCAGAAATCGCCCCAACCAATATGCTCAATTAATACTTGACAAGGGCAAAAACATACAATGGAGTCAAGATAGTCTATTCAATAAATGGTGTTGGGAAA
>NW_005871088.1:2351726-2356060 GCF_000147115.1 Myotis lucifugus | reverse complement strand
CAGATACATGAAAAAAATGAAACTAGCTGCAACTTACACCATACACAAAAATAAACTCAAAATGGATAAAGGACTTAAATGTATGACAGAAAACCATAAATATACTAGACTGAAACAGCTCCTAGGGCAGGGGTCCTCAAACTACGGCCCACGGCCCACATGCAAATACAAATATTGTATTTGTTCCCATTTTGTTTTTTTAGTTCAAAATAAGATATGTGCAGTGTGCATAGGAATTTGTTCATAGTTTTTTTTAAACTATAGTCCGGCCCTCCAACGTCTGAGGGACAGTGAACTGGCCCCCTGTTTAAAAAGTTTGAGGACCCCGGTCCTAGGGCATTGGAAACTAAAGAGAAAATAAACAAATGGGACTACATCAAAATAAAAAGCTTCTGCACAGCAAAAGAAATCATCAACAAAACAACAAGAAAGCCCACTACATGGGAGAAGATATTTGCCAATGTTATAACTGATAAGAGTTTAATCTCAAACATTTATAGGGAACTCATACAACTCAACAAAAGAAGGAAGATAATCCAATCAAAAAATGGGCAAAGGATCTAAATAGCCACCTTTCAAAAGAGGACATTCAGAAAGCCAAGAGACATATGAAAACATGCTCAAAGTCACTAATCATCTGAGAAATGCAAATCAAAACAACAATAAGGTACCATCTCAAGCCTATCAGAATGGCTATCATCAACAAATCAACAAATGACAAGTGCTGGAGAGGATGTGGAGAAAAAGGAACACTCGTGCACTGCTGGTGGGAATGCAGACTGGTGCAGGCACTATGGAAGACAGTATGGAATTTCCTCAAAAAACTGAAAATGGAACTCCCATTTGACCCTGTGATCCCACTTCTAAGAATATATCCCAAGAAACCAGAAACACCAATCAGAAAGGATATATGCACCCATATGTTCATAGCAGCACAATTCACCAGAGCTAAGATCTGGAAACAGCTTAAGTGCCCATCAGTAGATGAATGGATTAGAAAACTGTGGTACATCTACATGATGGAATACTATGCTGCTGTAAAAAAGAAGGAACTCTTACCATTTGCATTGGCATAGATGGAACTGGAGAGCATTATGCTAAGTGAAACAAGCCAGTCAATGAAGGAAAAATACCACATGATCTCACTCATTCATGGATAATAGAGACCATTATAAACTTTTGAACAATAATAGATACAGAGGCAGAGCTGCCTCAAACAGATTGTCAAACTGCAGCAGGAAGTCCAGGGAGGGTTGTGGGGCAGGAGGGAGGGGGGTAAGAGATCAACCGAAGGACTTGTATGCATGCATATAAGCATAACCAATGGACATAAGACACTGTGGGGTAGGGGAGGCCAGGGGATTGTCAAGGGCGAGGAAAAAAAGGAGACATATGTAATACTCTTTGTAATATTTTAAGCAATAAAACAATAAAAAATAAAAATAAAATAAAATAAATAATTAGTCACCTGGGCTATGGAATCAGAAGCAGCAGAGAATGGATGAAAATCATAAATATGAAAGAGTAATTATTTGAACCCTAGACTCCAGTTATTAGTTTCTGACATTTTCCATAGTGCTTGGCTCACATCATCCTTCATCCATAAAAAAAAACAAAACAAAACAAAACAAAAAAACAAACAAAAAAAACCTCTACCCATCACTTTTCCATCAGAGCTGTATTTCAGATCCATTCTTGGGTCACGAGGTAGCTATGTGACATGTGTAACACAAGTCCTCGTGAGCCCAGGGACACTTTTACAGCAGACCAGTCACTTGCCAGGACAGACAGCTGCTTTCTTTCAAATTCTGATGTCCCTTTCACCGTGAGTGAGGCCAGGCCTGGCTGGTCACCCTCTGGCAATAATTCAGTGCCTGCTCCCAGACTGCCCACAAAAACCCCTGGGTGCTGCTGAAGTGTTCTCTGAGTTTGACCAGAACAAAAACATGGGAGTCCCAAACAATAACCACGTCTCCTAAAACATTTTTCTCTGTAAAACCCACGAATGAGCAGGACCAAAAAGGGTGATAGCACCAAGATATTTCCTGACAGCTTTCCCTTTTCCCTAAAGGTCAGAGTCCTTGAGACAGCCATTGAGCCCAGAGAGGCATCTCACAAGGACAGTCGCCTACATCTGGGCACAGAAATCTGTTTACATGAACAGCAGATGGTGGGTAGTGCTCACCACGGTGGTGCCAATTCAGTTCTACATCCACGGCATGATGGTCCGTTGATGGTCATGATTCAGCTCGATTTTCGGTGACCTTCCTGTGGAGTCCTCCTGACACTAGGGCAGTGGTTCTCAATCTTCGTAATGCCGCAACCCTTTAATACAGTTCCTCATGTTGTGGTGACCCCCAATTTCATTGTTACAAATTAAACATAATTAAAGCATAGTGATTAATCACAAAAACAATATGTAATTATATATGTGTTTTCTGATGGTCTTAGGCTACCCCTGTGAAACGGTCGTTCGACTCCCAAAGGAGTTGCGACCCACAGGTTGAGAACTGCTGCCCTATGGGAACAGGTGCTGTGGGATGCCTACCTGGAAGATATCCCTTCCCCCTTTCCTGGGTATGGGCTCCAGGAACCACCTGGGGTTTGAAAGTGCAGTCGGGACCTTCTGCTTCAGGTTGGTCAGTACAGCCTGCTTTTCCAGTTCCACAACCTCCTCAGGAGCCACGTTTACTGGGCCTGCAAAGATTCCCCCATGTCAAGGAGCCCTGGGAACCACGAGAGAAGCACTGAGTTTTTCCTTCATAAACCTAAGGCTTCCCGTGAGAGAAAACAGTTATTCAGAGTTATACCCACTAGAGGATAAGCTGATTTCACCAAAGGGACACAGAGTGAGCTGGGTCCCTCGGACTGAGCACTTCCGAAGTGTCAACCTCTGCTCAGGGAATCCTGGGTGAGGCACAGGAGAGAAGCAATTGAAGAGGACAGAGCCTGGTCCACTAATGGGCAGGTCCCAGGCCGACTGCTGGGGGCAGCACCTACAGGTCAGAAGGGCCCCGGCTGCTGTGGGGAACCCACAGACAATCAGGTCCCAAGCTCTTCACCAGGTGCAAGGAGCTGGTGTGGGACATCAACCACTGAGGTGTGAGCGAAAGGGCCCAGGATGCTATGGGCAGTGGGGGTGGGGCAGGTGTGTGAAGTCAGGGAGACAGCCTGAGTCTGGAGGCCACCTGACCCTCTCTGTGTGCTGTGCAGCCTCCCCTGGTCTGTCATGCACACACACATGGGTGTACACACATAAACATACATGCGTGCACACAGGCAACACCACATGCAGACTTGGACCTGTCCCTGCCTCTCAGATCAGCAATGGGAACTGATGCCCAGTGTGGACAGAAGGGTTCACCCAGGTCGTAGGAACTCGGCCCTCAAAACCCCAGCCTCGGCCCCTTGCTACCCCTTTGAAGGTGTGCTGCTTACAGAAACCACAGCCCCACTGCCACAGGTTCAAAAGAAAACAAGCCCCAAACTTCTGAGCAAGGTCCTGGGGGTACTCTTGGAGGGGTGTGAGCAGCTCTCAGAGTGTCAGGCCTTGCCAGCGATCACTCCTCTCCCATACTTCTCCCTTTGGGAGCAGAGCCTGAATCTGCATGGGGTTCCACCCCAGCCTCTCCAGCAGCAGCTCCTGCCAGAGGGCATCTTCCCAGTCCCTGTGAGCAATGTGGATGGCGATGGTGCAGTTCCTGTGGCTGCTCACTAGGGTCCCCAACGAGTCTCCAGAGTCTTGACCCATTTAAGACCAAGCCTGCATAAGGCTGCCAGAAGGAGAGGCAGGAGATCTCTATCTCCCTAGAGATCCGTGGCCTCACGTGGCCTGTGGAAACCCAAAAGTGTGAATGTCAATAGGCATCATGCATCAGCCCTCCATGTTCATGGTCTGTGGGCTGACCTCTCCCCCCACTGTCCCCTGGGGCCCTGGAACCCCACTGACAGGGATGGTGGGAGAGCAGAGAGTGTTGGCTCCTTCTTCCTATCCCCACTCACTCAGCTGTCAGGCCCCATGGAAAGGGCTGGCGATGCAGATGCCTCGTCCATCAGATGGAGTCTTTGGGGAGCTCAAGGAAGAAGGTGGAGACAGGTAAGGAGAGGCACTCAGCACAGGGTGTGGTCAGTTCCACAAAGGAGGTCACTGAGGCCAGGGGAGCACAGAGGGAGAAAGGGCGCTTTGGCTTCACACCGGATGAGTGGGTTCTAGTCCTCTCTCAGCACAGACCCTCTGAGCTTTCCTTCTCTTGCCCACCCCCACCCAACCCACAGTGTCAGCTCCCTCCTCTTTTCACCCCAAGGCGCTGCAGTCCCCAAGCACCCCGGTCCCT
>NW_005871088.1:2330100-2351350 GCF_000147115.1 Myotis lucifugus | reverse complement strand
ATTCAATCCTTAAATAACGGGGGTAGGGGCAGTGCCACTGTCACCCAGTCTACAGTTGAGAAGGTGGCCCAGAAGGATGAATAGATGGCCCATGATCATGGGAGCCCTGACTGCATCACCCACTGTCTTTGCCTTTTTACCTGGGGAAGGGGACCTAGTACCTGGCAGAGCTCGGATTCCATGGGGCTGAGTACCTGGCCTGTAACAGGACAGTCACAACTGGTGGCTATACATCATCATCATAGGGCCTGAGCTTCAGTACCACACTCCACATGAGCAACCCCCCACTCTGGTTGACTCTCCCCTCCTGTCTAAAAGGACATAAACATCACTTCAGCTATTATGTCCTCGTGTTTATGAAAACATACCTCCCTGGCACTGCCCATGGGCTGAGGGACCGAGAACTCGAATGCCTGGGTGGCATTGGGTCCCCAATCATTCTTGCCTGTCTTCCTGAGCCTTTTGTTCAGCTTCCACTATCCTCCAAAGGTTTCTTGGGAAGGACAGCCCAAGAAGAATGTTGTTTCCTTCCACATTGGCGGTGCCTTCATTTGGATAATGTACCTGCAGGCTCAGTCCATGGCCTTTGTGCTTCTAAACTGGTTTACAAAGTATTCATTCAAGAATCAGTTTATTCTTGGAGGACATGCCCTAGCCTAGAGGCTAAGAATGGGTGGCTTTTCAAAAGTAGGCCCCTAGTGTTTCTGGTTAAACAGCCAGCTCCCTTCAGTTACGGAAGTATTGTTCCTTAAGCGGGTTCTTTTTTTTTTTTCAATAATGCTTTATTGTTGAAGTATTACATGTCCCCATTTTTCCCCATTGACCCCTCCCCCAGTCTTCCCCTGCTCCCCCCACCACCATAGGCCTTTAGCACTCTATTGCCTGTGTCCATGGGTTATGCATATATGCATATAAGGTCTTTTGTTGATTACCTCCCACCCATCCACTCTCCCCTGCCTTCCCTCTGAGATTCCGTACTCTGTTCCATGTTTCAAGTCTTTGGATCCATTCGGTTCATCAGTTTATTTTATTACTTAGATTCCACATATGAGTGCAATCATGTGATACTTGTCTTTCTCTGACTGACTTATTTCACTTATCATGATAGTCTCCAGGACCCTCCATTCTGTCTCAGGGGGTAAGAGATTATTCTTTTTTACTTCTGCATAGTATTCCATGGTATAAATGTACCATTTTTTTTTTTTTATCCACTAGTCTACTGATGGACACTTGGTCTATTTCCAGATCTTAGCTATTGTAAAGTGTGCTGCTATGTATGCTATGAAAGAATGCATACATTCTTTCTGATTGGTGTTTCGGTGTTTCTTAGGTTATATTCCTAGAAGTGGGTTCACTGGGTCAAATGGCAGATCCATATTTAATTTTTTGAGGCAACTCCATATTGTTTTCCATAATGGTTGCACCCACTCACCCCCACTGCATTCCCACTAGCAGTGCACAAGCGTTCCCTTTTCTCCACATCCTCACCAGCTCTTGTCATTTGTTGATTTGTTGATGATAGCCATTCTGATAGGTGTGAGATGGTACCTCATTATTGATTTGATTTGCATCTTTCAGATGATTAGTGACTTTGAGCATTTTTTCATGTCTCTTGGCCATCTGTATGTGTTCTTTGGAGAACTGTCTATTTAGGTATTAGGCCCATTTTTAAATTGGATTGTCTTCCTTTTGTTAACTTATATGAATTTCTTATGTATTTTGGATATTAACCGTGTATCAGATGTATCATTGCCAAATATGTTCTCTCACACAGTGGGCTCTCTTTTCATTTTGTTGATGGGTTTTTTGTGTGTGTGTGTTTTTTTTTTTTTTTTTTTGCTGTGTAGAAGCTTTTTATTTTGATATAGTCCTATTTGTTTATTTTCTCCTTAGTTTCCTTTGCCTTAGGAGATGTATCTGTGAAATATTGCTACGAGAGATGTCTGAGATTTTGCTGCCTATGGTTTCTTCTAGGATTTTTATGATTTCATGGCTTACATTTAAGTCTTTTAACTTATTTTGAGTTTATTCTTGTCTATGTTTTAAGTTGGTGGTCTAGTTTCATTTTTTTATGTATCTGTCCAATTTTCCCAACACCATTTATTGAAGAGACTCTCTTGACTCCATTATATGCTCTTGCCTCCTTTGTCAAATATTAATTGAGCATAATGGCTTGGGTCGATTTCTGGGTTCTCTGTTCTGTTCCATTGATCTATATGCCTCTTTTGGCAGTACCAACCTGTTTTACTTATGGTGGCTTTGTAGTATAATTTGAAATCTGGTATTGTGATTGCTCCAACTTTGTTTTTCTTTCTCAAAATTGCTGCAGCTATTCGGGGTCTTTTTTTGATTTCATATAAATTTTTGGAGTATTTGTTCCAGTTCTGTGAAATATGCCATTGGTATTTTAATAGGGATTGCATTGAACCTGTACATTGCCTTGGATAGTAGGGGCATTTTAATGATGTTGATTCTACCAATCCATGAACATGGGATATTTTTCCACTTGTTTATATCTTCTTCTATCTCTCTTTTTTTAACGTCCTGTAGTTTTCTGAGTACAGGTCTTTTACAACTCCTTAGTTAAGTTTATTCCTAGGTATCTTAATTTTTTTGTTGCAATGGTAAATGGGATTGTTTTTTAGTTTCTCTTTCTGAGAATTCATTATTGGTGTATAAAAAAGCCATCGATTTTTGGGTTCTTAATTTTGTATCCTGTTACATTGCTAAATTAATTTATAAAATCTAGCAGTTTTTTGGTGGAGTCTTTAGGGTTTTCTATATACAATATCATGTCATCTGCGAATAATGAGAATTTTACTTCCTCCTTTCCAATTTGGATGCCTTTTATTTCTTCTTCTTGTCTGATTGCTGTGGCTAGGACTTACAGTACTATGCTGAATAAGAGTGGTGAAGCACCCTAACTGGTTTGGCTCAGTGGATAGAGCGTTGGCCTGCGGACTCAAGGGTCCCAGGTTTGATTCTGGTCAAGGGCATGTACCTTGGTTGTGGGCACATCCCCAGTGGGGAGTGTGCAGGAGGCAGTTGATCGATGTTTCACTCTCATCGATGTTTCTAACTCTCTATCCCTCTTCCTTCCTCTCTATAAAAAATCAATAAAATATATTTTTTTAAAAAGAGTGGTGAAAGCAGACATCCCTGTGTTGTTCCTGTTCTTAGAGGAAATGCTTATAGTTTTTGACCATTGAGTATGATGTTGGCTGTAGGTCTGTCATATATGGCCTTTATCATGTTGAGATATGCTCCCTTTATTCCCAGTTTGCTGAGAGATTTATCAAAAACTAGGGGTGCAGTGCATGAATTCGTGCACCTTGAAAGGAACTGTGGGCCACGAGGCTGCGATGGGCACAGGGACAGGACTTGGCCCATCCTCTGTGCCCCCCCGGCCCCTCCCGCTTTGGCCCTGGGTCCCCTATATACCAGCAGCCCCGCTTCTGCCACCACTGCTCCCACGTGCTGATGGTGCCAGCCCCACCCCCACCCACTGATGGCATGGAGCGATTGGGGCTGGTGCCAGCAGCAGGTGCACCTGGGGCCGGCACTGGCAGAGGGTGTGAGTGGTGGCTCCGGTGCCAGCAGCAGGTGCGAGTGGGGCCAGCACTGGCAGCAGGTGAAAGTGCCAGGCAGGACCATGGTGCATGGGAGCAAAGTATTTTCAGTAACCACTAGAGGTTCACCCTGATGACAGCGACCAGCATCCCTACCTTGGTCTGGCACCCCTGGTCACCTGCACCACCATCCCACTGCGGCTGACACCCGCCATGTTCTGTGCTCTGCCATCTGCTGCCACCGCCCGCCACAGACAACTACCATGTTCCATGTGTGCCCCCTGGTGGTCAGCATATGACATAGCGACTGGTTGTTCGGTTGTGCTGCCATTCGGTCTATTTTCATATTAGGGTTTTATATATATAGATGGGTGTTGAATTTTGTTGAATGCTTTTTCTGTGTCTATTGACGTGAGCATGTGATTTTTGTCTTTCAATTTGTTTTTGTGATGTATCACGTTTATTGATTTACGAATATTGTACCAGCCTTGTATCCCCAGAATAAATCCCACTTGGTCATGGTGTATGATCTTTTTAATATATTTCTGGATGTGATTTGCTAATATTTTGTTGAGGATTTTAGCATCTATGTTCATCAGAGATATTGGTCTGAAATTCTCTTCCTTTGTAGTGTCTTTATCTGGTTTTGGAATTAAGATAAAGCAGGCCTCATAAAAAGAGTTTGGAACTGTCCCTTCCTCTTTGATTTTCTGAAATAGTTTGAGGAGTATAGGTGTTAGTTCTTTGAATATTTGGTAAAACTCCCGTGTGAATTCATCTGGTCCTGGGCTTTTGTTTCCTGGGAGTTTTTATTATTATTATTATTATTATTATTATTATTATTACTGCTTCTATTTCATCAGTTGTTATTAGTCTATTCAGGTTTTCTGATTCCTCCTGACTTAGTTTTGGGAGATTATATTTTTCTAGGAATTTGTCCATTTCATCCACATTGTGCAACTTGTTGGCATATAGTTGTTCATAGTATTTTCTTACAATCCGTTGTATATCTGTGGTATCAGTGGCTACTCCTCTACTTTTGTTTCTGTTTTTATTTATTTTCTTTATTTCTTGATGAGTCTGGATAATGGTTTATCAATTTTGTTTATCCTTTCAAAGAACCAGCTCTTGGTTTCATTGAAAAAAAAAAATATATATATATAGTCTCTATGTTATTTATTTCTGCTCTAATTTTTATTATTCCCTTCCTTCTACTTACCTTAGACCCATGGTCGGCAAACTGTGGCTCGCGAGCCACATGCGGCTCTTTGGCCCCTTGAGTGTGGCTCTTTCTAAGCCTTAGGAGTACCCTAATTAAGTTAATAACAATGTACCTACCTATATAGTTTAAGTTTAAAAAATTTGGCTCTCAAAAGAAATTTCAATCGTTGAACTGTTGATATTTGGCTCTGTTGACTAATGAGTTTGCCCACCACTGCCCTAGACTTTTCTTGTTGTTCTCTTTCTAGTTCTTTAAGTTGTAGGGTTCAATAATTTATTGCTGATTTTTCTTGTTTTTTGAGGTATGCCTGTAGTGCTATGAAATTCCCTCTCAGGGCTGCTTTTCTGTGTCCCAGAGATTTTGAGTTGTTGTGTGTTCATTTTCGTTTGTTTCCAGGAATTGTTTTATTTCTTTCTTGGTCTCTTTGGTAACCCATTCATTGCTTAATGACATGCTATTTAGCCTCTATACGTTTGAATGTTATGGGGTATTTTTACAGTATTTGATTTCTAATTTCATTCCACTGTGATCTGAGAAGATGCTTGATATGATTTCAATATTCTTCAACTTGTAGAGAATTGCTTTCTGACTATCAAGTGGTCTATCTTTGTGAATGATCCATGTGCACTTGACAAGAATGTATAGTTTGCTGCATTGGGGTGAAATGTTCTATAAATGTCAATTAAATCCATCTGATCCAGTGTGTCTTTTAGATTCATTGATTTCTTGTTAAGGTTTTTTTCTGGAACATCTAACCAGTGAAATCAGCGAGGTGTTAAAGTCCCCTACTATGACTGTATTGTTGTCTTATCTCAGTTAAAGTCCTCTTGAAGTTTTTGTTTGTTTGTTTGTTTGTTTGTTTGGTATTCTATTTGCATGGAAAAAAATGTCCATCCCTTCACTCTCATCCTGTGTATGTATTTTGTTCTGAGGTGGGTCTCTTGTAGACAGAATATAATTGGGTCAGGTTTTAAATCCATTCAGCTACCCTATGCCTTTTGACTGGAGCATTTAATCCATTTACACTTAGGGTTATTATTGATAGGTACTTATTTATTGCCATTTTAATTCTGTATGCCTAGGTTTCTCTCTCTGTTTCTTCTCCTCATGACAGCAGTCCCTTTAGCATTTCTTTTAATGCTGGCTTGGTGTTGATGTATTATTTTAGCCTTTTTTGTCTAGAAAATTCATTATTTGACCATCTATTTTTTTAAAAAATGGTTTTTAAAATATATTTTATTGATTTTTTACAGAGAGGAAGGGAGAGGGATAGAGAGTTAGAAACATCGATGAGAGAGAAACATCAACCAGCTGCCTCCTGCACACCTCCCACTGGGGATGTGCCCGCAACCAAGGTACATGCCCTTGACCGGAATCGAACCTGGGACCCATCAGTCTGCAGGCCGATGCTCTATCCACTGAGCCAAACCAGCCAGGGCTGACCATCTATTTTTAATGATAGCCTTGCTGAATATAGTAATCTTTATCTGAGATCTTTGCTTTCCATTTCCTTGAGTACTTCATGCCATTCTCTTATGGCCTGTAGAATTTCTGATGAGAAATGAGTTTTCTTTTCTCTCATGCCTCCGTACTTCCTACCAGTCTCTATTCAGTCTCCACTTTCAGTCCTTGGTTATCAGGGTTCTCTCCTGTGAGTCTTCCATTGATCATTCAGAATATTTTTCTGTATTTTAATTGTAATTACAGTTTGTTCCTGAGAGCATGTCCATGTAACATCCATGTACTCTGCCACCATTTTTAATCCTCTTAAGTGAGTTCTTTAAAGTCTTTGTGGCCTTTGCTAGCTCATGACTCTGATGATTACTTATTTAAATTGATTTTCCCATTTTATGGGATGGAAATTGGATAGAAGGCTCTGTAAACCAAAGTCTGGCATTTTTTGGAGAAAAGGTGTTCATTTTGACATATTTTAGGAACTCTAGAGTCCCAAGGTTTCTGGAGGAACATTAGCTCATGTTCTCTGATTCAAGAACCACTGGATTTCTACTGTGGTGAAGAATCTAGAGCAGCTGGCTCATCTTATCCTTTTCTTCTTATTTTCTTACTTTCATCTCTTCCTTTTCATATTCCCTTTTCTTCCCTTTTTTTATCCTCATGTTTTCTTTTCTTCTATTATTGTATTTTTTCATACCTAATACTCTTTTCTTTTGTGGTTGCTCTTGTTGTTGTAGGGGTCTTGTGTTTGCTTTTGTTTTGTTTCCTGTTTTGTTTTGTTGTATTTTGTTTTATTCTGCCAGCACCTACACAACAGCTTGTATGATGAGGTCAGGTTTGAGCCTCACAGTCAGCCAGCCTGAGAGGAGTTTCCTCTAATGAATAGGACTATGACATTCAAGACCCAATTACAATAGAGAGACCATGGAACACACATAAGGATCATTCATAGAGCACCTAGCTCAAGAGATCTAAAAGACTGCCCCGCTGGGTCCCACAACGCGCTTACTACATAAGACAAACCCAGCAATACTGTGAGGAATAGCAAAATGCTCTAGTACATAGAAACAAATACAAAGGGGTGCCAAAAACTGTTGGGGTCCAGCCCCAGCAGGTCCAGGGGTTCCCGAAGGTGTGGACGGAGTTGGCGAAGAATGAAGGACACGGAGGCAGTGTTCAGATCATCAGCATAGCCAGGTTCTCTCTTTATTCTCCTGTTACATCTGTATTTATACCATTTGATCCTATAAGCATGCCTCTATAATCACATCATGGTATGTTTTGGGTCCTCCCTTGACCTTTTACAGTTCCTTGTTTCATGTCCATAGTTTCTTATCTGACCTTTGCCAAAAATCCCATCTCCATCTAGTTCTGTTGAGTTTAATCCTATCCATTCTATTCCAAAGGTTAGGGCTAGTTATCTCCATTCCAAGGTCACTATTCTACTGTTCTGTTAAGCTACAAGGTAATAACTGAAGGAGATTATCCTAGCTTAAGCGTGATTGTTCGTAGTTAAGGTGATTAACTACTCGCCTGGCACTTAGTTAAGGGGTTTTACTGATTTATTCCCTTCCTTAGTCCTATTAATCCCTAACTCCAGGGAAAAATCCCCACCTGGGGAAACAACCTTTCTTGGGGAGGTTACCTTGGTTCAAGCGCTAAGAGGGGGAGCAAACATATTAAGAACAGTATGCCATATATGCCAGGTCCCTTGAAACATATGCTGTGCAAATGTTTCTTCCCTGCAGCGACTGTGTCAAGCAGCAAGGATGGACCAGCTTTCGGCAAAAAACCAGGAGACAAAGAAATAACCCCCAAATGAAAGAAAAGGAGGAAACTCCAGAAAGAAAGCTAGCTGAAATGGAGGCAAGCAAGTTATCAGACATAGAATTCAAAGTAATAGTTATAAAGGTGCTCAAGAATCTTCATGGAAATTTCAAGAAACTTAGTGGGAACCACAGCAACATGAAACAAGAAATAGAAATCATAAATAATAATCAGTTGGAAATGAAGAATAACATATATGACATTAAGAATACACTGAGCTTGGCCATCATTGCTCAGTAGTTGAGTGTCAACTTATGTACCAGGAAGTCATTGTTTGATTCCTGGTCAGGGCACTTGCCCAGGTTGTGGGCTTAATCCCCAGTAGAGGGCATGCAGGAGGAAGCAACCAATGATTCTTGTCATCGTTGAGGTTTCTATCTCTTTCCTCCTCTCCATTCCTCTCTGAAATCAATACAAATATATTTAAAAAATGAATTCACTGGAAGTAATAAAAATTAGATTATATGAGGTAGAAGATTGAATCAGTGACTTGGAAGACAAGGTAGAAAAAACATCCAATTAAAGCAGCATAAAGTAAAAACAATTTCAAAGCAGGAGGACAGTTTAAGGGAAAGTTGGGACATGAAACATAACAACTTCCACATCATGGGAGTAGGAGAAGAAACTGAGCAAGGAATAAGGAACCTGTTTAAAGAAATAATGATAGAAAACTCCCCTAACCTTGTGAAGAAAAAAGTCACACAAGTTCAGGAAGCACAGAGAGTTTCAAACAAGTTAAACCCAAAGAGACCCATTCCAAGACAATCACAATCAAAATGATAAAAATTAAAGACAAAGAAAGTATCTTAAAGGCAGCAAGAGAGAGATAGAAAGTTACCTACAAGGTAATACCCATTAGAATGTCAGCTGATTTCTCAACAGAAACACTTTAGGGCAGAAGGGATTGGCATGAAGAATTCAAAGTAATGAAAAACAAGGACCTGAGCCCAAGTCTACTCTGTCTAGCAAGGCTATCATTTAAAATTGAAGGGGAAAATAGTTTCCTAGCCAAAAAAAGGCTAAAGGAATACACTATCACCAAAAATTTATATGGAAGCAAAAAAGAGACTGAATAGCTACAACAATCTTGAGATAAAAGAACCAAGTTGAAGGGATCACAATAACAGATATCAAGTTATACTACAAAGCCACTGAATCAAAGCAGCCTGATAATGGCATAAAAACAGGCATATAAATCAATGGAACAGAACAGAGAACCCAGAAATCAACCAAAACGATTATGCTCAATGAGTATTTGACATTGGGGCAAGGGCATACAATGAACTAAAGACAATCTCTTCAATAAATGGTGTTGGGAAAATTGGGCAGGTACAGGCAAAAAAAAAAAAATGAAGCTAGGCCACCAACTTAACCATACACAACAATAAACTCAAAATGGATAAAAGATATAAATGTAAGTCGTGAAACCATAAAAATTCTAGGAAAAACGCAGGCAGCAAAATATCAGACATGTCATGTAGCAGAATTTTCCCAAATACATAACCAAGGGCAAGAGACATAAAGGAAAGATTAAACAAATAAACAAATGGGGCTCCATCAAACTAAAATACAGTGGGGCCTTGACTTATGAGTTTAATTCATTCCGTGACGGAGCTCGTAACTCAAATTACTCGTATGTCATATCAACAGTGAACGAGTGAGACAGGTGATGCTGGGCTGATGTTGTGGCATTCACTGTGACGTTCGCTGCGCCAACTAGTGGTGGGGTATCTGAAGCTGGCTCATAACCCGAATTTTAGCTCACAACTCAAAGCAAAAAATTGGCCGAGAGACAGCTCGTATCTCGTTCGTCGGGACACTCGTAAGTCAAGGCTCCACTGTATTCTACACAGCAAAGGACACTTCTTCAAAGAGGACATACGAATGGCCAAAGATATATAACAAAAATGCTCAATGTCACTAATCATCTGAGAGATGCAAATTAAAACAACAATGAGGTAACACCTCACATCCTGCCAGAATGGCCATCATGAATAAATTAACAAACAACAAGTGCTGGTGAGGATGTGGAGAAAAAGGAACCCTGTATTATGTTGGTAGGAATACAGACTGGTACAACCACTATGGAAAACAGTGTGGAGATTCCTCAAAAAATTAAAAATGGAACAGTCATTTGACCCAGTGACCACACTTCTAGGAATATATCCTAAGAAGCCTGAACCACCAATCAGAAAGATTTTCTGTACTCCTATGTTCATAGCAGCATTATTTTTTAAAAATTTTGTTTTATTGCTTAAAGTATTACAAAGAGTAGTACATATGTCTCCTTTTTTCTCCTTGACCTTCCCCCAGCCTCCCCTACCCCCCAGTGTCTTGTGTCCATTGGTTATGCTTATATGCATGCATACAAGTCCTTCGGTTGATCTCTTACCACCACCCCCAACCCTCCCCAGCCTTCCCACTGTAGTTTGACAGTCTGTTCGATGCTGCTCTGCCTCTGTATCTATTTTTGTTCATCAGTTTATAATGGTCTTTATTATCCATAAATGAGTGAGATCATGTGGTATTTTTCTTTCATTGACTGGCTTATTTCACTTAGCATAATGCTCTCCAGTTCCATCCATGCTGTTGCAAATGGTAAGAATTCCTTCTTTTTTACAGCAGCATAGTATTCCATTGTGGAGATGTACCACAGTTTTCTAACCCATTCATCTGCTGATGGTCACTTAGGCATAGCAGCATTATTTACAATAGCTAAGTTCTGGGAAAAGCCGAAGTGCCCATCAGTAGAAAAGTGGATAAAAAAAGGTAGTGGTAAATTTACACAACAGAATACAAGGTGGTGGTCAAAAAGAAGGAAATCTTACCTTTTCAGACAGCATAGATGGATCTGGAGACTATTATGCTCAGTGAAATGAGCCAGTCAGTGAAAGGCAAATACAATATGATTTCACTTATATGTGGAAACTAATGAACAACATAAAGTGATGAACAAAATAGAAACATAGGCATGAAGACATGGAACAATCTGAGAGCTGTCAGAGGTGAGGGAGGAAGTGAAGGGATTAGCCAAAAAACATCCATGGACAAGGAGAACAATATGGTGATGGCCAGATGGAAGTGGGGGCGGGTAGGGAGCGGGTGCTGAGTGGAGAGGAGCAAAGGAAGGGAAATAGGGGATCTCTGTACAGTGGGGCCTTGACTTACGAGTTTAATTCATTCTGTGACAGAGCTCATAACTCAAATTACTCATATGTTAAATCAATTTTCACCATTACTATGCTGGGCTGATGTGGCGTTCACTGTGACGTTCGCTGCACCAACTAGCAGTGGGGTATCTGAAGCTGGCTCGTAACCCGAATTTTAGCTCGCAACTCAAAGCAAAAAATCGACGGAGAGACGGCTCATATCTCGAAAAACTCGTTAGTCAGGACACTCATAAGTCAAGGTCCCACTGTATTAGTGTCAACAATAAAAATAAGAAATTTAAGAAGTATATTGCTATTCACAGTTATATCTTCATAGAAATTAAATTAAGGGCTGTTACTCTCAGACAGGGTGGAGGGTGAGCTATGGGAAAGCAAGGGACTTCAGCAGGGAGTAAGAAGCTTCTATGTCAGGATGAAGGCAGGAGATTCTGTGAGCCTTCAGAGGAGGCAGCAGTGATGAGCAGGTCAGCAGACCATGATCCAGGGATGGACAGGAGAGCACCCGAGGGAAGGCTGTCGTCATGGGGGAAAATGCTGGGACTACACAGAAATGCTGGCACCAGGAAGAGTCGGCTCTCAACAAACCTCAGACAGTTCCCAAATTGTGCTTGATTCTCAATGTCACCTTCCTTCCTTAGGCCTGCTCTTACTGCCTGGGCCTGAGTCCTACTACTTGTCATCTGAAAGAGTTCATACATTGTACTGAGAAATTAATTATGAAGGTGGGCCATGGGCTGGGGAGGGTGGGAATATATTATGGACTCTAGATGAATTTGGCAAGGGGTGGAGTCTCTATCCTGCCACTTACTTACTAGTCATGTGATCCTGGGAAAATATCAGGCCCTATGAGCATCAGGTTCTTCATGTGTGAAGTAAGTGATTTTATTAATTCCTGTTTTGCAAGACTGCAGGAATATGTGGAGTTTGTAAAGCATCTCATACAGTGCCTGGTGTCAATTGAAATGTGATGAATGGCAATTATTTCAAACTAGAGGCTGGGTGCACAAAATTCGTGCATGGTAGAGGGGGGTTCCCTCAGCCCAGCCTGAGCCCTCTCTCAATCTGGGACCCCTCCAGTAGGGTCCCTAGGTCTGGCCGGTGACCAGGGCCTATCGGGCTTTCCTTCCCCAGGCTGCTGGCAGCTGGCCCAGCCCCTGCCTCTGTCACTGCTTGCCATCTGTGCGGCGCTGCCCCCCCCACCACCACCAATCACCTCCCTCTGCTGGCGACAGGTGTGGGGTGCAATCGCTTGGCTGGCCTGGGCCTCCTTCTGCAGGACGATCCTGGGGCGATGGCAGGGACCCCCCAACCAATTGCATCACACCCGCCTTGGCTGGCCTGGTGCCAGTGCGTGTCATAGCATGGTCATCTGGAAGGTCATCAGGATGGTCGTTCTGCTGTTCAGTTGTTTGATTTGCATATTATGCTTTTATTATTATAGATATCATTTTTATCCCAGATACTCCCACTCTCTCTGATGGCACTGTGATTACTTGTTTGTTATCAAGGTCATATTAGAGAATATGCAGCTCAGTAGGGCATAGAACACACAATCGGCCAAACAGGATGTTCCACAAATAAAACTCAGTAAATTTTCCCAATTCATGGATGTATGCTCAAATTCATGTGTGTGGAGCCTTCCCAGCTGGACACAACAAAGCTTCTAGAAAGAGAGTCTAGGAACTTTTTCCCTCTGTCCAAGCTGCTCTTTTATCCAAACAAATGTTTTCATTCATTTCACCCCCACCCAAAATCTACCCCTTGATAATGATTGGCCAGATCACACTCAAGATTATCATCATTCAAACCTAATTATGCTGTGGGTTGTGGCTCTTCCAAGCCATCATGTTACTCATGGTCTCGTATCTGTATTTCTGTAGAAATCTGTGCAGATGATGGGTATAACATGCCTAGTGCTCATACTGTCCAATGGCACTGAGACTGCATGCAGGAAACCACCCTTCCTAACCAGGTGGAGATTTCCCTCTGGTTTATCCATGATCCCAAAGGAACTTGTCAGGACAATTTTCCACTTCACACTTCCCTCTCACACCCAAGACACAAAATGTGCCACTGCCACCCCCAGCTTCCTTACAATCAACCCCCGCAGAGGGAATCAGAGTTTCCTAAAGCTCCAAGTACCCTGGCTTAGGCCATGCACATTTGACTGCTGTCTCCTGGAGGCTAACCCTCTCTCCCCTTCTGTTACTTGTTTTGTAGGATTTAGGGGACACCTCACAACCTTCCTTATGTGACTTGGGCTACTATACTATCATCCTGTGGGTGGGTGTGCCCTGCTTATGTTGGTGTCCCCACTACTAACACAGGGCCTTCCAGAGGACATAGGCTCTGTGAATGTCTGGGGATTAAATGAACCACGGAGGAGAGGTCGTCTTTATTCAGATGAAATACCCCCACTTCCTTGACTGAAGCAAGCAAATCCAAGGATCCTTATATAGTTTATTTCAGAGAAAGACAGAGAAGGGATAAGAAGCAAGAATTAACAACCTTTTGCTTTTATTTTTCTATTTCTTGACTCCATCAATCATACTGCTGTGTTCCCTCACATTTCCAAGAAAATCCTGCTCTAAAGACATGTTATGTAGTTTGGGATCAAAAACTAGGATGGAAAATATCCCAATTTGTGTAACACAGTAACAAATCTCTTACACTTGAATTAGACAAGTACAAATACATATGTGACCGATGTCATTCACAAACTTAGATGCTGAAGCCTATGAAACCTTCTATGAAAAGAAACATTGGGAAGTTCCCTTAAAAAATTCCCAAAGGAATCAAGGATAAATTTCTCAATCATTATAGGAACTCAGCCCTTGTTCCCCCAACTCGCCCTGGGCCTCACTATGTCGACTATTGTCTGCTCTTTCCTCAAACACAGAGTGGAAAATGGGCCTCATTTTATGCCCAGAAAAAAGCAAAAAAAAAAAAAAAGCTGATGCACATGGGCCTGAAACTTGCCTGGATGCAACTCTGACTCAGGCATAGTGGTCCTCCTTGCACTCAGGCCCTTCAGGCAGGGATGGGAGGGAACGGGGATCCCTGTCATTAACCCCAACGACAAACTTGAGGGCTTTCAATATGGTGGTCTCAGCATGGGCCCTGAGACCCCACAGGAACTCATAGCGTGCAGGATTGCTATTGGGCACATGGTGGTACACCAGGTACTGTTCCTGCACCCAAACTTTGGTGATGAGCTCCCTGGGCTCCCCATAGAGCCAATGCTCCTTCCCATCATGCACCCCTAAAACATTCAGGGCTTCCCAGACTTTCTCCTCAGGGGCACAATCATCCTCCACAGCAATCACTCTCAGAACTGTGACCAGGAGACCTGTGTTGGGAAATCTGCGCCCATCGCTCACCATCCCATCATAGGTGAGCCCCAAGGTAGTGACCAGGACATAGGTGTGGGTACTGGGGTCCACTTCCTTCACATCAATGCCAAAGACCAGCTGCATGCACTCAGCAGCTTTGCTGAAGATCTCAGGGAAGTGGTCCTGGTGCTCTTTGATCACACTACTCAGCATTTCTGCCTTTGTGGTTGGCTTCTTTGCACGATACTTCAGGAGCAGGAAGTCCACCATTTCCATCGTCTTCGAATGCAGTGCTTTGTGGAGCAAGGAATCGGCATCATCTTCAGGGCTCCCCCTCAGTGTTTGGACCCTCCTCATCTTGGCTGCTGGAGATCCCATTTTCAGATTGGCTCCCTGAAAAGGCTGCCATGGCATGGGGGAGGGGAAGGCACCCTGAGGATTGGTGTCTCAGCAGCAGACACCTCCTCTAGGCTGTCTAAAAGCAGGACTGAGTGTGAGGAAGATAGAGAGGAGGAGAGAGACAGGGCCGACTACTCCTTCCCCTCCCCCTCCCCCTACTCCTCCTCCCCGTCCTCCTCCTCCTCCTGCATAGCCCAGAACAGCTGCACCTCCACCAGGTTCTGATTCTCCCT
Organism: Myotis lucifugus; assembly: GCF_000147115.1. Lineage (NCBI taxonomy): Eukaryota > Metazoa > Chordata > Mammalia > Chiroptera > Vespertilionidae > Myotis > Myotis lucifugus. The sequence continues at coordinate 2,336,143 of NW_005871088.1, read as the reverse complement.
TCAGTCCTGATGGTCTTCCTCAGGCTTGCAGGGCTCACTCATATGATGACCAGGCATGATTCATGCTGGGAAAGTGACCGAGTGTGGATAGAAGGTGGACAATGAGGACCCATGTGGCTGGGGGAGAGGTGGAGTGTGAGGGGCCTCAGCAGAGGAAACCACCCTAGGCAGTTCTGACAAAAGTGACTCATGGGTCTCCCCTTTAGGCGTGCTCACGGGCCTCACAGAGATCACTCCTGATTAGCCTGTCCACTAAGAACCTGAAGTCAGAAGTGACATGACTGCTCAGGGTACAGAAGGCACAACCCAAGATTCTGTAGTTGATGGTGGGATGTGGTGGTATCTGACCTGGGTTGGGGATCCCCTGGGGACATAATGGTGAGCACCTCACCTTAACTCCTGGCACTGACTAGCCTTCTGCTACTCTGAGACCTGAGAATATGTAGTGTACACCAAGGCCTTCACATCCTAAAACCCAGAGGCCCTGCTAGAGGGTATGAAGGGGCACCTCAGCATGCACATAGCAAGCACAGTCCTGGAACTGTAGAGCTGACAGGAGTGGCAATGGGACTCTGTGCGGTCCCCTCTGTTGTGGGTGGGAAGTTCCTCCTTGCACATATAGGATCCTCACCTTTCCCCTGCCAGGGCCTGGCCCCTCACTGCCTTCTGCTGGCCTGAGGTCAAACTTTCAGAACAAGACCACACACACCTGACACTGCAGTGAAGAAACGGAGGGGGCCCCACATGTGGTCCCGCTCCCAGAGGATCAAGAAGGGATGACTGAAGATTTGAGTCCATCTATACTGGGTTAAGGCTCTGATCATTTCTCACCATGACACACTGCAGGGTTTCAGACCACTCTCTCTGCTGACTGAGCCCAATCTACTTAGACTTAGGTTTCACCTCCCTGAGATACAGGAGTAGGAAGTGAGCTGAGCTAATCCACACACTATTCCAAATTTCCCCATTGCTTTCAGAGGAGGCAGGGTAGGTCTGGCTTCCAATGTGCTCTGCTTCCCCTCAGGGCTCACCTTGATTTCTTGCAGGAACTGGGACTCGTCTCTCTGTTGACAAAATGTGGATCCAGTGGATGACAGGACGTGTGGTCTCACACCAAGGTCCTCACCTTCCTGAGAGCTCTGAGACAAAAGTGAACAGGAGCTCCATCTGCCCCCACCCCTGTCCAGGTTCCCACACAACTGACACCAGGGCCTGGGCCCATCCATTCTGGGTACAGAGTTCCCTTAGTCTGGCCTCAGGATACTTGCCTTTCTTCCTGGCCTGGCCTGGATCTGAATCCAGCTGACCCGATTTCACCCTGAATAACTGTCCTCAGTGAGAAAAGCTCAGGAGGAGCAGGCATGTGGAAAGGGAGAGCATGTCACACCCAGGTACCCCTGCCTGGGGAATCTGGATGCTGAGGACAGGACACTCCCTGATGCTGAGGGCTCTCTTCTCTTTTCTCGGGGGGCACATAGCTGCAGTTTCCCATAAGAAAGCATTCAGACCTTTAATGACCCTTCCACAACCTCAGCTCATATTTGCATGAACTGAAGCCATTCCCTCTGACCAAGGCCCTGTCCTTCCCGAGTGCCCTGAGACAAACCTGTGAGGGAACCACCTCTGCAGACCCATGCCAGGCCTTACCCAGGGCTGACAGCAGCACAGACTGGGTTCAGGGCACCCAATGTCTGGAGTGTGGTATCCTCCTTCCTCCCCGAGCTACCCAGGTTTACTTGTGGAGTGCCTGGGACCTTTCCCTTCTGCTGAACTGAGAATGAATACTGCAGGCCATGCCCACCATCTCTCAGAGACCTCCAAGGTGGACTTCAAGACATGCCACATTGCCCTAGCTCAGTGGTCGGCAAACTGCGGCTCCCAAGCCAGATGCAGCTCTTTGGCCCTTTGAGTGTGGCTCTTCCTAAGCCTTAGGAGTACCTTAATTAAGTTAATAACAATGTACCTACCTATACAGTTTAAGTTTAAAAAATTTGGCTCTTGCCGAACAGGTTTGGCTCAGTGGATAGAGCGTCGGCCTGCGGACTCAAGGGTCCCAGGTTCGATTCTGGTCAAGGGCATGTACCCTGGTTGCGGGCACATCCCCAGTGGAGGGCGTGCAGGAGGCAGCTAATCGATCTCTCTCATCAATGTTTCTAACTCTCTATCCCTCTCCCTTCTTCTCTGTAAAAAATCAATAAAATATATTTTTTAAAAAAATTTGGCTCTCAAAAGAAATTTCAATCGTTGTACTGTTGATATTTTGCTCTGTTGACTAAGGAGTTTGCCAACCACTGCCCAGGCTGTTTTTTTCAGTGGATAGACCATCAGCCTGCTGACTGAAGGGTTCTGGATTTGATTCTGATCAAGTGCACATGCCTGGGTTGTGGGCTTGATTCCGAGTAGGGAGTGTGCAGGAGGCAGCTGATACAATGATTCTCTCATCATTGATGTTTCTATCCCTCTCTACCTCTCCCTTCCTCTCTGAAATAAAAAATTTTTTTTAAAAAAAGACACACCACATTGCATATCATGCCCCAGTGACCCAGTTGCATGAGCAGGGCCCAAGCCAGCTGGTCCCTGTTTTTGTTGGGGTGGGAGATACCCTTATCCTGCCTCGAGACCCACACTTTGATTACCGGCAGTACCTGGGACATCTCCCCTTGTTGCCCTGAACCCAGCTTCTTCAGGACAATGCCCTCAACTCCTCAGGAAAAAGTCTAGAAGCAACACAAATTGACAGCCCTACCATGATGTTTCTAAGTGCTGATGACAGGAACAGGGCACACTGGGGACACTTATGTAACTGGCAAAACCTCGGGGACACTTCAAGGTGTGCTAGGGGCTTCCTGAGTCCTAACTCGGGTCCTTACCTCGAATTCTGGAAGAGCCCTGCAGCCCTTCTTTGCCTACCTGGAGCCTGATCCCTCAGAGCTCAGGGGGTGGAGTCCGCTTGTCTTCCTGCAGGATCCTCACCGTGACTCCTGGTTGGAGCTGGAACCTCCTCTCTGTCAACCTGAAATGCCCAAGTCAGGAAGAGAGCATGTGGTCATGGACCAGGGGCCTCCCAGGGTTCACAGTAGGGGTAATGTGGGGCATCTCTGTTGTGGGGTCCAGGGTCCCTCAGTCTTCCCTTTGCATGTTCACCTGGACTCGGGGCATGACCTGGGTCCTCCCCTCTGCCACATATGTCATTCCCCTGAATTCCCAGGGCTGACATCAGGTCTGGGCTTCTGCGGTTCCTCTCTGCATGGTCATCCACCATAGGGCCTCCCAACACTTGGAGCAGGGCAGACTTCTGTGGACTCCCCTCTGGTTAGGGCTCCTGGATTCCCTCAGTCCTCCCTGGGGGTCCTCACATTGACTCTTCCCTCTGCCCACCTGAGACCCTGCTCCTTACACCGAACCCCAGAGCTTGTCAGAACCATATTTGAAAGTCAGGAAAAGCACCTTGACTCTGGACAGTGCTTCTGCATCCCTTCTGTGGACCTGAGGGAGGCCCTATAGTGTTCATCAAGTTTCCAGTCTCCCTCAGACCTGAATGCTGTAATCAGAAGACACCCCATGTGGTCACCAGCCCTGTGGCCTTCCAAGGCAGAGAGCAAGGTGGGGTTTTGTGCAGCCTCTACACTGGGAGTCCTGGGTCCCCTCAGTCCTGACACAGAGTCCCCATCATGACCCTGGCAGGTCCTGGGTCCTTCCTCTGCCTCCTTGGGGCTGGTTTGTGTATGAAACCCCACAGGCTCTGAGACCCTGATTTGAAGGCATTAAATGCCACTTGAGTCTAGGTCAGGGGTGGGCAAACTTTTGACTCGAGGGCCACAGTGGGTTCTTAAACTGGACCGGAGGGCCGGAACAAAAGCATGGATGGAGTGTTTGTGTGAACTAACATAAATTCAAAGTAAACATCATTACATAAAAGGGTACGGTCTTTTTTTTTTTAGTTTTAATCATTTCAAACAGGCCGGATCCGGCCCGCAGGCCGTAGTTTGCCCACGGCTGGTCTAGGTAGTACTACTGCCCTCCCCTCTGTGGACCTGATTCCCTATATGGCCTTCTTATTTTTATTTTTTTAATTTTATAATAATTCTTTATTGTTGAAAGAACTAGAGGCCTGTTGCACGAAATTTATGCAAGAGTAGGCCTTCCTTCCCCTGGATGCTGGAACCAGCTTCCCTCTGGCACCTGAGACCTGGTCTTCCCTTGCAGCCCTGGCTTCCTACCGAAGGACATCTGGAAGGGTGTCCAATCTAATTAGCATATAATGATTTTATTATAGATAAAATATGACCCCCTCCACCTCACCCCTGTCCCCTTCCCTCTCCCTCACCACCCAATTGTCTGTGTCCATGGGCCATGCATATATGCATACAAGGTTCTTGGTTGATTACTTCAGACCCTCCCCACCTTCCCTCTGAGATTCCCCAATCTGTCCCATGCTTGCATGTGTCTGTATCTATTGGTTCATCAGTTTACTTTGTAACTTCGATTCCACATATGAGTGTGATCATGTGATATCTATCTTCCTCTGACTGGCTTACTTCACTTAGCACGATACTCTCCAGGTCCTTCCATGCTGTCTCAAAGGGTGAGAGACCCTTCCTTTTATACTGCTGCATAGTATTCCATGGCATACATGCACCACTGCCTTTTCATCAGGTCATTGATGGGCACCTGGGCTGTTTCCACATCTTAGCTATTGTAAACTGTGCTGCTATGAACATAGGGGTGCATACATTCTTTCTCATTGGTCTTTCCGGGTTCTTAGGGAAATATTCCTAGAAGTGTGATCCCCTACACTTTTCACCAATCATGAGTCTCACTCAGTCCTGGATACAGAAGTCAGGAAACTCAGCACTTGATCTTTTACCAGGGAACAGGGTAGGGTTTATGGGATCCCCTGGTTGTGGGCTCAGGGTGCCCTCCATCATCCTGTGGCTGTGTTCCTTACAGTGAGCCCCAGTGTATCTCAGACCTGCATGCAGAAGTCAGGACACACCTCAAGGGGTCATCTGACATGGGGTCTCCCATGGCTTGTAGCAGGGGAGGCCCTTTATGGGGTCCCCATTATTGTGGGGTCCTGGGTCTCATCTGCTCTCCTTCAAAGGACCTGTGGCTCTGCTCCTTACACCAAACCCCAGAGTCTCTCACATCTGATGCAGAAGACACCCCATCCTGTAGTACCCCGCCCACTGGTCCTCCAAGAGCTGAAGATTCTGGGGTCCAGGCCCCTAATCTCCCTCAGGGTCCTCAATTTAACAGCAGCAGGACCTGGGGTCCCCCCTGTGCTGTCTGCAGCCCTGCTCCTTCTACCAAACCACCAGTCTCTCAGATGCAATGTAGAAATCACAAAGCACAATGCCTGAGATCACCCCTCCCCCACCCCATGAGTCAGGCCTCCCCAAGTCCCTCTGGGTCCTAGAGTCCGGAAGGTGGGCGGGAGTGCGCAGCCGCACAGCCCTGCCTGAGGTACCCCGATCTGACAGGAGCACCAGCCTGGGTCCCGGAGTGGGCCCTCTGTGGGGGCGGGAGGAGCCCTCAGTCCTTACTTGGAGGGTCCTCACAGCCCTGGCTTGGACACCGTGGTCACACCACGGTTCCCAGAGGGGGTGCTGCAGAGCCATGGTCCCTGGGGAGCATCAGACCCTAACTGCATCCCCTGCCCCGACTTCCCATGGTGCCTCTGCACCAGACCGCCTGGCACTATGGAAACATTGTGTTCTACATGTTTCCTTTCAGCAAAGTCGCTGAGCTATAGCAGGGATTCGGAGAGGACCTCCAATCTCCTCCAGGGTCCTCAACTTCACAGCATCACGGCCTGCCCCACCCCCTCTCTTTCTCGCTCCTTTCCTTTCTTCCTTCTCCCATCTCCCATCTCCCCAGTTTGCAGACCAAGAGAACCAGGTCGCTCATTTGGAGCTGGGCCAGGTTGAGTGTCAGTTGAAAAGCACGCTGGAAGTGCTCCGGGAGCGCAGCCTGCAGTGTGAGGACCTCAAGGACATTGACAGCAGCAGGACCTGGGGTCCCCCCTTGTGCTGCCTGAAGC
>NW_005871088.1:2317660-2330000 GCF_000147115.1 Myotis lucifugus | reverse complement strand
TACCAACACCCCCCCCCCCCCCATGTCTCACAGACCCAATGCAGAAATCACAAAGCACAATGCGTGATCTCACACCTCCCCCACCACAGGAGGCCTGCCCGATTGACACTGTTCTGGGGTCCAGGCCCCCAGTCTCCCTCAGGGTCCCCACACTGACGCCGGGCAGGTCCCGGACCCCCTCTGCCGACCTGAGATGCTGCCGTGACACGGAGCCGCCCGAGGGTCTCAGACCCGGAGGACCCGGAAGTCAGGCCTCGCCGCTCGTGGTCACCCCGCGCCTTGGGGCTCCCGGGACTGACTGCTCTGGGCCCAGAGTCACCTTTCCCCCCCACGGCCCTCACCATGGGGCCTGCAGGTCCTGGGACCCTCCCTCTGTGAACCCGGAGGCCGGACCCCCACACGGAGGCCGTCACCCCCGGGACCCCAGGGGAGGCCTGTGGGCCTCACTCCCCAGGGCTCCCGGCAGGGGCTGAACTAGCTCCCCGGGACCTCCGTCTGGTCCTCACCCTGATTCCAGGCAGACCCTGGGCCTTGCCGGTGCCGACCTGAGGTGGCTCCCCTCAGCGCCTGTCCTGCCGCCCCTCCCCCGCTCTCTGAGGAGGTGGGCGAGGGGGGCAGGAAGTAGTTCTCAGTAAGACGCCCCACACCGGACTCTCAGTGCTGACAGGAGGGCCTCCCTGGTCCTGGGGCCTCTGTTGTCAGTCAGGGTCATACCTGGCCTCTGTAGCCCTGGACTCCTGCCCTCTACGGACCCGAAGCCGGCCTCCCAAAGATGGCGCTCTCCTCTCTCAGACTTCCCGGGCTCAAGTCAGTGGGCGGAACTTCTGGACTGGCTCTCTGGGGTCCCCGGGGCCTGAGAGCAGGGGCAGAGAGCGGATCTAGGGCCTGGAAGTCCTGTCTCTGTTCCCCTCCTGCATCTGCCAACACCAGGGCCCCCGCCCTCTGTGGACTTCAGTCTGTGTCCCTCAGACCGAGGCTCAAACTCCCCAGATTTCCCCGGCAGGTGGAGGCATATGCTCAGCCGAGAGCCCCACCCAGGGTCCCTAGAGCTGACAGGAGCACCAGGAGTTGGATGCTGTAGTGCCCTCTGTTCTGAAGCCTGTGGACCACGAAGTCCTCACCCTGGAGGGCCTCACACCCCTTGCAGAGATCGCTGCCGAACCAGGACCGATGCTGCGGGGGACGCTGTTGCGCCCAGGATGTGTCAGGGGCAGAGAAGAAGGATTATTATGAGTGAGGATTAAAAAGTGAAAACACCTGCACTGGACAAGGGAAATGTAGACAGACAACCACAATCCCACAACACCTCCCCAAATCCCTACTGCTGCTCAGCATCTTCAGTAGTAGCTAACCTTTAGAACCCACAGTTTCCACAGTGTCAGCTAAGCTGGTGAAGAAACCCCATAAGACCCTTTGATCTTCTTTGCTCTCCACCCCTTTGAACAGGGATAGGAAGAAACTGGGATGCTTGCTATTGGCCCTGAGCTAATATTTCAGGACTTTCAACTTGCTGCTTTCAGCATGGGCTCTGGGACCCCACAGGATCTCATACGGTGCAGGATCACTTTTGAACAGGGTAGTACAAATACAGGTTTGGTCAATGTCATTCACAAACTTAGATGCTGAAGCTTGTGAAACCTTCACTGAAAAGAAACAACATTTGAAAAATTCCCATAGAAAACAAGGATAAATTTCTAAATCATCACGGGTACCCAAAGATGCTACAGCCCTTTATCCCCGCAACTTGCCCTGGGCCTCACAACCTAAAACGTGGACTTCCCTCTTCTCAAATGCAGAGTGAAGAATTAGCCTCACATCATGGCCAGCTGGAGAAGCTGCCAGACATGGGCCTGAAACGTGCCCGGGTGCAACTTGGCTCAGGCCCCCTCTTCCTCGCCACTCATAGCCTCTTCAGACAGGGATGGGATGGAGCTAGGATCCCTTTTCTATAATCCTTGAACAAAAATTCAAGGACTTTCAACTTGGTGATCTCAGCGTGGGCCCTGAGAGCCCACAGGAACTTGTGGTGTTCCGGATCACTGTTGGGCACCTGAAGGTACAGCAGGTACTGGTCCTGCAGCCAAAAATTGGTGAGGAGCCCCTGTGGGATGCACATAGATCCAATGTTCCTTCCCATCATGCACCCCCATGACCTGCAGGGCTTCCCAGATTTCATCCTCGGGGACACAGTTGCCCTTTGTGGCGATCACCCACACAAGTGTGACCGGGAGGACATTGTTGGGAAATCTGTGCTCATTGCTCACCATCCTGCTCCTAAGGTATCTTGCAAAAGAGCGGATCACAAAGGCAGAAATGCTGAATGGTGTCATCAAAGAGTACCAGGACCGCTTCCCTGAGATCTTCATCCAAGTCTCCAGTGCGTGTGGCTGGTATTTGGCATTGATTGGAGGGAAGTAGACTCAGTGACCACTCCTATGTCCTGGTCACCACCATGGGCCTCACCTATGACTGGGCGCTGATCAAGAAAGAAGACCTGACCAAGAGAGGCAGCAATACACAAGGAGCTTTACTGCATAGGGCCTGGACTGGGCTGAGGAAGAGAAGAGTCCCTCACAGCAGGACACCCTTTATGGGTTTTTGGGTCAGGAGGGCACTGTCCAGAAGGGAGTACTATGGTTTGAATGCTTGTGTCCCCGTAAAAGGCTGATGTTGAAACCCTAACCCCTAAAGATCACAACATTAGGAGGTTGGGCCTGTGGGAGGTGCTTAAGTCATGAGGGTTGAGCCCTCAGGGATGGGAGTAGCACCTTATAAAGAGTCTCCAGAGAGATCCATGCTACTTCCACCATGTGAGGACACAGCAAGGAGGGCTCTCACAGCAGCACAGTGGCACCTTATTCTGGGACTTCCAGCCCCCAGAACAGGGGGAAGTAAATTTCTGTTCTCGATAAGCTACTCAGTCTGTGTTATTTTGTTGTGGCAGCCCCCCTGGACTAAGGGAGGAGGGCAAGGGAACAGCTGGAAGACTGGCATTGGAGAGGAGGCTCACGTGTCTAAGTGAAGTTGCTCAGCAGCTCTGGGGGAGTGGCTTGAGGTCTTAGAACCACAAGGCTCTCTTTTATCTACTCTGAGCAGCCAGGCTAGCCTCAAGGGCCCCAGAGAGCAGAGCTCAGTATTTTCTCTTTGGCTGCAAGGCTGTGCAGATGCCACAGCCAGGTCAGGACTGAAATCATTTCTCCCTAGGGGGCGGCTGTATTGGTAGCCCAGTCACCTATGCTGTGCTGGAGTCACGTGACTTTGGGGGCTCTGTTCATATGGTGGCAACACACACAGATCATCTCTGGGGCCTTTGGAACTCTGAAGAACAAACCAATCACCTCTGTCAAAAGGTCCTGAGCATGGTGCCTAATAAACACTGTCTGACTGGTGGTTGTGGGACCCAGGGTTGAATTTCTGGGACTGAGCAGGCTTACAGAGGGAGGCCATTTCCATAATGCCTTTCTTCAACTCCATTGAAGTCAACAGTGTGAACATTTCATCTTCAGAAGAAAAGATGAGCCTGATGTTCTAGATTCTTCATGACAATGGAAATTTGGTGGTTCTTGAATCAAAGATCCTCTAGAAACCTCGGGACTCAAGAGTGCCTAAAACATATCAAATAAACACCCTTTCGCACAAAGTGACAGACTCTGCTTTCCAGAGGCTTCTCTCCAATTTCCTTCCAATAAAATGGGCAAGTCCCTTTAAATAAGTGATTAGCAGAGTCATGAGCTAGCAAAGGCCACAGGGACACCTCCTTTTCAGTCTTTAAAAAACATGCTTAAGGAACAATACTCTAGTAGGCAACCGAGGGGATCTGGCTGTTTAACCAGAGACACTAGGAGCTTCCCTTTGAAAAGCCAGCCATTTTTATCCTCTAGGGCAGGGTTGGGCAACTTTTTTGTGAGTGCGTGTCAAAATCAGGACAATCTCTGACTCAAAATTCTTCTGCTTGCCAACCCTAATTTTTTGAGAACATGTTACGCCTACTTGATATCTCTTAAGGTGTACGTATGTGAAGAACCTTGAAGAAATAATAAAATTCATTTGAGCGACAAAAACACAGTATATGATGATGAAAAATACATTTATTTTTTAATGTATACATGTACACTGATAGTCTGACAGAAAACTTTTGATATTATCAGTGGGACTTTTGCTACTGCATCACTGATTACAGAGATTTTACATCAGGTTTATATTTCGTGACCTTCAGAGATATGCAGGAGCTACTGCTTTCATCCGTCAGGCTACTCCTATTATGAGAATTAACAAAATTCATCAATGAGAACAAAGATTCACAGGAACAAATTATGTGGATGAAAACTTGGAGAGTAATGCTGTTGCAAAGTTTTATAAACAGAAAAATTCTCTGGAATGGCACTCCAAGTCCTCAGTAGTTTGTTTTCGACACTATTGAAATTGCTCTTTCCCTCTTTTGTCAATCCATGTCTATGGTCTTTAAGATAACTTGTTATGTAAAATTATTTATTTATCTAAGATGCACCTACACTGAATTTATCTGAAAAATAAAAAAGTCAATATTAAGAAAAAAAATTGAAAATGGAAGATTATAAGAGAGGGTTTCGTGTGCCAGCAAAAGTTACTGGCATGCCATGTTTGGCACGCGTGCCAGGGGTTGCCCACCCCTGCTCTAGGGCATGTCTTCCAACAATAAATTGATTCTTGAATGAATGCTTTGTAAACCTGTTTAGAAGAAGAAAGACCCTGTGAACCTGAATCTAGACTTGGAGCTCATCTTTAGGCTGAGAGGCACCTTGGGGTATTTCCCTCCCTAATGCCACTGGCTTCCCTTTCAGAACAAAGGACTGACCCTCAGGGAGGACAAATAACACCACTTAGTGGCAGAGCTGGGACCAGGACCTAGGACCCTTGCAGGTGGTGCCTTTCCATCTCCCTATACAGAGTGATTATTAAGACCAAAGTTACCCAAAACAGCTAGAGAACATGAATCACCAAAACCACTGTCGTATCCTCTCCTCTATGGTGAAGATTGACATGAATTTTAATTTTGTGCCATCCCACACCCAGGCTCTCATCTACGTTCAACTACTTATTTATGATTATTTTCATATCAGCTTCCTTCAGTCACAGCTAGCTAAACAAGTTGGAATTTAACTTAGTAGTGAGTCTGTGTAGGGTTCTTGAAAAGAATCTAACCCAAGAGCAAACAAAATGATTCAATGTACCTATCTTCAAGACTATGGCAGAAGAGGAACACAGTGGTGTGTGTGTGTGGAGGGGGGGAGGGTGGGCGGAGGGCTTCTGGCAAGGAGAACAGGGCTGGCTTCAGAGTGAGTGAGTGGAATGCTTTGTTTCCCCAGAGCTGAATATGTGCTTAATCAGAAATCACCAATGAAAAGGGGAAGTACCAAAGGAGATCCAATTTGGAAGTGGCAAGCCTGAAATCTGGGAAAGCCAAAGCCCATCCACCTCACTGAAGAAAGGAAATGGGGCATAGGGGAGGCCTCAAGGGAGTCTGAATCTGAGAGTCTGGGGAGGGTGATTTGAGTAGACACATGCAGGTGCCCCAAAGTGAATCCATCTTGGGTAGTGAGAAGAGTTCCTATGTGGAAGACATAGAAACTAAAGCCAATGCTATTGTGACCAGAGAGTGGTGAGATTTGGCAGCAAGCCAAGCTCAAGAGTGGGCTCTGAGGACATCAGAGGGTGTGGCTGTCCATTCCTACTGTAACACCGTGTTTAACATCTTCTCTCAGGTGCTTTGGGTAGCAATGAGGTTGAGGAATGAGTGGAACATTCCCACCTGTGCTGAAACACAGCCCTATAGTAGGGACACCTGGACCCAGGGCTAAGACAATAGGACTCTTTTCAGGGCTCATCTGAGCAGGACCTGCCAATCAGTAGGCACAGCTGGAAGAGACAAAGCAGGAAGCTTGTGAGGGGTGCATTGAAGAGGGGGGCTACCTACTGAGTCTAGGCAAACCACCATTTTCTGGGAGATACAGTCCCCCAGGGGCCTATCTGACCCAGGCAGTCTTGGTGGTTGCCCAGGCTAGGACTAACCAGGGCCTTGCCCTTGAGCAACAAAGAGTTCATGAACCGCCTGCACCCCTTCTGTAGAGATGTGGGTGGAGATAGGATCGTGACCTCTCAACATATCCAGTGAACTAGCAACAAGAGACAATCTTCCTGGCAGCATATGAGCACCTTTTCTATTAACCTGAACATTATTTCTCTATAGTATTAGAAAAGAGAGAAGATGGGGGTCCTTTCGATGTCCACTCCCCTACACTTGGCCAGGGCCCACGCTCCAGAGCAGCCATAAGTCACCTTTGTGACATCACATGACTTAAGCAGCTGGTTGCCCCACGACCGAGACTCTAGAATTTTGAGGACAGTATATATACGGCATCACTGCTGTGACCAAAGGCATTTCTGACCCCACTTTTGAAGTGATAGGATCCTGCGTACCAAGTGCTTTTTGATTACCCACATGGCTAATCAAAATACCCCTGAGATGCAAGAAGCCACGCTGACCCCATCAGAGGATGGACAACCACCAATAATGGTCCAATATGATACATGCCTAGATCCTCATGTGGATCCAAGGGAGGCTTTGGAGGGGCACGGGGACCAAGAAGAGAGCCCAGATCCAAGCCCCCAAGACAACCGGCAACCACCGGAACCAGACCAAGGCACCATCAATGTGGAAGGAAACAACATTTCTCTTGGGCTGTCCTTCCCAAGAAAGCTTTGGAGGATATTGGAGGTCGACGCCTTCTAGTCTGTGTGGGAAACTGATGACAGAGACACCGTGATCATTGATGAAAATCTTTTCCAGAGGGAGATTCTTTGCCAAAGGGGTGAGGAGCAAATCTTTGAATCAAAAAGCCAGAAGAGCCGAAACCGGTTTGGCTCAGTGGATAGAGCATCTGCCTGTGGACTGAAAGGGCCCAGGTTCGATTCCAGTCAAGGGCATGTACCTGGGCTGTGGGCACATCCCCAGTAGGAGGTGTGCAGGAGGCAGCTGATCAGTGTTTCTCTCTCATCGATGTTTCTGACTCTATCTCTCTCCCTTCCTCTCTGTAAAAAATCAATAAAATATATTTTTTTAAAAAAGCCTGAAGAGTTTCATCTGCTTGTTGAACTGCCATGGCTTTTGCAAAATATGCCCAGGCAAGTCTTAAGTTTGCTCTGCAGGGAACAGGATGATGGTAAAGTAGAAAGTCCTCCCATTTCCCACGTTCCTTGTTTCTCAAACATCTTCCTTGTGGACCAGGAGAATGATATACTGAAAGGGCTTCATTTTAGGGTCTAACCCTTTTTCACATGATACAGTATTTATCAAAAGATGAGAAACTAGATTTTCATTTGAAACTATCGCCCCCTTAGAGATAACCTGCAGGGATGATTAAGGACTCTGAGAGGCCAGTTAATGTCAAATAGGTATATCTTCTCCACAAGTGACTAAATTAATTAATTTTGTTTCAGATATACAGAAATTGTAATTTCCAGAGAGGCAAGCCTTGGCTCCTCAAGAACATTACAACACAAGGCAACCAGGTGACGTGCGTTTGTCCAGGGACCAGTGCCACGCCCCCAAAGAGAAAGAAGAAGATGGCCCCCACAAGACACTCCCCAAGATCACACCACCAGAATGGCGGCAAAGAAGCGGAACCAAAGGCTCAGGAGACAGGCAAGAATGATTGGGGAACCAATGCTAACCAGGCATTCGAGTTCTTGGTTCCACAGCCCAAGGGCAGTGCCAGGGAGGTCCAGGGTCCAAATGCAGCAGGTAGTTCAAGTGGGGAGGGCACTTTTGGCAGTGTCATGTTTGTGCCCAGGGCTACTGCTGGAACCAATGTCACAGGGGATGTGCCCCCACCCCCCCTCAAATGAACCACTACAAGGTCAGTGATGTCTTTGTACAACATCTCCTATTCTACTCTGATCGCTGGCCTTTCAGACATGACTCCATCAGAGGACCCTGACCAGGCTGAGGAGGAGCAGGAGGGCTCCTCAGATAACAAGTGTTCGGTCTGTGAGCGGTTCAAGGACAATGCAGGCCCATAATGTCACAGGCTTTGTAACTATGAATCCATTTCCGCTTTAATAAAGAAAGGCAAAAACTACATGGTACAAAATAAACAATCCAATGAGAATTGTGAGTCCATGTTCTTCTGTTTCTGGGCCACACACCTCATCAGAATGAACCTTCGGAGGCTAGAAATCCTGGCTCCAGAGAAGCTTTTGTCCCAGTGGTCCTCGTTCATTTTCACACACTTGGCAAGGAACTGGCAGGGGTGGGCAAACTTTTTGACTCGAGGGCCACAATGGGTTCTTAAACTGGACCGGAGGGCCGGAACAAAAGCATGGATGGAGTGTATGTGTGAACTAATATAAATTCAAAGTAAACATCATTACATAAAAGGGTACGGTCTTTTTTTTTTTTTTTTTAGTTTTATTCATTTCAAATGGGCCGAATCCGGCCCGCAGGCCATAGTTTGCCCACGGCTGGGCTAGGGGGTCCTGAGGCAAGCCCAGGAAGATCTGCTCCCCTGATCCTTGCTTACTGGTCAGGAGAAAGAACCACCTGGCTCTTGACCTTGGGGTAATCACCTTATATTATTCATGCAACTTGAAACAGGAGGGTCTTTACTCACGGATCTCCATATGATGCCAGGAAGTTTCTGATCAGCAGCTGAGTGTCTCTAGCCCAAGTTCCACGGGCCTTGCAGAGAGGCCCACCTAGAACCCAGGCCACCCCATCTCCGAAGCAGTGTACGACAGAGCCAGTCTGACTCAGAAGACTGGCCATTCCAGGCGATGCCTGCGAGAAAGCACATCATCCTCACAACTAACAACTATTAGTAACCCTGCTAGAAGGGACCCAAATAAAGATTGCTCACACAGAATACAAACGAACAAAGAAACAAAAAAAACCAAAAAACCTCTACCCATCACTTTTCCATCAGAGCTGTATTTCAGATCCGTTCTTGGGTCACAAGGTAGCTATGTGACATGTGTAACACAAGCCCTCGTGAGCCCAGGGACACTTTTACAGCAGACCAGTCACTTGCCAGGACAGACAGCTGCTTTCTTTCAAAGACTGATGTCCCTTTCACCGTGACTGAGGCCAGGCCTGGCTGGTCACCCTCTGGCAATAATTCAGTGCCCGCTCCCAGACCGCCCACAAGGACCCCTGGGTGCTGCTGAAGTGTTCTCTGAGTTTGACCAGAAAAAAAAACATGGGAGTCCCAAACAATAACCACGTCTCCTAAAACTTTTTTCTCTGTAAAACCCAGGAATGAGCAGGACCAAAAAGAGTGATAGCACCAAGATATTTCCTGAAAGCTTTCCCTTTTCCCTAAAGGTCAGAGTCCTTGAGACAGTCAATGAGCCCAGAGAGACATCTCATGAGGACAGTCACCTACATCTGGGCACAGAAATCTGTTTACGTGCACAGCAGATGGTGGGTAGTGCTTCCATGGTGGTGCCAATTCAGTTGAACCTGACTTCTACGTCCAGGGCATGATGGCCCTGTTGATGGTCATGATTCAGCTGGATTCTTGGTGACCTTTCTGTGGAGTCCTCCTGCCCCTAGGGGATCAGGTGCTGCGGGATGCCTACCTGGAAGATATCCTTTCCCCCTTTCCTGGGTATGGGCTCCAGTAACCACCTGGGGTTTGAAAGTGCCTTTGGGTACTTCTGCTTCAGGTTGGTCAGTACAGCCTGCTTTTCCAGTTCCACAACCTCAGGAGCCACGTTTACTGGGCCTGCAAAGATTCCCCTATGTCAAGGAGCCCTGGGCACCATAAGAGAAGCACTGAGATGCTTGCCCTTCCATAAACCAAAGACTTCCTGTGAGAGGAAATGGTTATTCAAAGTTAAACCCACTAGAAGCTAAGCTGATTTCACCAAAGGGACACAGAGTGAGCTGGGTCCCTCTGACTGAGCACTTCTGATGTGTCAAACTCTGCTCAGGGAATTCTGGGTGAGGCCGAGGAGAGAGAGAAATGAAGAGGACAGAGCCTGGTCCACTAATGGGCAGGTCCCAGCCCGACTGCTGTGGGCAGCACCTACAGGTCAGAACGGCCACAGGTTCAAAAGAAAACAAGCCCCAAACTCCTGAGCAAGGTCCTGGGGGTACTCTTGGAGGGGTGTGAGCAGCTCTCAGGGTGTCACTCCTTGCCAGCGATCACTCCTCTCCCATACTTCTCCCGTCTGGAGCAGAGCCTGAATCTGCATGGGGTTCCACCCCAGCCTCTCCAGCAGCAGCTCCTGCGAGAGGGCTCTTCCCAGTCGCTGTGAGCAATGTGGATGGCGATGGTGCAGTTCCCGTGGCTGCACTTGGGTCCCCAATGCGTCTCCAGAGTCTTGACCCATTTAAGACCAAGCCTGCATAAGGCTGCCAGAAGGAGAGGCAGGAGATCTCCATCTCCCCAGAGATCCGTGGGCCTCACGTGGCCTGTGGAAACCCAAAAGTGTGAATGTCAATAAGCATCATGCATCAGCCCTCCATGTTCATGGTCTGTGGGCTGACCTCTCCCCCCACTGTCCCCTGGGGCCCTGGAACCCCACTGACAGGGATGGTGGGAGAGCAGAGAGTGTTGGCTCCTTCTTCCTATCCCCACACACTCAGCTGTCAGGCCCCATGGAAAGGGCTGGCGATGAAGATGCCTCATCCATCAGATCAGATGGAGTCTTTGGGGAGCTCAAGGAAGAAGGTGGAGACAAGTAAGTAGAGGCACTCAGCACAGGGTGTGGTCAGTTCCACAAAGGAGGTCACTGAGGCCAGGGGAGCACAGAGGGAGAAAGGGCGCTTTGGCTTCACACTGGGTGAGTGGGTTCTAGTCCTCTCCCAGCGCAGACCCTCCTGGGATTTGCTTCTTCTGCTCACCCTCACCCCCAACACTGTCAGCTCCCTCCTGTTTTCACCCAAAGGCGCTGCAGTCCCCATGCACCCTGGTCCCTCTTCCAGGGCTTCTGGTTGCAAATCCTTGGGATCCAACCTCAGCTGGGCCCTTGGACACCACCGTGTGAGCTCAGATCATCCTGTCAGGTGTCTCCCTCGGACCCCTTGGGAGCCACCCTCCTCCATCCCCTGGCTGAACCACTGCTATCTGCTGTCAGCAGACACTCCTGGCCCCCACCTGAGTCCACAGAAGGAATTACAGGAGCAGGAAGAATTGGCACCAGTACCCATACACCAACCTGCTTCGAGGACCTGGGATGGGCATGATCCAAGAATTCTATAATTCAATCCTCAAATAACGGGGGTAGGGGCAGTGCCACTGTCACCCAGTCTACAGTTGAGAAGGTGGCACAGAAGGATGAATAGACGGCCCATGATCATGGGAGCCCTGACTGCATCACCCACTGTCCTTGCCTTTTACCTGGGGAAGGGGACCTAGTACCTGGCAGAGCTCGGATTCCATGGGGCTGAGTACCTGGCCCGTAACAGGACAGTCACAACTGGTAGCTATACATCATCATCATAGGGCCTGAGCTTCAGTACCGCACTCCACATGAGCAACCCCCCACTCTGGTTGACTCTCCCCTCCTGTCTAAAAGGACATAAACATCACTTCAGCTATTATGTCCTCATGTTTATGAAAATGTACCCACTCTTGAAGACAAAGCCCAGGGGACAAAAGCTGCCTCCTGTTCACTCCCTTCCCAACCCAGTGTTCTGCCAGTCCCTCCACCCAGCTCCTCTCCTCTGCATTCCCTCCTTCTCTCTGGCTGGGGTGCCTTTCCCTGTGAGGACAGAGGCTCACTGAATGTTTAGGGTGTACATGAACCAGTGAGAAGGGTATTTTTTTTACTGTTTATTTTTCTACATTCTTGAATAAGCTACGAAAATCTAGGTCTGTGTGTGTGTGTGTGTGTGTGTGTGTGTGTGTGTGTATGATACAAGAATTCAAAAATTAACTCTTTTATTTCTTTTTTACAGTTAAGTTCTTTCACATTAAAAATACGATTCCAATTCCATGTTATCTTGTTACAGACTACAATTAAAATGACAGATTCCTAATTTGTTTTACAAGACAGCAAAGCACTTTCTCTTTAGTTAAATAACAATAAACGTGTGACCTGTGTCATTTGTAAACTTAGGTTCTGAAGCTAATAAACATTCTACTTAAGTCAAGGGTGGGGGGAAAAAAGGACACATATGTAATACCCTTGTAATGCTTTAAGCAATAAAAAAATTTTTTTAAAAAAATAAATAAAACACCAAAAATAAAAGAAGATACATTTCTAAGTCACCCCAATGGGACAGAGACACAAAGATGTCATTCACTATGATTCCCTCATCCCCAGTCAGGCCCTGCACTAAGTGCTTAGATCACTG
>NW_005871088.1:2313782-2316932 GCF_000147115.1 Myotis lucifugus | reverse complement strand
TAAGGAAAATAAGGTGTGGCAAAGGCGGAGGTTCCAAATTCCTTCAACCGTGAAATGCACATCAACCAGTTGCATGTACATGAGATGACCTCTCTAATATATTACAGTAAAGTTGTTCTCGGTGCTCTCTGATGATGCTACTCAGCATTTCTGCCCTTGTGGTCAGCTCCTTTGTGCGATACTTCAGGAGCAGGAAATCCACCAGATCAGCTACCTTATCATTAATCACAGATCTGGGCAAGGACTCTGTGTCTGGCAGGGCCCAGGAGGTACTCGGACCCTCCCCTTCATTGCTGCTGGATTGGCTCAAGGGAGCAGCAGCGGCAAAGGCAGTAGGGCACTTGGAGAGCTCCGGGGAGGACTCGGTGCCCCAGCAGCAGCATGAATCTCCTCCTCCTCCTTCTCCTTCTCCTCCCCCTCTTCTTCCTCCTCCTCCTCTTCTTCCTCTTCCTCCTCCTCCTTCTCCTCCTCCTCCTCTTCTGAGGTGCTTGGGTTACTTGAAAGCAGAGGATAGCAAGAGGAAGAGGTGCAGGAGGAGGAAGAGGAAGGTAAAGAGGAGGAGCAGGTGGAGGAGGAGGAGGGAGAATCCTCTTCCACAGCCTCAGGAATCTCAAGCGAGTAGCGTCGACGCTTTGGAGCTCGAGGCATGATGACTCTTGTCAGGCAGCCACAGGAGTGCGGGCAGGAGGTGCGCAATGAGGACTCACAGGCCTGGGGGAGAGAGGAAGTGTAAGTGACCTCCGCTGAGTACACCCTTGGCAGCTGTGAGAAAGTGGGACTACAGGTCTCCTCTTTAGCGGTGCTCTTGGGCCTCACTGGGGTCTCTCCTCCTGGGTGGCCTGTCCCCTAAGATCCTGAATGAGGAAGTCAGATGGTTCTTCGGGGTACAGTCGGCATAGGCCAGGGTTCTGTGGCTGGCAGTGGGGTGGGGTCGGGTGCTGAGGGAGTTGTCCTCTATTCTGGCATGGGGGAAACCCTCGGGACACATTCTAGGTGAGGGCAGGCACCTCACCTTGACTGCTGGCACTGCCTGGACCTCCTCTGCTCTGTGACCTGTGTTTTGTGCCTCAGACCAAGGCCTTTATCTCCTGGTTCCTGGAGCCCCTGTAAGAGGAAACGAAGAAACACCTCAGCGTGCAGGTGGCATGCACAGTCATGGGGCTCCAGTGCTGACCAGAGGGAGGCCAAGATGCTGTGAGGTCCCCACTGTTCTGGGCTGGATGGCCTCCTGCGTCCTCCCTCAGCGTCCTCTCCTTTCCCCTGGCAGAGCGTGGTACCTCCCCTTGCTGGACCTGAGGCAAAACTCTCAGAACAAGGCTACATACCCCTGAAACTGAACAGAAGAAAGTGAGGGGGCCCCGCAACTGACCACACCTGCCCAGAACCTCCCACGGGATACAGCATGACATGGCCAAACTCTGTGGGGTCTATCTGTCCTGGGACGGGGAGCCCCTCAGTCCTAACTGTGACATCTGACAGGGTCTTGGATAACTTCCTGTGCTGACCTGAGGCCACTTACCTTCAGACTGAAAAGCTCACCTTCCTGAGTCACTGGTGGAGGACATGAGGGACAGCGCGGCTATCCACCATGTTCCACTTTCTCTCGTGGCTGACAGAAGTGGCAAAGTAAGGCTGGGATTCCCCCTGTTGTGATGTGAGGGGTTCCCTCAGTCCTCGGCTGAACCTTGAAAGGAGACAGCAAGACTTGAGAGCAGGGGAGGAGCATTGGGGTTCCTTCTGTCTTTCCTCAGATTCCTCACCTGCAAAGGGGTCAGGGCCCGGGCCACCTCCCCCTCCTCCTTTGCTGACCTGCATGTGCTCCCCTCAGTCCAGGTCTCTCACCTACCTGAGGCCCACCTACCCCCCAGCCACATCAGGGTGCTCTCAGTTGGACAGCCCTGCCTGGTATGTCAGAGCTGAAAGTGGAAGTGGGGTGAATGTCCGTGAGGCCCACATATGTTCTGGAGGACAACTCCCCCTCCTTCCTCCCGCATGGTCAATAGCTTGGCCACTTGCAGTGCCCGAGTGTCCTGGCTCTGCTGTCCATATGCCTCACCCTTTGTGTAAGGCCCCACCTCTTTCATATTCCTGAGAGCAAAGGGAGCGGGAGAAGCCATGGGCAAGCGATTCCAGAAATCCCAGGGCTGAGAGCTGTGCGGGCTTCTGTGGGGTTCCCACTGTGGTGGGATCCAAGGTTCCCTCAGTTCTCCCTTAGGATCCTCCCTTGACTCTGGCAGGTGCTGGCCCCACCCTCTGCTGATGTGAGGTCCTGTTCTTTATACCCAAGCCCCAGACTGTCAGACCCAGATGCACCAATGAGAAAATGCCCCCTAGGATCATCCTCCATGAGGCCTGCCAGATGGACTGTGGAGGGCCCTGGGCCCACCCTCTGCCGTTCTCAAGTATTGGTCCTGGTACCGACCCGGCTGTGCAAGTCAGCGCATGCTGTGTGTGGTCATCCTCCAGCGGGATCCCAGCACTGACTCTGGTTTGGTTTCCAGGGTCCCTCCGTCCTCCCTCAGGGTCCTCACCTTGACTCTGGCAGGTCTGTGGCCCCCCATCTCCCTAGATGTGGTCCTACTCCCTCTACTGAACCCCCAGAGTCTCTGAGACCAGGAATGACTCTGGTCTAGCTCCAGGGTCCCTGGACCACCATCTGCCTAGATGGGGTCCTACTCCCTCTACCGAACCCCCAGAGTCTCTGAGACCAGGACTGACTCTGGTCTAGCTCCAGGGTCCCTGGCCCACCATCTGCCTACATGGGGACCTACTCCCTCTACTGAACCCCCAGAGTCTCTGAGACCAGGACTGACTCTGGTCTAGCTCCAGGGTCCCTGGCCCACCATCTGCCTAGATGGGGTCCTCCTACCTCTACTGAACCCCCAGAGTCTCTGAGACCAGGACTGACTCTGGTCTAGCTCCAGGGTCCCTGGCCCACCATCTGCCTAGATGGGGACCTACTCCCTCTACTGAACCCTCAGAGTCTCTGAGACCAGGACTGACTCTGGTCTAGCTTCCAGGGTCCCTGGTGCACCATCTGCGTAGATGGGGTCCTACATCCTCTACTGAACCCCCAGAGTCTCTGAGGCCAGGACTGACTCTGGTCTAGCTCCAGGTTCCCTGGCCCACCATCTGCCTAGATGGGGTGCT
>NW_005871088.1:2284398-2311788 GCF_000147115.1 Myotis lucifugus | reverse complement strand
AGCTACCCAACCCCCTGATCCGCCCTGCTCTGTGTGTGACAGGGGGCGGTGCCCTAACTCCCCTATCGGCCTTACTCTGTGCGTGACAGGGGGGAGCTCCTCAACCCCCTGATCGGCCCTGCTCTTTGCGTGACAGGGGGGAGCTCCCCAACCCCCTGATGGGCCCTGCTCTGTGCATGACAGGGGGGAGCTCCCCAACCCCCTGATTGGCCCTGCTCTGTGTGTGACAGGGTACGGAGCCCCAACCCCCCTGATGGGCCCTGCTCTGTGCGTGACAGGGGGTGGCGCCGCAACCTCCCCATCGACCCTGCCTTGAGTGTGACAGGGGGCGGTGCCCCAACCCCCCAATCGGCCCTACCGTGAGCGTGACTGAGGGTGGCATTGCAACCTCCCAATCCGCCCTGCTCTGTGCATGACAGGGGGTGGTGCCCCAACTCCCCAATCAGCCCTGCTCTGAGCCCGACCAGGGGCTGCACCTAGGGATTGGGCCTGCCCTCTGCCACCCAGGAGCAAGCCTAAGCCTGCAAGTCGTTATCTCCTGAGGGGTTCCAGACTGCGAGAGGGCACAGGCCGGGCTGAGGGACCCCCCCTTCCCCCCTGAGTGCACAAATTTTTGTGCACTGGGCCTCTAATATATCTATAAATATATATGTCACCATAGGTAATTGTGTTAAGCTTAACACAAATTCATACTGATGTCTCTAGCTCTAACCCATTATTGCTGCAAGGGACCTCTGGTCTGCTCCCTTGAATTATCTCTAACCCTTTACTCTATCAGTGAGAATTCTGGCTCCCAACATCCACAATCCTTATCATTCCTTGGCCACCTCCAGGATATATGTATAGTAGTTTCAGATTGAAAACTAATACCCCTGTGGGAAATACATCTACATTTATGATTCATATACACTTCTACTCATTAAGGAGTGACAGACAGAATTAAGGGACATGAAAAATGCAATGTATAACCTAATTTGGTTTCATTACAAACAAAGAAATATGTGGGAGAATTGCAGCCATCTGACTGTGAAAGGAATAGTAGAAGATACACTGAATTGTTGGTTTGTCTGGATGATAAAAATTATGTTTTAAAGTCCTTATGTTTTCAGAGTTTTCACCCTCAGGTATGTAGGAGTGAGCTGACTTGGTATCTGAGATTTGGTTCAAAGAGCTTCAGCAAGAAAATTAAAAATGAAGGAAGGAAGGAAGTAAAGGAGGAAGGGACAAAGGGAGAAAGGAAGGAATGGAGTGGGTAAGCAAGGAAGAGGAAAAAGAAAAGGAGGAAGCGAAACAAGAAAAAATGAATGGAGCACATAAGGCACCATATCAATGCTCCTGGGTGATAGGAAAACGAGTTTTTATTGTGTTCTTTAGTGTTGAGTATGTTTGACAATTTTATGGTAACAGTTAAACGTGGAGACTTAGCACCATATCATGAAATAGAGTAGTTAATTACACATATAAATGGGCAATGATAAGGAGGTTATTTAGGTCCTAAGATGGAGCCAATCATCAGAGTTTAGGGACATTCTGGTGGCTCCTTCTGTCTGTTCCAATATGGTTTGTCCCTGTGGCCTGGCTTATTTTTAATAAGAAAAACCCTTTTAAAATCTTATCAGGGAAACACATGGAAATGCTTTTCATCTAGAAGGCATCAAATGCATGCGGGCTGAATTGTATTTGCACCAAAAAGTAACCGGCTTTCATGGTGAGAGCACAAGGGGCCAAGTCAGAGGGAGTCTTGTGGACAAGCATATGTGATGTGCAGACTACCTGTGGGGGAAGTGCCAGTAAGGGGCCCTCCCCGATTGCCCTGCCAGTCGCCCCACAGATGGGCTCTGATCGCCAGCCAGGCCTAGGGACCTTACCCATACATGAATTTCATGCACCGGGCCTCCAGTTTTTACCTAATAATAGACAAACATGTAAATTGACTGTACCTTCCCTATGCTAACCAGCCAATCAGGAGAGTATGCAAATTAACCCAACAAAGATGGCGGTTAATTTGCATACATACGCTCCAAGCAGCAGAGTGAAGCCTGACGGCCCCGGGGCCTGAGCAGCAAAACCTGATGGCCCCGGAGCCAGAGCAGTGAAGTCTGATGGCCCTGGGGCTGGAGCAGCGAAGCCTGATGGCTCCGGGGCCGGCTCCGGCCGGATCCCTGCCAGAGCGAAGGCCTGGGTCCTGGGTGCCAGAGGCAAACCAGTGCCAGCAGCCAAGGGAAGGGAAGGCCTATTGCACGAATCTCTTCGTGCAACAGGCCTCTAGTATAATTATAATAGCACAAGTATGATTTATATAACTTTATAAATATAATTTATAATTTTATGACTGTAATTCATATAACTGTGAATTTATAAATATGTAATCACCTTTGGCGAACCCATTATCATTGCTGGGCAGGGAACTGCAGGCAGTGGGAGGAGGTAAGAGTTTTCCTCACTTGGCTTTTCTGGACACAAAAGTGCACTGTGAGGGCAGGAATAGCAAAGGAAGATATAACTTATGTTCCAGGCTGATTGTAGGTGAGAGAATTGCTTTAAAGCCCCTGTGCACCACACTCTGGAAATCCCAGAGATCTCTAGGTGAGGATGATGTTACTGACAGGTTTGTACTATTAGCTGGAGGTCAATTAAGGGGTATGCAATGTAACATACCTTTGTGATTCTATATGTCCAGAAATATTTATCAAAATCTGTATGTCAAAACCAAGAAGTTGCATAGCACAAACTCAGCATGTCACAAAAGAAAAAACAGGCCCAAAAATGGACAATGGCCTGATCAGAGTCATATAGGAAAGTCGGAACTATAATCCAGTTTTGTTGCCATCCACCTCCATGCTCTTTTCACTACATTCTCCTCCAGTCATTTGGAGACTTCAATCCTTCTCTGCCTCTGATGTTCTAGATCTCTGTTACTGACATCACCAACCACCAAACCAGAAATCTGGGAGTCATCCATGACACGTCCCTCTCCTTCAGTCTCTATACCCCATCTATCTCCAGGTCGTAAAATTCCTCAAATCAGTTTACTTCTCTTTACCTCCACCTCAGTCAATTAACAAATCTATTGAGGACCAACTATTCTGAGTCACCAATCTAGATATTTAGGACACAACAAGTGAATAAGACAAAGTCCCTGCTTTCAAGGATCTTACATTCTGGTATGTGTTTAAGAGTGTGTGTGTGTGTGTGTGTGTGTGTGTGTGTGTGTGTGTGTGAAAAAGAGAGAGAGAGAGAGAGAGAGAGAGAGAGAGAGAGAGAGAGAGAGAGAGAGAATGGATAACTAACAAGTAAATACATACATGACTGAAAACATTGAATTGTAAAGTTTAAATGGATGAATTATATGGTATGTGAATTGCATCTCAAGAAAGTTATTTAAAAGTGCCTGTGGCCTGGCCGGTGTGACTCAGTGGTTGAGCATCTACCTATGAACCAGGAGGTCACAGTTCGATTCCCAGTCAGGGCACAAACCTGGGTTGATGGCTCAATCCCCAACAGGACACATGCAGGAGGCAGCCGATCAATGAATCACTCTCATCCTTATGTTTCTATTTCTCTCTCCTTCTTCCTTCCTCTCTGAAATAAATAGAAATATATTTAAAAGTGCCTATGGACTATTTGTGTTACTTGTCATGTGAAACTCCTGTTTATTTTGCCCATTTTTATAGTTGGTTTTTTTTTGGTTTTGTTTTGTTATAGAAGTTCCTTATATATCCTGGTTACCAATTCTTTGTTAAATATATTTGTTTAAATATAGTTTACAAGTGTGAAACATATATACAGAAAACTGCATATACATATAATTTAGCAGTGTTTATGTAGCTAACACCCATATAACCACTACACAAGGCTAGATATAGACTATTACTAGCAATGAAGAAGTCCCCCATGTGAATTATAACTAACTTCCTCCACAATAAAAGGGACATTCATGATAATCATCTTTTTTTCCCCCAGTTTTACTAACTTCCAATACATTTATTAACAATATTGTTAATTTCTCCTGAGTTTTAAACTTTTTATTCAGGTTTATTTTTTAAAAAATAGCATTCATAGGTTTTAAGTTGACAGTTATATGAATTTTGGCAAGTGCATATATTCATGTGTTCACCACCAAAATCAAGTCATAGAACTTTTTTGTGATTTCAGACAGTTCTCCTATTCCAAGATTCCTCAAAAAATTAAAAATATAACTACCGTATGACCCAGCAATTCCACTCCCGGGTATTTTAACCAAAGAAACCCAAAGCACTAATTTGAAAGGATATATGTACCCCTATGTTTACTGATGCATTATTTACAATAGCTAAGATATGGAAGCAACCCAAGTGCCCATCAATAGACGAGTGGATAAAAAAGTGTTGGTATACATATAGTACAATGGGATATTATCCAGCCATAAAAAAGAATGAAATCTTACCTTTCACAACAGCATGGATGGATCTGGAGGGTATTAAGCTAAGTGAAATAAGTCAGTCAGAGAAAGACAAATAGTATAT
This sequence comes from Myotis lucifugus, assembly GCF_000147115.1. Lineage (NCBI taxonomy): Eukaryota > Metazoa > Chordata > Mammalia > Chiroptera > Vespertilionidae > Myotis > Myotis lucifugus. The sequence continues at coordinate 2,307,283 of NW_005871088.1, read as the reverse complement.
GATTTCATTTATATGTAGAATCTAAAGAACAAAATAAACGAACAAATCAGAAGCAGGTTAATTGAAGCAGAGAGCAGACTGATGGTTGCCCGGGGTGGAGGTGGGTTGGAGGGCTGGGAAAAAAAGGTGAAGAGATTAAGAAGTACAAATTGGTAGTTACAAAATAGTCAAGGGGATATATATTACACAGAAAATCTTTCTATAATTTGATGTTCTGATTGAGCATTTTCTTCCATTAAAGTCTTTCCTAAATTTAATCTTTGTGTGACTTTAGTTTCCAACTATGTTTGCAGGGGAGGAGGTGGTATCCTATAGCACATAGGTCACTATGTATACAACACTCTCTTTAAGCTAAAGTTTTAGTCTCAAATGACCCCTATTGAGGCAGCCTAACCTAATATTTAGCCCAAGCTCCTCTCCTGATAGACAGACTTATATTTCTTATTGCCCACTGGACAGATCCACCTGGACAGCTGGAAGAAGCTCACCATCTATATGAGCCACACTGATAAGATCCTTTACACCTTTCCTCATCAACTCACCATCATCTCCTCCTCACTTATCCTCAATTTTAACTAAGAGGAACAGCTTCAGTCTAGTCAGAAACCTCAGAATTCAGGTTCATTATAGACTCTCCCCATCACCTCACAGTTCATAACTTCCTATAAACTCTATTGCATCTATCTATATCTTACTATTCTCCTACCCAGACCAAATTAAGTGCTTTGTTATGTTCTTTTGTTTTGTTTACTTGGGCTTATTTCTTAGTATGTGTTCATAAGTGTTTGGTGGAGGAAGAAAGGAAGGAATTAAATCATTGGAGAGTCCCATTGAATGATTCAAAATGTGGAGCCTGTCCAATGTCTGGGCCTTCCCCCTCCATGGCAGAAACCTTCAGTGCTCCAACTGCTGTGTAACTTCAGAATTCCTATGGGAATCATTATTGTGTAATTGTGGACATCTTTCCCTGGGCTCAAACACTGTTTAGGAGGAGGGGAGGCTCTCAACAGGATCATCCCTGGTGTTTCCTGCATTGGACCCCACACATCCCCAGATTAAGGTCCCAAGTTAAGGTGCCATCCCCATGGATTTTCCATTCACCCTGAAAACATCTGCACCTGGACCAGTCGGTATCCCAGACAGTATCTGCTGGCAACATAGGCCAGCAGTGGTATCCACAGGACACCTGCCCTTGTTGTGCCAAGAACTCAGAAACCCCTCAGGCAGTAGGAGCCAGGAACAATGTACACATAGTTTTTCCAAGCACGTCCACACCAAGCCCTTTGTTGGCAGAGTCTGAAATGATTAGTCCTATGACTTTCCCCTTCTGATTTCACCCTCCTTGCAGGAGGCACAGCTCATGGGTATTCCTGACCTATCTCAGCTCTCGGTCCCCAGTCACCAACCCACTCATTCACATAGCCCCAACCTCTATGTGGGGTTGCCCTGCATGCAGGTGTAAAGTCCTCAGCTGCTAGCAGGCATCATGACAGCTCCCAGCCACGGGACACTACTAGAGGAGTCAAGAGATGTGGTTCATCAGAAAGATGCAGGGAGCCAGCTATACTCTTCCTGTTCAGAGGCAGCGGGACTCTAAGATTAAGGACTGGAGTCTGGCAGGCCACCAGGCCATTCTTCAGATAGACCCTGCAACATCCAGCTGGTGAGGATGATTCAGAGATTTCCCCAGCCTATCCCTGCTCTTTGTCCTGTACTGCTCTCCTCCCCACCTGCTCTCCTTTGGGCTCTTTCTCCCTAGCCTGAACTCTGGACGGAGTGCCCTGACTGCCATCCTGCCTGGGGCCCTCTGAACTTGGTGCTGCATGTGGTCTCTCTCGTGGATTCTGGCAATCGTTCTCCCCTCAATCTTCCAATGCCCCTCACTGGCTGAGGGTGTCCTGTCCTGTCCCCTTCCCTGGCTCCTGACCGAATCCGTGCTTCTCAAAGTAAAAGGGAAGTGTTTTGTTGACATTTCAGAATTTTAGAATGTTAACTCATGCCCGGAGGAATCCTGTTACTCAGGACATCACTGCATAAATCCAGGTTTATATGGAAGAGGAATGAAGTTAGTGTTATTTTCAATCAAATTTGAAAATGGGGGAGATACAAATTAAAACAAGAGTGAAGAAATATTTTTGCCCACAATTTTAACCAAAATTTAAAGGAATGATAAAACATAATTGAAAATGAAAGATATTCACATAAAAAATGAGCATATAAATGGTATGGCATTTTTGAAAATTTCAGCAATATTTATAAAAATCTAAAATATTCACACCCTTTACATTTTAAACTTATAACCATGTTGTTAGCTATGGTTACCTCTGAGTAGGAGGCTGAAATTTGGAGGGACTTCACAAAGGAGGCAGTTATCTACTTTTAGATTTTTTTTTCAAGAGAATACATGCATTATATACAGGATTATGTTTATAATTAAACTATTTAAATCCACCTAACAGCAGATAACGTTGCTGTGTATTAGTCAGTTGAAGTAACTGCAAGCTGATGAGACAGAGGAAAACTGAAATATGAATGGTTTAACATAACAAAAGTCTTTTTGTGCGCATATAAATTTGGATGCAGTTGGGCAGGAGATCTCCTCTATCGGGTGACTCAGGGATCTGGGATAATTCAAGATGGTAGTCCCACCATCTCAACACAGGGATGCTATGCTTGCTGTTGAACGAAATAGGAAGGCCAGAACTGTCATACTGGCTCCTAGATGTCTGGATGTTTCACCATTTCTGATCAGCTCTCAGTGACAACAGGTAGATGACCCTTCCTAACAAGTGAACTGGAGCAATGTAGTTTTCCCATACACCCACAAAGGAGAGGAAGACAAAATGTGGATGAGACCTTGTAATCTCTCCCATACACTGTTACATATTAGGTGCTAAAAAAACAATTATAATTTGTTATGAAAATAACCTCCATTTCTTGGAGAAATTTCTGAGGTCAAATTTGCCTTAAGTTCTTCAACTTTTTCGATGACTACCAGACATTTTTTAAAAATATATTTTATTGATTTTTTTAGAGAAGAAGGGAGGGGGATAGAGAGCTAGAAACATAGATGAGAGAGAAACATTGATCAGCTGCCTCCTGCACACTCCCTACTGGGGATGTGCCCACAACCAAGGTACATGTCCTTGACGGGAATCAAAGCTGGGACCTTTGAGTCCGCAGGCTGACACTCTATCCACTGAGCCAAACTGGTTAGGGCATGACAGGAGATTTAAAATACAGGATCACATGTAATTTCCATAGGATCCTGTAAATATCAGTTGAGTGGGTTTGCTATCTTCCCTCAATAACTCTTTTCTACACTTCCCTTTGAGATAACCTATATAATCTCAGTTGGCTGAGAATTATCTTTCCTTTTGATGCATGACCAAAATCCATGACTGAACATACCTGAACACCTATACAGGTGCCATCAGGTACACTGAAAATGATTATTTTCCTGTGATACAGACACACCAACATTGAACAGTGGGAAATTTATAATTATTATTTTTTTAAATTTGTAATTAGGATGAACATGTCTACATAGAAACCATTTTTTACCTACAAGGGGGCTCCAAGTTTGGGGGAAATTAGCCTCCGTAGATATTTGCTCCTCAGTGATTTCCATGGTCTTCCTGAATCTACCACTTATGAAGGTGGCATTGGGATTTGACCCCCTAGGTAAGCTGATCCATCCATGTATGTGGCCAGTTTCAAATAACACACCCCATTAAACTCCTGCTGTAAACAGCAGGTATTCTAAAAAACCTTCTTTCTAACTTCAGGGTGACATCCCCAAATTGGTAGATTATGGGCCCAATCATACTGTACTCATTGATTCATTTGGAAAGCATGTGAAGAATGTGCTGAAGACATCCAGCAGGATGTCCGAGTATCTAAAGGTCACTGTTCAAATTCAAAGAGATTTTTCCATCAGAGCGGTTCCAGGGTGAGGGATGGATGATCAGTACTTCAGCAGGGAGTAGACATGTTCTAAGCCAGGGGAGGAGGAGTGTAGGGGTGTAGGGGGTAGGAGATTTGGGGCTGTTCCACCATGAGTGGCTGCAGCTTTCAGAGGAGGCAACAGTGAGAAACAGGCCAGGATTCAGGAATGGACAAGGGGGCACACAGGGGAAGGGTGCTGTCATGTGGAAAAATGCATGGACTGGACAGAAATGCCAGCATCTCAGCTCTCAAGGGACCCTGGGACTTGGGCAGGAGGAACCTTGGTAAATAAAGGCCACAGACAGTACCCAGATTGTGTTTGATTCACACTGTCACCTTCTTTCCTTAGGCCTGCTTTTAGTGCCTTGGCCCCAGGATCCCTCTTTTTATTGCCTGAGAGACATGCAGTACTGAGAAGAAAAATGATTTACAAGTCAGAAGGTTAGGCACAGTCTGGGATGGGTGGGAACAGCATGGACTGTAGAGGAATTCAGACCAGGGATCCAATCTCTGTCTGTCACTTACTAGCTATGTGATCCTGGGGGTATTAGCTGGCCCTAAGAGCCCCAGGTTCTTCCTCTGTGAAGTAAGGGGATCTGATAGCCGTCTTGTAGAACCGCAGGAATGTATGGCGTGTTTGTAAAGCACCTCACACAGTTCCTGGTGGAGATTGGAACTATGATGAATAGTAGTTATTTCTGATACTGTGTTTATCCCAGACTCTTCTACTCTCTTCTCTGGCACAGTGATTAGCTGTTATCAAGTTCATAAAGCGTGTCCCAAAATTTACGCAAGAATTAATTTTGATTGAAAACATAGGTTTATAATAAAAAGGTAAAATTTTTTATTGAATCATAAACTATACAGTATAGGGTTATATATGGAATAGTGGATCCAGTAAAACTGGATTGTCATTTTGCTATAGCGAGCACCATTAACTGTTATTGCCCGAGGAGCCATGTTTTCGAAGAATCGTCCGATGATGCCTCCAGCCCAAAATCCGCACCAAACAGTGACACGTTGTGGATGCATTTGTTTCTCAACAATCACTCGTGGATTTTCTGAAACCCAAATGTGACAATTTTGTCTATTAACCAAGCCATCAAGATGAAAATGAGCCTCATAGAAATTCAGCCACATTTATGCAAAACGGTCATGGAAAATTTCAACAAAAGATTGCGTATGTGCCAGCAAAACCGTGGAGGCCATTTACCGGATATACTATTCCATACATAATTCTATACTGTATACTTTATGAATAAATAAAAAATTTACAATTTTTATTTACAAACCTGTATTTTCTATCAAAATTACTTCTTGCGTGAATTTTGGGACACCCTTTTAATTAGAGAATATACAGCTCAGTAGAGAATAAAACACCCAATTGGCCAAAAAGGATGTTCCACAAATAAAACTCAGTAAATTTTCTCAATTCATGGATGTATGCTGACATTCAGGTGTGGGGAGCCTTCACAGCTGGACACAACACAAAGCTTCTAGAAAGAGAGTCTAGGAACAACTCTTTCCCTCTGTCCAAGCTGTTCTTTCATCCAAACAAATGCTTTCATTGATTTCACCCCCACCCAAAATCTACCCCTTGATGATGATTGGCCAGATCACACTCAAGATCATTAACATTCAATCCCAATTAGGCTCTCCCAGGCCATCATGTTACTCATGGCCCAGTAACTGTATTTCTGTAGAAATCTGTGCAGATGATGGGTATAACATGCCTAGTGCTCATACTGTCCAATGGCACTGAGACTGCGTGCAGGGAAGCACTCTTCCTAACCAGGTGGAGATTCCCCTCTGGTTTATCCATGATCCCAAAGGAACTTGTCAGGACAATTTTCCACTTCACACTTCCCTCTCACACCCAAGAAACACAATGTGCCGCTGCCACCCCCAGCTTCCTTACAATCAACCCCAGCAGAGGGAATCACAGTTTCCCAAGTACCCTGGCCCAGGCCATGCACATCATTTTTTAACTAAGGTATTACATATGTGTCCTTATCCCCCCATTGCCCTCCTCCACCCCCCACTCATGCCCTCACCCCCTGGCGTCTGTGTCCATTGCTTAGGCTTATATACTTGCATACAAGTCCTTTGGTTGCTCTCCCCTGCATTACCTCCACTCTCCCCTACCTTCCCTCTGAGGTTTGTCGATGCTTCTTTGTCTTTGGATCTTTTTTTGTTCATCAGTTTATGTCGTTCATTATATTCCATATATGAGTGAAATAATGTGATATTTACCGTTCTCTGACTAGGTTATTTCGCTTAGTATAATGCTCTCCAATTCCATCCATGCTGTTGCAAGTACACTGAGGTAAAAATGAAGTCCATTCACAAGTGAGTGCTGGTCACTGGAGGCCCACCGCCTCACCTGTTCTGTTACTTGTTTGTAGGATTAAGGGGACACCTAACCCCTTCCTTATATGACTTCAGCTCCTACACTATCATCCTGTGGGTGGATATGCCCTGCTTATGTTAGTGTGCCCACTACTAACACAGGGCCTTCCAGAGGACACAGGCTCAGTGAATGTCTGGGGATTAAATGAACCACTGAGCAGGGGTCGTCTTTATTCAGATGAAATCCCCCCACTTTCTTGCCAGAACCAAGGATCCTTAGATAAGTTGTTTCATGGAAAGACAGATGAGAAGATATAAGAAGCAAAAATTAACAACCTTTTGCTTTTATTTAAATATTTCTTAACTCCACGGATCTTACTGCTGAGTTCATACACATTTACAAGGAAATCCTATTATAATGTCATGTTATCTAGATTGGGATCACAAACTAGGATGGGAAGGGTCCCAATTTTCATTACACAGTAGCAAATCCCTTATTCTTGAGCTGAACATGTAGAAATATATATGTGATCAATGTCATTTACAAACTTACATGCTAAAAGTTTATGAAAACTTCTATGTAAAGAACATTAGAAAATTTCCTTAACAATTCACAAAATAATAAATCATAAATTTCTCAATCACAATAGGAGCCTAAACGTTTCCCTGGGCCTCACTACTGGTTTTTTCTCAAACACAGAGTTGAAAATTGGACACACTTTATGCCCAGCAAAAGAAGTTAATGCACATGGACCTGGAAAGTGCCTGGATGCAACTCTGGCTCAGGCATAGTGTTTCTCATTGCACTAAGGCTCTTCAGGCAGGCATGGGAGGAAATGGAAATCCCTATTAGCCATGGCCACAAACTGGAGGGCTTTTGCCCTGGTGGTCTCAGCGTGGGCCCTGGGGCCCCACAGGAACTCATAGCGTGCAGGATTGCTATTGGGCACCTGGCGGTACACCAGGTACTGTTCCTGCACCCAAACTTTGGTGATGAGCTCCCTGGGCTCCCCATAGAGCCAATGTACCTTCCCATCATGCACCTCTAAATCATTCAGTACAGCCCAGATTTTCTCCTCAGGGGCACAATCACCCTGTGAGGCGATCACACACAGAAGTGTGACCAGGAGGCTTGTGTTGGGAAATCTCTGCTCATCGCTCACCATCCCATCATAGGTTAGCCCCAAGGCAGTGGCCAGGACATAGGTGTGGGTACTGGGGTCTACTTCCGTCACAACAATACCAAAAACCAACTCAATGCTCTCAACAGCAGCACTGAAGAGCTCAGGAAAGTGGTCCTGGTGCTCTTTGATGACACTACTCAGTATTTCTGCCTTTGTGGTTGGCTCCTTTGCACGATACTTCAGGATCAGGAACTTCACCATTTCCATCATCTTCGAACGCAGTGCTTTGTGGAGCAAGGAATCAGCATCATCTTCAGGGCCTCCCTCAGTGTTTGGACCCTCTTCATCTCGGATGCTGGAGCTCCCATCTTCAGGTTGGCTACATGGAAAGGCTTCCATGGCATGGGGGGAGGGGCAGGCACGCTCAGGACTCTGGGGAGGACTTGGTGTCTCAGCAGCAGACACCTCCTCTAGGTTGTCTATAAACAGGACTGAGGGGGAGGAGGAGAGAGACAGGACATCTTCCTCCTCCTCTTCCTCCTCCTCCTGCATAGCCCAGAACAGCTGCTCCGCCATCAAGTGGGGGATCTCAATTGGATACGGAAAGTCTTCCTCAGGCTTCAACGGCTCATTCATATGATGACCAGGCATGATGACTCGTGCTCGAACAGTGACCGAGTGTGGGCAGAAGATGGGCGATGAGGAACCCGGGCCTGGGGGAGAGTGTGAGTGTGAGAGGCATGAGCTGAGAAACACACCCTAGGTGGCTCTGACAAAGCTGACTTCCAGGTCTCTGCTTTAGGGGTGAACATGGGCCTCACAGGGCTCACTCCTGATCAGCCTGCCCACTAAGAACCTGAAGTAGGAAGTGACATGAATGTTCAGGGTATAGAAGGCACAGCACAGGGCTCTGTACCTGACGGTGGGGTATGGAGGTGTCAGGCAATGTGAGGACCCTCTGACAAGGGTGGAGAGCCCATATGGATATATTCATGGTCAACACCTCACCTTAATTCCTAGCACTTCCAGGCCTCCTGCTGCTCTGTGACCTGAGAATATGTAGACTAGACCAAGGCCTTCACCTCCTCCAATCCGGGGCCTCTTCTGGAGGGAACAAAGGGGCACCTCAGCATGCACATGACAAGCACTTTCCTGGGACCCCAAAGCTGACAGGAGGGGCGGCAGGACTCTGTGAAGTCCCCTCTGTTGTGGGTGGGAGGTTCCTCCTTGCACATATAGGATCCTCACCTTTCCCCTGCCAGGGCCTGGCCCCTCACTGCCTTCTGCTGGCATGAGGTCAAACTCTCAGAACAAGACCACACACACCTGACACTGCAGTGAAGAAACGGAGGGGGCCCCACATGTAGTCCCGCTCCAAGAGGATCAAGAAGGGGTGACTGAAGATTTGGGTCCATCTATCCTGGGTTAAGGCTCTGATCATTTCTCACCAGGACGCACTGCAGGGCAGGGGTCCTCAAACTACGGCCCGCAGGCCACATGCGGCCCACTGAAAACATTTATCAGGCCCGCCGGGTGCTTTTGCCGCCGCTGTGTGCATAGGAAATTGTTCATAGTTTTTTTTAAACTATAGTCCAGCCCTCCAACGGTCTGAGGGACAGTGAAGTGGCCCCCTGTTTAAAAAGTTTGAGGACCCCTGCTGCAGGGTTTCAGACCACTCTCTCTGCTGACTGAGCCCAATCTACTTAGACTTAGGCTTCACCTCCCTGAGATACAGGAGTAGGAAGTGAGCTGAAGTAATCCAGGCACTATTCCGAGTTTCCCCATTGCTGACAGAGGAGGCAAGGTAGGTCTGGCTTCCGATTTGCTCTGCTTCCCTTCAGGGCTCACCTTGATTCCTTGCAGGATCTGGGACTCCTCTCTGTTGACAAAATGTGGATCCGGTGGATGATAGGACGTGTGATCTCACACCAACGTCCTCACCTTGCTGAGAGCTCTGAGACAAAAGTGAACAGGAGCTCCATCTGCCCCCACCCCTGTCCAGGTTCCCACACAACTGACACCAGGGCCTGGGCCCATCCATTCTGGGTACAGAGTTCCCTTAGTCTGGCCTCAGGATACTTGCCTTTCTTCCTGGCCTGGCCTGGATCTGAATCCAGCTGACCCGATTTCACCCTGAATAACTGTCCTCAGTGAGAAAAGCTCAGGAGGAGCAGGCATGTGGAAAGGGAGAGCATGTCACACCCAGGTACCCCTGCCTGGGGAATCTGGATGCTGAGGACAGGACACTCCCTGATGCTGAGGGCTCTCTTCTTTTCTCGGGGAGCACATAACTGAAGTTTCCCACAAGAAAGGATTCACACTTTTAATGACCCTTCCACAACCTCAGCTCCTCTTTGTATGAACTGAAGCCATTCCCTATGACCAAGGCCCTGTCCTTCCCGAGTGCCCTGAGACAAACGTGTGAGGGAACCACCTCTGCAGACCCATGCCAGGCCTTTCCCAGGGCTGACAGCAGCACAGACTGGGTTCAGGGCACCCATTGTCTGGAGTGTGGTATCCTCCTTCCTCCCCGAGCTACCCAGGTTTACTTGGAGAGTGCCTGGGACCTTTCCCTTCCGCTGAACTTAGAATGGAAACTGCAGGTCACCGAAACTGGCTTGGCTCAGTGGATAGAGCGTCGGCCTGCGGACTGAAGGGTCCCGGGTTCGATTCCGGTCGAGGACATGTACCTTGGTTTCGCACACATCCCCAGTGGGAGATGTGCAGGAGGCAGCTGATCGATGTTTCTCTCTCATCGATGTTTCTAACTCTCTATCTCTCTCCCTTCTTCTCTGTAAAAAATCAATAAAATATATTTAAAAAAAAAACTGCAGGCCATGTCCACCATCTCTCTGTGACCTCCAAGGTGGACTTTAAGACACACCACATTGACTATCGTGCCGAGTGACCCAGTTGTGCCAGCAGAGCCTAAGCCAGCTGGCCCCTGTTTTTACTGGGGTGGGAGATACCACCATCCTGCCTCAAGGCCTACACTTTAATTACCAGCATTGCCTGGCACACCTCCCATGTTGTCCTGAATCCAGCACCTTCAGGACAATGCCCTCACCTCCCTTTGCCACTCCTAAGGTAGAAGTCTGGAAGCAACCCAAATCCACAGGCCTACCATGAGGCTTTCAGGTGCTGCTGGCAGGAACAGGCACACTGCGGATATTTATGGCCTTGACCAAGCCTCAGGCATACATACTTCAAGGTGTGCTAGGGGCTTCCTGAATCCTAACTCGGGTCCTTACCTGGTATCCTGGCAGAGCCCTGCAGCCCTTCTTTGCCTACCTGGAGCCTGACCACTCAGCCCTCAGTGGGTGGAGTCCACTTGTCTTCCTGCAGGATCCTCACGGTGACTCCTGGCTGGAGCTGGAACCTCCTCTCTGTCAACGTGAGATGCCCAAGTCAGGAAGAGAGCATGTGGTCATGGACCAGGGGCCTCCCAGGGTTCACAGTAGGGGTAATGTGGGGCATCTCTGTTGTGGGGGCCGGGTTCCCTCAGTCTTCCCTTTGCATGTTCACCTAGACTCCGGGCAAGACCCGGGTCCTCCCCTCTGCCGCCTTTGTGGTTCCCCCTGAACTGCCAGGGCTGACATCAGGTCTGGGCTTCTGCGGTTCCTCTCTGCATGGTCATCCACCATAGGGCCTCCCAACACTTGGAGCAGGGCAGACTTCTGTGGACTCCCCTCTGGTTAGGGCTCCTGGATTCCCTCAGTCCTCCCTTGGGGTCCTCACATTGACTCTTCCCTCTGCCCACCTGAGACCCTGCTCCTTATACCAAACCCCAGAGCTTGTCAGAACCATATTTGAAAGTCAGGAAAAGCACCTTGACTCTGGACAGTGCTTCTGCATCCCTTCTGTGGACCTGAGGGAGGCCCTATAGTGTTCATCAAGTTTCCAGTCTCCCTCAGACCTGAATGCTGTAATCAGAAGACACCCCATGTGGTCACCAGCCCTGTGGCCTTCCAAGGCCGAGAGCAAAGTGGGGTTTTGTGCAGCCTCTACACTGGGAGTCCTGGGTCCCCTCTGTCCTGACACAGGGTCCACATAGTTACCCTGGCAGGTCCTGGGTCCTTCCTCTGCCTCTCTGGGGTTGGTTTGTGTACGAAACCCCACAGTGTCACAGACCCTGATGTGAAGGCATTAAATGCCACTTGAGTCTGGGTAGTACTACTGCCCTCCTCTCTGTGGACCTGATTCTCTATATGGCTTTTTTTATTTTTATTTTTTAATTTTTTAGTAATTCTTTATTATTGAAAGAACTAAAGGCCCGATGCACGAAATTTATGCAAGAATAGGCCTTCCTTGCCCTGGCTGTCGGCACCAGCTTCCCTCTGGCACCTGAGACCTGGGCTTCCCTCACGGCCCTGGCTTCCGGCCCTGGCTTGCTGAGGAAGGACGTCCTGAAGGGTGTCCAGTCTAATTAGCATATAATGCTTTTACTATTGTAGATTACAAATTACCCCCTCCACCCCACCTCTGTCCCCTTCCCCCACCCTCACCACCCAATCATCTGTGTCCATGGGCCACGCTTATACGCATACAAGGTTCATGGTTGATTACTTCAGACCCTCCCCACCTTCCCTCTGAGATTCCCCAATCTGTCCCATGCTTGCATGTGTCTGTATCTATTTGGTTCATCAGTTTACTTTGTAACTTCGATTCACATATGAGTGTGATCATGTGATATCTATCTTCCTCTGACTGGCTTACTTCACTTAGCACGATACTCTCCAGGTCCCTCCATGCTGTCTCAAAGGGTAAGAGACCCTTCCCTTTATACAGCTGCATAGTATTCCATTGCATACATGTACCACTGCCTTTTCATCAGGTCATTGATGGGCACCTGGGCTGTTTCCACATCTTAGCTATTGTAAACTGTGCTGCTATGAACATAGGGGTGCATACATTCTTTCTCATTGGTCTTTCCGGTTTCTTAGGGAAATATTCCTAGAAGTGTGGTCCCCTACACTTTTTACCAAGTCCTGAGTCTCACTCAGTCCTGGATACAGAAGTCAGGAAACTCGGCACTTGGTCTTTCACCAGGGAACATCCCAAGGCTGATAGCAGGGTAGGGTTTATGGGATCCCCTGGTTGTGGGGCTCAGGGTGCCCTCCATCGTCCTGTGGCTGTGTTCCTTACAGTGAGCCCCAGCGTACCTCAGACCTGCATGCGGAAGTCAGGACACACCTCACAGGGTCATCTGACATGTGGTCTCCCATGGCTTGTAGCAGGGGAGGCCCTTTATGGGGTCCCATTATTGTGGGGTCCTGGGTCCTGTCTGTTCTCTCTCAGCGGACCTGTGGCTCTGCTCCTTACACCAAATCCAATGCGTGAGATCACCCCTCCCCCACCCTCAGGAGGCCTGCCCAATGGACACTGTTCTGGGGTCCAGGGCCCCCAATCTCCCTCAGGGTCCTCAACTTGACAGCAGCAGGACCTGGGGTCCCCCCTGTGCTGCCTGAAGCCCTGCTCCTTCTACCAACCCCCCCGTGTCTCTCAGACCCAATGCAGAAATCACAAAGCACAATGCATGAGAGCACCCCTCCCCCACCCCCAGGAGGCCTGCCCGATGGACACTGTTCTGGGGTCCACGCACCCCAATCTCCCTCAGGGTCCCCACACTGACTCCAGGCAGGTCCCGGACCCCCTCTGCCGACCTGAGATGCTGCCGTGACACGGAGCCGCCCGAGGGTCTCAGACCCGGAGGACCCGGAAGTCAGGCCTCGCCGCTCGTGGTCACCCCGCGCCTTGGGGCTCCCGGGACTGACTGCTCTGGGCCCAGAGTCACCTTGTCCCCCCCACGGCCTCACCATGAGGCCTGCGGGTCCTGGGACTCTCCCTCTGTGAACCCGGAGGCCGGACCCCCACACGGAGGCCGTCACCCCCGAGACCCCAGGGGAGGCCTGTGGGCCTCACTCCCCAGGGCTCCCGGCAGGGGCTGAACTAGCTCCCCGGGACCTCCCTCTGGTCCTCACCCTGATTCCAGGCAGAGCCTGGGCCCGCTGGTGCCGACCTGAGGTGGCTCCCCTCAGCGCCTGTCCTGCCGCCCCTCCCCCGCTCTCTGAGCAGGTGGGCGAGGGGGGCAGGAAGTAGTTCTCAGTAAGACGCCCCACACCGGACTCTCAGTGCTGACAGGAGGGCCTCCCTGGTCCTGGGGCCTCCGTCGTCCATCAGGGTCATACCTGGACTCTGTAGCACTGGACTCCTGCCCTCTACGGACCCGAAGCCGGCCTCCCAAAGATGGCGCTCTCCTCTCTCAGACTTCTCAGGCAGAAGTCAATGAGTCAGTGACATCACTTCCGGAAAGCAATTGTGGGGTCACCCAGGCCTGCTGACCAGGGCAGAGTTCCACTCTTTGTGCCCAGCCCCCCCTTCTAGTACCTGGGCTGGATGGCCTGGGCCCCCACCCTGTGCTGACCGGGTCTGTGCCCCTCAGGCCAAGTGTCGGTCTCCCAGGTCCCTCTAGGAGGGACTCTGCCTTGCCTTCCCTTTATCTCAGAAAAGGGTCCCTGGACTTCGGAACCTGTGGCTCTGCTCCTTACACCAAACCCCAGTCTCTCACACCGGACGCAGAAGTCACCCCACCCCACCCCGCCCTGTAGAACCCCGCCCAATGGTCCTCCCAGGACTGAAGATTCTGGGGTCTAGGGCCCCCAATCTCCCTCAGGGTCCCCATACTGACTCCGGGCAGGTCCCGGACCCCCTCTGCCGACCTGAGACGCTGCCGTGACACCGAGCCGCCCAAGGGTCTCAGACCCGGAGGACCCGGAAGTCAGGCCTCGCCGCTTGCGGTCACCCCGCGCCTTGGGGCCCCCGGGACTGACTGCTCTGGGCCCAGAGTCACCTTGTCCCCCCCCACGGCCTCACCATGAGGCCTGCGGGTCCTGGGACCCTCCCTCTGTGAACCCGGAGGCCGGACCCCCACACGGAGGCCGTCACCCCCGGGACCCCAGGGGTGGCCTGTGGGCCTCACTCCCCAGGGCTCCCGGCAGGGGCTGAACTAGCTCCCCGGGGACCTCCGTCTGGTCCTCACCCTGATTCCAGGCAGACCCTGGGCCTTGCCGGTGCCGACCTGAGGTGGCTCCCCTCAGCGGTTGTCCGGTCTACCGACCCGAAGCCGGTCTACCGACCCGAAGCCGGCCTCCCAAAGATGGCGCTCAGCTCCCTCAGGCTTCTCAGGCGGAAGTCAATGAGTCAGTGACATCACTTCCGGACACCAACTGTGGGGTCACCCAGGCCTGCTGACCAGGGTGGAGTTCCATTCTTTGTGCCCAGCCCCCCCTTCTGGTCCCTACCTGGGCTGGATGGCCTGGGCCCCCCACCCTGTGCTGACCTGGTCTGTGCCCCACAGGCCAAGTGTCGGCCTCCCCAAGTCCCTCTGGGTCCTAGTGTCCGGAAGGTGGGCGGGAGTGTGCAGCCGGACAGCCCCGCCTGAGGTACCCGGATCTGACAGGAGCACCAGAGCTGGGTCCCGGGGTGGGCCCTCTGTGGGGGCGGGAGGAGCCCTCAGTCCTTACTTGGAGGGTCCTCACAGCCCTGGCTTGGACACCGTGGTCACATCACGGTTCCCAGAGGGGGCGCTGCAGAGCCATGGTCCCTGGGGAGCATCAGACCCTAACTGCATCCCCTGCCCCGACTTCCCATGGTGCCTCTGCACCAGACCGCCTGGCACCATGGAAACATTGTGTTCTACATGTTTCCTTTCAGTATAGTCGCTGAGCTATAGCAGGGATTCGGAGAGGGCCTGTGGTTTCGGGGTTATCTGTCTACCTTTGCTTGTCATTGCAGGCTTTTTTTCTTTTTGATCCTCATTTATAGTAATTATTACATTTTGCACCTCTACCTAGTTTGTATACATTTTATTTATGCATACATCTTTGCATATATGTATATACATGTATAAATCTGGATATGTAGTGTATGTGTACACATATAGCCTAAATGTTGATCAGGCGTGTTTATATATCTATAGGTGCCCATACACTATATATATATATATATATATATATTTATATTTATATTTATATTTATATTTATATTTATATATATTTATATATATTTATATTTATATATATATATATATATATATTTATATTTATATTTTATATATGCATGGATGTCTATGTCCTATGTATTTCCATATACTAGACAAGTTACTTTATGAAAGCTTACCTAATCTTACTATTCATGATTTACTCTGATACTTGCTTTTCTACTCCTTCTCTATTCTTTATAATCTATTGAAACGATACTTTTTGAAAGGCCAGTCCTCAACCACTTCCCAGCTCCCCCACACAACCACTCAACCACACATGCCAGCTCACCAGTCTTGTGTCCCCAAGGGGCTTGCTCATATTAAGTTGTTTAGATTTTATTGTTGAATACTCCCCCAGCCCTTGCCCTCCAATCTCTTCCTTAGATATTTTCCCTCCGTTTATTTAGGGAGCAGAAGTCATCAGTCCAAGCTTAATTGTTTTTTGGGCAACACCTGTATAGCACTAAATTTGTAAAATTTTAAGCAGAATCAACATATTTTCAATATTGTGTTTCCCATGAATGAATATGGAAACTGCTCTATTATTTGGCGCTTTTTTTTTTAACCTGAATCCCTCAATATTATTTTTAGTTGACTCTTTTTAAATTAGGATACTTCTTGGTTAAGTTTTGGCTTTTATAACTGTGGTCAACGAGATTTTTGTATTCCATGTTCTAATTGTTATAGCTTTGTGTGGGAAGGTTTTGTTATTGCTATGGTGATCTTCCATACAGTTTATTATGCATTTGAGTAATCCAGACATCCATTTTTGAATTTTCTAGCTAGATGACCATATTATCAACAGATATTGTTTGTTTCTCTTCCATATTCACACCTCATATTTACTTTTATACCCACAGCCCGCATCTCTGACTTGTCCCTGCCTTTAATGGAAATGCTTTTAATGTTTCACACTTAAGCAGGTTGCTCTCAATTTTAGGAAATGGAAATTTCCTTTTGGCTGAGTTTGTTCAAAGTTATTTCCCTGAACTCATATTAAAGGTTTTGGTTTGTTTGTCTGTTTTGTGTGTGTGTGTGTGTGTGTGTGTGTGTGTGTGTCTGTGTGTGTGTTTTGCAAGGATGTCTCTCTGTAGCCATTGGCATGAAAAAATTTTTTTCTACTGTATTTTGTGTGCATGGATTTGCAATAGAATTTTTTATAACATTAAATCCTCATTTTATTTATTGGATATAGGCTGATAGGCTGCTTGTTCATATAATGCACTGTTGAGTTGAATATGCCATTAGTATGTACAGGCTATTTTATGCTATGTGAATGAACTTGTTCCAAAAGGTCTGTTTGTGGAAATTCCTCTGGATTTTGAATAAAAGAAAGGTAGCCTGGGAGGATGAGTTGTACAATTGCCCATCTTTTTGTATACTTTGGAAAAGTCAGCATAAGAGTCTGATGAGTTCTCCCTGACCATTTGATAGAACTTCCCAGACCATTTGATAGAACTTCCCTTTGAACCTTTCTTTTTTCTGGAACATTTGAGGGTAGCTTCAGCTTTGAATCCAAGTTTCAGTTTGTGGCTGTATCAAAGTTTATTAATGAATTCACCTCTTGAAGGAAGACTTGGTTGGCAATTATGAATCAAACTGCTCTAATCATGCATCGTTTTGGTGTTTTTTATGGACCTCAAATTCACTTGATAAAACTGACGACTAGGGTTTCTGAATCGAATGGCAAGTCCATGTTTGACTTTATAAGAATATGCCAAACTTTCTTCTAAAGTGGCTGTAACATTTTCTTCCCTATTAACAATGAAGGAGAGTTTCTCATCCTCTCCCAAATTTGGCACTTTCAGTTTTGGGGACTCTAATCCATTCTGATAGCTTTGCAGTTGAATATTTTCTGTAGTTTACATTTTCATTTTCTTCATGAGAAACGATGCTGAGCATGCTTTTGTGTGCTTTTTATTTTCTTTAGTGTGAGATCTATGGTATATATCCTGTTTGGTGAAGTGTCCTTAAGTCAGTTATATATTTGTATTGTTTTGTTTATTTCCATCAGGTAGTTAAAATTATGTATTTGGGACATGAGTCCCTCATGAGATATGAGGCTTAAAATATTTTCTCCCTGTCTCTGATATGCCCAACTTGAGATAGTTTTCATCAGGTATCTCCTCTATAAAGTTACTATTGTTCCTCCCATTTAGAAGGAAGTCACTAGACACAAGAGACCCTTAAAGAGTGGGGTTATGCGCTAACCGGTTTGGCTCAGTGGATAGAGCGTCAGCCTGCGGACTCAAGGGTCCCAGGTTCGATTCCAGTCAAGGGCATGTACCTTGGTTGCGGGCACATCCCCAGTAGGGGGTGAGCAAGAGGCAGCTGATCGATGTTTCTCTCTCATTGATGTTTCTAACTCTCTATCCCTCTCCATTCCTCTCTGTAAAAAATCAATAAAATACATTTTTTTTTTAAAAAAAGAGTGGTGTAATGGCCCACCTCGTTGGAGAGTGGGTATCTACATGATTGGTTTAGAGTGCAGGTACTCCAAGGGAGATTTTTCTACTCTTACACATTTATGGATTTACTCAAACCCTGGTTTATCTCAGTAGGATATTTTCTTTTTGCTTTGTATGACAATCAATACTACTTTATTTTTTTGTTCAACTTTTTCCTTTTTTGGCCATTTGAAGTTCTTTCCTTTGGTTCTTATGTCCCCTTGACTACTTCCAGTATTGTATTTTTTAGCACCACCTCACTTTCTGCCACTACAAGATGTTGTAAGCTGTCTTATCTGTTCCCTGCTCTAGTCATAGCATAAGCCACCTCCCCATGAATTTCTGCTTCCTTCTATTACAGAATGGTATTAGAAACCTAGATGTGGGCACTTGGTGGGCTCATGATTCCTGGAGTGTTTTTGTTCTAGCTGTCTCAGTTGAGAGTGAAAGTAAACATAAGTGTGTTTATTAGCCTATGTATATACATATATCTATAAATATATATGTCACTATAGGTATCTGTGTTAAGCTTAACACAAATTCATACTGATGTCTCCAGCTCTAACCCATTATTACTGCAAGGGACCTCTGGTCTGCTCCCTTGAATTATCTCTAACCCTTTACTCTATCAGTGAGAATTCTGGCTCCCAACATCCACAATCCTTATCATTCTTGGCCACCTCCAGGATATATGTATAGTAGTTTCAGATTGAAAACTAATACCCCTGTGGGAAATACATCTACATTTATGATTCATATACACTTCTACTCATTAAGGAGTGACAGACAGAATTAAGGGACATGAAAAATGCAATGTATAACCTAATTTGGTTTCATTACAAACAAAGAAATATGTGGGAGAATTGCAGCCATCTGACTGTGAAAGGAATAGTAGAAGATACACTGAATTGTTGGTTTGTCTGGATGATAAAAATTATGTTTTAAAGTCCTTGAGTTTTCACCCTCAGGTATGTAGGAGTGAGCTGACTTGGTATCTGAGATTTGGTTCAAAGAGCTTCAGCAAGAAAATTAAAAATGAAGGAAGGAAGGAAGTAAAGGAGGAAGGGACAAAGGGAGAAAGGAAGGAATGGAGTGGGTAAGCAAGGAAGAGGAAAAAGAAAAGGAGGAAGCGAAACAAGAAAAAATGAATGGAGCACATAAGGCACCATATCAATGCTCCTGGGTGATAGGAAAACTGGAGTTTTTATTGTGTTCTTTAGTGTTGAGTATGTTTGACAATTTTATGGTAACAGTTAAACGTGGAGACTTAGCACCATATCATGAAATAGAGTAGTTAATTACACATATAAATGGGCAATGATAAGGAGGTTATTTAGGTCCTAAGATGGAGCCAATCATCAGAGTTTAGGGACATTCTGGTGGCTCCTTCTGTCTGTTCCAATATGGTTTGTCCCTGTGGCCTGGTTTCTTTTTAATAAGAAAAACACTTTTAAAACCTTATCAGAGAAACACAGGGAAATGCTTTTCATCTAGAAGGCATCAAATGCATGCGGGCTGAATTGTATTTGCACCAAAAAGTAACCGGCTTTCATGGTGAGAGCACAATGGACCAAGTCAGAGGGAGTCTTGTGGACAAGCATATGTGATGTGCAGACTACCTGTGGGGGAAGTGCAAACTAGCCTGTAGGAGTTGAGGGTGTGGTCATGAGCAAGGCCTCCGGGGACCTCACAATGGCCTTGAGCCATTGATGGACACAGAAAGGCTCTGCCTCCACGACATGGACAGTGCTGTTCAGAGCCACAGGTTCCAAAGCTGCCTAGAAAATCGTGTCAATATTGAAAGGGGAAGCCTGGGACAGGAACACAGTGTGGGCCACAGCAAAGATGCAAAGCAGGTGAGGATGCACTCTGAGCTGCCATGAATAACTCACATCTTTCATATGCTGATTCTAACCTCTCCACCACCCAAAGAAAACGCTGACTTTGATTAAGGGGTAGGGACACATGGGAGCTCAAGAGGGCACAGAAAGGCTTTGAGGGGATGATCCCTGTGTCTTGCTGGGCATAGTACGTGGTCTATGGTGAGCTGTCAACTGACATTAATTTGGATTTCAAAGACTCTGTGTTGCGATTATTTTCTCCAGAGAATATCTCAACTTAAAAACATCTTGGCCCCCTTAGGGGAATGTCCTTACTTCCTTCCATAAACCATTAATTTCTAGCTCCAGAGTCATGATCTGCAGGTGTTTGGAGTCCCAGGCCACAGATTCAGCAACCAGAGGGTCATCACAACTAGATACCAGATTTCTGGAATGTTTTCCCATTGACATCCAGGACACAAACCCCTTTGGAGTAGACACTGCCTTGTCCAAGCTCTGCTATCCCTCTCTTGCACCCAGTGTGAGACTTTGGCATCCTGCATACACAGCCTATAATACATGGGGGAGCACTGGTTTGAAATGACCTTGCTGCTCAGCAAAGACTTGTGGTCAGCCCTGTCATAGAACCACCAGATGTCATCAGACAGGCCTCTGTTGTGTTCTGGATCCAGTCAGTGAGGCAGGAACCTCCCTCCTGCCCTCTGCAGTGTTGCCATATTATAGACCAAGAGCCTTGCCCATTCCAGGACAACCTTGCCTTACCTTCCCTTTATCTCAGAATAGGGTCACTGGACTTCTGCACCTGCACTCCAGCCCAACCCTGCCAAGTCAAGTCAGAAACCTGGTGGTGAGGCCTCTCTTCCTGTTGTCTTTCCCTCCACAGGTTCCAGTTCTTCCAGTCTACCTCCATTTCCAGTCCATGTCCAGAGTGTCCCAATAGCCCCTATAAAACTGCCATCCCTCTGGATGATGACAGCAGATTCCCTATGGGTCTCTTGGTCCCTCCTATGGGTTTCCCACTCTCTTCTGCACCCACTAGTCAGATAAATTTTTTAAACATGCAAGATGAATGTGCTCCCCTTGCTGCTTTTCTCATAGAGTCCTTCAGGCATATTTTTGATGCAGAAAGTGGAAGTGGGGAGCTTGTTTGGATCATGGGCACTTGCACTGAGTATACTTTCATGGGTGGGCAGGAGGGGAGGGGGGAACTAGGACTTGGGAGCAATTCATGTGGAGCAGTCAAGTGATGAAGGTCCCTGAGTGCAGGGTAATTGAGTGAAAATGGGAGTGCTTGAGTTTTCCCCCCTTTTCTCCACCTGCCTGGGCCTCCCAGAATCCAGCAATATCTTCCCCCTCCCTTACACAAAAGGCAAATCCTGATCAGGAGGACAAGAGTGTCAGGGAGGGTAGATGAGTCTCCCTTCTTTGAGAAACTGAACCCAACCATGTAAACATAGAGTTCTAATAAGGAATTGTCTCACGTGGTTATGGAGGCTCAAGATGCTTTGGGTAAAACTCTCAAAAGGCTTACTTGTGCTTTTTCCGCTGTTGGCAACAGCCATCTGAAGGTTTGAGTTGTCTCTTAATAATGTCACACACACCCAATAAATAAACACTTATGACAATGGCCAATATTTGGTACAGTGACAACACCAAATGCTGCCAAGGATATGGAATGGCAGGAACTTGCATTCATTACCTGTGAAAAAGTGAAATAGTACAGCCGCATTGGAAGCTGTTTGGGCAGTTTCTTATAACAGTAAGCATAATTTTAACATATGATTCAGCAACTCCACATGTATTTACCCCAAGTTGATGATGCTGTATCTGTGTAGGCACATCTATTGTTAAAAATGTACCACTCTGGTTGGGGACATTGATAATGGCGGAGGGGCATTATACATATGAGGGAGTAAGGACTTACTAGGATATTTCTATACCATCATCTTTATTTTTCTCTGCCATCTAAAAGCGTTGTAAAAAATTAAGTCTTAAAACAAACACAATATGAACCATAGTATCCGAACAACAAAATTTGAGCAGGCCCTAAGGGAGACTGAAAATTGTGATGAACTGGCATTTGTGTCTGGGGTGGGAGTAGGGGGAGTAGGGAAGTTGGGGGGGCTATAGGCTGTATGACACAGATGACAGGGAAAATAGGAAGAAGGATTTTAAACTTATGCTCTATATCTTGGCACAAATGTGGGGCATTCAGACCACAAATGCCAATAACCTTAAGGGAATACCACTGCCTTGGGAAAGCTGGGACAGTTGAGGTATGTTATTCAGAGTCTATGCTAATAACCACCTGACAACCATCTCGGTGGGTTAGTGCTGGCTTTTCAAAAATTATTACCTGAATAGTATGTAAAGAACAGACTAATTAGAATAGTGAGTAGCAGAATAAATCATGTATGTTAAGAGTAAGTATTCTCTTATAAAATACCTGGGATAGTATATCATATAGAAATAAACATATAAATGCATATGTTCCATCCTACACTAATGAAAGACAAACATGCAAATTGACCATACTTTCGCTACGCCTTAAGCCACGCCCACCAGCCAATCATAGCGACTATATGCAATTTAACCCAACGAAGATGGCGGCCAGCAGCCACGGAGCTGGAGCGAGCAGGAGGCTTGCTTGCTCCAGTGATGGAAAAAGCCAAGGTTCCCCGCCTGCCACAGCCCGGCTCTGAGCTCCACTGAAAGCAACAAAGTTTCAATTATAGAAGGTAAATAAACCCCAGATACCTGCTTTCAGCCAGCCATGGCCACGGAGCTGAAGCGAGCAGTAGTGAGTTGCCCCTGGCGATGGAGGAAGCCAAGCTTTCCACAGGCCTCTGCTAAAGGCAACAAAGTTTCAATTATAGAAGGAAATAAATCCCAGAATAAAAAAAGAAAAGAAAAAAAGGAGAGGCTGGGACTTAAGTCGCAAGGGTGCTTGGCCAGCCTGAAAACGGCCCTCAGTCCCTCACCCAGACTGGCCAGGCACCCCAGTGGGGACCCCCCACCCTAAAGGGGGTGTGGCCAGCCTAAAAACAGCCATCAGCCCCTCACCCAGGCTGGCAAAACCTCCATGGGGTGAGGGTCCCCACTGGGGTGGACATCCTCCGAGGGGTCCCACACTGC
>NW_005871088.1:2247091-2284298 GCF_000147115.1 Myotis lucifugus | reverse complement strand
ATATATATATATATATATATATATACATACATCTGTGGGTATATAAGCACATGTAACCTATATTTATGTTACATGTATTGAAGTAATGCACACAAGCTAGATAGCGATGTAGAATGTATTACTGAGAATGAGGAATGAAAGTGAAAACACCTGCAGTGGACAAGGGAACTGTAGACAGACAACCACAATCCCACACCTCCCCAAATCCCTACTGCTGCTCAGCATCTTCAGGAGTAGCTAATTTTTAGAACCCACAGTTTCCACAGGATCATCTGAGCTGGTGAAGAAACCCCATAGTAAGGGGGGCTTCTCTACCCCCCCCCCCACGTCCTGGGCGCAACAGCGCTCCCTCCAGCATTGGTCCTGGTTCTGCAGCAATCTCTGCAAGGGGTGTGAGGCCCTCCTGGGTGAGGACTTCGGGGTCCACTGGCTTCAGAACAGAGGGCACTACAGCATCCATCTCCTGGTGCTCCTGTCAGCTCTAGGGACCCTGGGTGGGGCTCTCGGCTGAGCATATGCCTCCACCTGCCGGGGAAATCTGGGGAGTTTGAGCCTACGTCTGAGGGACTACAGACTGAAGTCCGCAGCGGGCCCAGGGTCTGCCTGGAATCAGGGTGAGGACCAGACGGAGGTCCCGGGGAGCTAGTTCTGCCCCTGCGGGGAGCCCTAGGGAGTGAGGCCCACAGGCCTCCCCTGGGGTCTCGGGGTGAGGGCCTCCGTGTGGGGGTCCGGCCTCCCGGTTCACAGAGGGAGGGTCCCAGGACCTGCAGGCCTCATGGTGAGGCCGTGTGTGGGGGGGGGGCAAGGTGACTCTGGGCCCAGAACAGGCAGTCCCGGGGGCCCCAAGGAGCGGGGTGACCAGGATCTGTGAGGCCTGACTTCCGGGTCCTCGGGGTCTGAGACCCCCAGGGGGCTCTGAGTCACGACAGCGTCTCAGGTCGGCAGAGGGGGTCCGGGACCTGCCAGGCGTCAGTGTGGGGACCCGGAGGGAGATTGGGGGCCTGGACCCCAGAACAGTGTCCATCGGGCGGGCCTCCTGGGGGTGGAGGAGGGGTGAGCTCAGGCATTGTGCGTTGTGATTTCTGCATTGGGTCTGAGAGACACTGGGGTGGGGAGGCTTGATAGAAGGAGCAGGGCTGCAGGCGGAGTGGGGGTGGGGCAGGCTGTGCTGCTGTGAAGTTGAGGACCCTGGAGGAGAAAAAATGTGGATGTCTCCAGGTCTCTGAGGGCATTTGCACCACAGACAGTGTTCCCACTGAAAGCAGCCCTGCCTCTGTCATCCCTGAAGTCCGTAGGCAGGGGTAGCCTCAGGTGGTGCACCCTTCCTTCTGCCTTGGGCTCTCAGGGCAGTGAGGCTTGAGGGCCAATTGCATGTCAGTAGATGGGCCCACATCTGGTCATCATAGCAGAGTCCCAGGATCTGGCAGATCTCAAGAAAACTTCCACCTGAGAGGGGGGAAGGTGTGCAGCTTCCCCACTCCAAAGGGGAGGAACGTTAGTGTCTAGCTTGCCCTGTTCTCAGACCCAGGAAGACCCTGGCAGAAAGGACTGGATGTTGCCAACTCCTGCTATTGCCACATGGACGTGGATGGGGGGATCTTGGGGATGTGAGGACCTCAGTCTCAGAGATAACCTGAGATCAGCAGAGGGACTAGTCCCAGGATCTGCTGGATGTGAACGTGCTGATCATCCTTAAAGCCTCAATGCACACCCCCTTCTCAGAAAAGGAGGGGTGATACAAAGGCCAGCTGTCCCCAGTCCTCAACCCTGAAAGGAACAACAGTGGACCTAAGTGGCACGCTCCTTACTATCGTGGGTGGGAAAGTGGGGAGTCCTTGGTGAGGTGGGGCCTTTCTGTAAGGTGGGGCGAGATAGAGTACCGCAGGTGGGAGGCATGGAGGTGGGGAAGGTTCTGGCAGGAGTGAAAATGAATTGCCAAATGGGCACCGGGAATGCAACCAGGACAGAGGGCCCAGTCCCTGATGCCAGCATTTTGAGTTGATGTTAGGGATTCCGCGGGGGTGGGATGCGGGACGGGTGTGGCGGCATTTAGGGGAGATGGTAGCCACCCGAGGCTTCCCCTAGAGTTTGTGCAATGTGGTGCCTCCTCATTTGTCTCTTGGGGCTCTCAGGTAGGTGAGGACCTTGGTCTGAGTGGACGAAGTCTGGTCATATGAGGAGGGGTATCCACTCAACAGTGAGAAGAGTCCTGGGTGCTGCCAAAGTTAAGTTGAGGACCCCAAAGGAGGAGTGAGTGTACTCCAAACCCCAAAAAGTAGACAGGACCCAACACAAATCCAGCCTGCCCCTACTCTGAGATCTAGAAACCCTGTGCGAGGCTGTCAGGCTGAGCCCCTTCTCATTTCCAGATTGGTGCTTTCCAGGAGAGCTTTGTCTTGTGGTCTGGACAAAGGTCACCTGAGGCAGGATCCCACAAGTTGACAGGGTAGTCACAGTGAAGAATGAGGGGATCTCTGACACCAGGAGCCCAGGCCTGCCAAGCCTTATTGGTCAAGAATGGGGAGACCTGGAATCGGTGGGTGCACTGGCTCCCCTCACTTTCACCTCACTTATCTATGGAGGTGAGACCTTTCCTTTAGGAGGGCAGCCTCAGGACAACACATGGAGTTTTCTCAGTTCTTGCAGGGTGACAAGGTAAGGACTGAGTGGGACATCATCCCAGGACAGATGAACTCAATAGAGTATAGTTATGGTTCCTTGGTGACACCTGTTAGACTCTGGGCAGGTATGGCCAGATGTGGGGCCACCCCAAATCCTTCTGGCTAGTCTCAGGGGTGTGTAGCCTTGTTCTGAGTGTTTTGTTTCAGGCCAGCACAAGGGGAGGAGAAGGTCCTGGAGTGGACAGGTGAAGACCCTGAGTGAGCATGGAGAGGATCCCCCATCCAGAACAGAGGAGACCCCACAGCACCCAATCCCTCCTCACCACACTGTCTTTCCAGAACCTTGGGTTGTGCCAGCTGCACCCTGAGGAGCCTTCTCACTTCCTCCTTCAGGATCCTCCTGGACAGGTCGCTGAGCAGAGACACCTGTGATGCTGAAAAGCACTTCTGAAAAAGAGACTTGTAATTAGCCTTTGTCAGAGCCCCCTAGGGTGCATTTCCCAACTGAGGCCCCTCACATTCCCTCTCTCACAGGCCCATGAGTCCCCAATACCCACTTTCTGCCCAACTACTGTCACGGTCCCAGCACAAGTCATCCTGTGTCACTATCAGAGGAATGAGCTCTACAAGCCTGAGGAAGACAATCAGGACTCAAGGGAGAACCTTGACCTGGTGGCGGTGCAGCTGCTTGGGCCTGAGGAGGTAGAGTAGGAGGAGGCTATATCTCCCTCCTCCTCTGTCTCATCCTCTCTCTCAGGACTATTCCAAAACAGCCTGAAGGAGGCAGCTGCTGCTGAGACACCAAGTCCTCCCCACAGCCCTCAGGGTGCCTGCCTTCCCCCCTCTGCCATGGCAGCCCCTCCATGTATCCAACCTGAAGATGAGGGCTCCAGCAGCCCAGATAAGAAGGGGGCAAGCAGCAGGGAGGGCTCGGAAGAGGCCAAGTCCTCTCTGCAAGGCAGTCTACGTTTAAAGAAGGCTTGCCTGGTGGCCTTCCTGCTCCTCAAGTATCACACCAGGGAGCCGACCACAAAGGCAGAAATGCTGAGTAGTGTCATCAAAGAGCACCAGGACCACTTCCCTGAGATCTTCAGCACAGCCTCTGCGTGCATGCAGCTGGTCTTTGGCATTGATGTGAAGGAAGTGGACCCCAGTGCCCACACCTATGTCCTGGTGACCACCTTGGGCCTCACCTATGATGGGATGGTATGTGATGAGCCCACATTTCCCAACACTGGCCTCCTGTTCACAGTTCTATGGGTGATTGCCTCAGAGGGTGACTGTGCCCCTGAGGAGGAAGTTTGGAAAGCCCTACATGTAAGGTGCTTGCTTGATGGGAAAGAGCATTGGATCTGTGGGACGCCTAGAGAGCTCCTCACTAACGTTTGGGTGCAGAAAAGTACCTGGAGTACCGGCAGGTGCCTAACAGCAATCCTGCATGCTATGAGTTCCTGTAGGGTCCCAGGGCCCACGCTGAGACCACCAAGTTGAATGTTCTCGAGTTGTTGCTCAGGGATTATAGAAGGGATCCAAGTTCTGGCCCATCCCTGTTTGAAGAGGTTCTGAGTGATGAGGAAGGGCAGGCCTGAGCCAAGATTCAGTCAGGCACACTTCAGGCCCATGTCTGACATGATGGGACACCAATTCTTTAGTCTGTTTGAGAAGAGGACAGTCAATGTTCTAGGTAGTGAGGCCCAGGGCTATTTGGGGAAATAAGGGCTGTAGCATCTTTGGGTTCCTGTGATGATTGAGAAATGTATCCTTGTTTCCTTTAGGAATTTCCAATTGTGTCTCTTTTCCTAGAAGGTTCCATAAGCTTCAGAACCTAATTTTGAGAATGATATTGACCATACATGTGTTTGTACTATCCAGTTTGAAAGTAAGAGTTGTGTTATTGT
Organism: Myotis lucifugus; assembly: GCF_000147115.1. NCBI lineage: Eukaryota > Metazoa > Chordata > Mammalia > Chiroptera > Vespertilionidae > Myotis > Myotis lucifugus. The sequence goes on along the minus strand of NW_005871088.1, from coordinate 2,279,779 downwards.
GTAACACAAAATGGACGCCTTTCAGCTTAGTTTGTGATTCTCAAGTAGATGACATGGCATTAGAACAGGATTTTCATGGAAATGTGAAAGAACTCAGCAGTATAATCGATGGGGGTCAAGAAATAGAGGGAAATAAAAGTAAAAGCTTATTAATTCTTACTTATTATCCCTTCTCAGCTGTCATTCTATGAAAGGAACTACATAAGTATCCTCGGATTTGCTTAGTTCATTTAAGAAAATGGAGGCATTTCATCTGAATAAAGATGACCCCTGCTCAGTGGTTCATATATTCTCCAGACATTTACTGAGCCTCTGTCCTCTGAAATGCCCTGTGTTAGTAGTTGGCACCAACATAAGCAGGACCTACCCACCCACAGGATGACAGTGGGAGCCGCAGACATATAATGAAGGTGTCGAGGTATCCCCTAAGTCAGTGGTTCTCAACCTTTTGGCCCTTTAAATACAGTTCCTCATGTTGTGACCCAACCATAAAATTATTTTCGTTGCTACTTCATAACTGTGATGTTGCTACTGTTATGAATCATAATGTAAATATCTGATATGCAGGATGGTCTTAGGCAACCCCTGTGAAAGGGTCGTTCAACTGCCAAAGGGGTTGTGACCCACAGGTTGTGAACCGCTGCCCTAAGTGCTATAGAACAAGCAAAAGAATGGGAGAGGCGGTGGGGCTCCAGGGGACAGCACTCCAATGTAAAAGAAATGGCCAGGACAGTTTGGGGCTTTGGGAAACTGTGATCCCCTCTGTGGGGGTTGATTGTAATGAAGCTGAGTAGTGGCAGTGGACAGATCTTGCTGATAGTGTGTTTTGGGCTTGAGGGGAGAGTATGAAAAGAGAAATTGCTTGGAAATTCCTTCTGGATCATGTATAAACCAGAGAGAAATGTCCACCTTAGGTAGGTGGAATGGTTTCTGCCCTGTACACCTATCCCATTGTAGGATTACACAGTGAAGAGACCGGTGTTTTATCCACATTACCTGCAAGGATTTCCAGAGAAGTAAGGGTCCTGCTCCTTGGAGCAATGCCCCCAAGGTACTGCACAGGCACTCTTCTCCCTGGCCTGGGAAAGCCAGGTCTGACTCCATTGAAAAAATAGACTATTTCGGTTTCTGCCGGGGCTGACCAGCAGCCTCTGAGTGATGGATGAATGATTACTCTGGCATATGTTTCTGTGAAAGACAGGGCTAAGGGACTGCTTGTCTTGAGAAACCAAACAGCCCTTTCACCTGCCTCCTTAGGCTGTTATTGTAACAACCGCTTGAACTAAACTATCAGATACTATCAGTAGGGTAAGTATCCTTGAGAAGACACATGAGTCTGCACTGTCCTTTAAGCAAGGACTTCTAAAGACTACACATAATTCCAGTGAAACACCTGGGGGCTCAGACTTCTTTGGAAAAGTCAAGGCAGGGGCGGCCACCTTTGGCCAGCTCCCCCCTGAAGGCCCCCCACCTTTCAGAGATTCCTCCTTATAAAATTTCCAACCAATTCATGTGCTGACCCACATCTCCCCATTTTTTGTTTTGTTGGCTGCAGAAGACTGAAGGAGGCAGCAAACTTTATGCTTTGGAATGTCATGGTCCGGGAAGCATGTTCACTGCTTGAGTTCTGATCTTTTTTTAATATTTAAAGTATCACATATGTCTCCTTTTTCCCAGATAGACACCCTCCCGCCATTCCCACATCCCAGGACAAGCCCCCACCTGCCTCAGCTGGCCCTTGCAGCACTGGCTTTATCCCAGAGGCTTGTCTGGACTGTTGTTCTGCTGTTTGGACTAATTAGCATATTAGCTCTTTATTATATAGGATAGTATTCTATTGTGTAAATGTACCACAGTTCTTTAATACACTAATCTGCTGATGGTACTAAGGCTGTTTCCAAATCTTAGCTATTGTAAATTTTGCTGCTATGAACATAGGGGTGCATATATCCTTTCTGATTGGTGTTTCTGGTTTATTTGAATATAGTCCTAAAAGTGGGATTACTGGGTCAAATGGAAGTTCCATTTTTAACCTTTTGAGGAAACTCCATACTGTTTTCCACAGTGGCCACCCCAGTCTGCATCCCCACCAGCAGTGCATGAGGGTTTTTTTTTCTCCACATTCTCGCCAGCACTTGTTGTTTGTTGATTTGTTGATGATACCTATTCTGACAGGTGTGAGATGGCACCTCATTATAGTTTTGATTTGCATCTCTCAGTTGAATAGTGACTTTGAGCATTTTTTCATAGGTCTCTTGGCCTTCTGTATGTCCTCTTTCAAAAAATTTATTTAGGTTCTTTGCCTAACCCATTTTTTGATTGCATTGCTTATCTTCCTTTTGTTAAGTTGTGTGAGTTCCTTGTAAATTTTGGAGATTAAACCCTTTTCTGAGATAGCATTGGCAAATATGGATTCCCATGCAGTGGGCTTGCTTTTTATTTAGTTGATGGTTTCTTTTGATGTGCAATATCAAAGATATTGCTATGACATATGTCTGATATTTTGCTGCCTATGGAGTCTTCTAAGATTTTTATGGTTTCCCATCTTACAATTAAGTCCTTTAGCTATTTGGAGTTTAATTTTTTATTTTGTAAGTTGGTGATCTAGTTTCTTTCTTTTTCTTTTTCTTTTTTTTTCATGTATCTGTCCCATTTCTCAACACCATTTATTGAAAAGACTGTCTTGACTCCATTGTATGCTCTTGCCTCCTTTGTCAAATATTAATTGAGCATAATGGCTTGAGTCTATTTCTGTGTTCTCTGTTCTGTTCCATTGGTCTATTTGTCTGTTCTTGTGCCAGTTCCAGGCAGTTTTAAGAATCGTGGCTTTGTAATATAGCTTGATATCTGGTATTTTGATTCCTCCAACTTTGTTCTTCTTTCTCAGGATTGCTGTGGCTATTCAGGGTCTTTTTTTTTCCAGACGAATTTTTGGATAGTTCTTTCTAGGTCTCTGATGTATGCTGTTGGTATTTAAATGGGGCGTGTATTGAATCTATAGATTGCTTTGGGTAGTATGGTCATTTTAATGATGTTGATTCTACCAATCCATGACTACAGTATGTTCTTCCATTTGTTTATGTCTTCCTCTATCTCTTTCTTCAATGTCCTGTAGTTTTCTGAGTACAGGTCTTTTACCTCCTTAGTTAAGTTTCTTCCTAGGTATCTTAATTTTTTAGTGCAATGGTAAATGGAATTTATTTTTAGTTTCTCTTTCTGTGAGTTCATTATTGGTGTATAAAAAGCCATAGATTTCTGGGTGTTAATTTTGTATCCTGCTATATTGCCAAATTCATTTATTAAATCTAGTAGGTTTTTGATGGAGTCTTTGGGGTTTTCTATGTACAATATCATGCCATCTGTGAATAATGACAGTTTTTTGTCTTCTTTTCTAATTTGTATGCCTTTTATTTCTTTTTATTGTCTGATTGCTATGGCTAGTACTTCCAGTAATATGTGGAACAGGAGTGTTGAAAGTGGACATCCCTGTCTTGTTCCTGTTTTTAGGGGAAATGGTTTTAGTTTTTGCCCATTGAGTATGATGTTGGCTAAAGCCAACAACCTAAAGGTTTGTCATATAGCGCATTTATTATATTGAGGTTTGATCCCTCTACTCCTACTTTGAGAGTTTTTATCAAGAAAGTGTGTAGGATTTTGTCAAATGCTTTTTCTGCATCGTTTGATATGATTATGTGATTTTTGTCTCTCAATTCGTTTATGTAATGTATCACATTTATTGACTTTTGGGTATTCTACCATCCTTGCATCCCATAATACATCCCACTTGGTCATGGTGTATGATTTTTCTAATGTAATTGCTGGAATTTTGTTGAAGATTTTATCATCTATATTCATCAAGGATAGTGGCCTGTAGTTCTCTTTATTTGTGGAGTGTTTGTCTGGTTTTGGAATAAGGGTAATGCTGGCTTCATAGAAGGACCTTGGAAGTGTGCCTTCCTCTTGAATTTTTTGGATTAGTCTGAGGAGGATAGGTTTTAGTTGTTCTTTGAATGCTTGGTAGAACTTCCCTGTAAAGCCATTCAGACAAGGCTTTTGTTTGTTGGAAAATTTTTGATTACTGCTTCAGTTTATTTGGTAGTTATCAGCCTATTCAGGTTTTTTATTCTTCCTGATTGAGTTTCAGAAGCTTGTATTTTGCTAAGAATATGTCAATTTCATCTATGTTGCCCAGTTTGTTGGAATAGAATTTTTTCATAATCGTTTGTATTTCTGTGGGATAATTTGTTATTTCAACTCTTTCATTTCTGATTTTGTTTTTTTGGGTCCTCTCTCTTTGCTTCTTGGTGAGCCTGGCTAGAGGTTCATCAATCTTGTTTATCCTTTCAAAGAACCAGCTCCTGGTTTTATTGATATTTTGTATTTTTTGTCTGTATATCAATTATTTCTTCTCTGATCTTTATTATTTCCTTTCTTCTGCTTACTCTGGGCTTTCCTTGTTGCTCTATTTCTAATTCTGTGAATTGTAGGGTTAGATAATTTATTACCATTTTTCTTGTTTGAGGTAGGCCTGTCTCAGGACTGCTTTCCCTGTGTCCCATTGATTTTTGATTGTTGTGTTTTCATTGTCGTTTGTTACCAGGATGCTTTTTATTTCTTCTTTGATCTCTTTGGTAACCCAGTCATTGTTTAATAGCATGCTATTTAGTCTCCATGTGTTTGATTTTTTTGGATTGTTTTTATTGTAGTTGATTTCCAGTTTTATGCCATTATGATCTGAGAAGATGCTTGGTATGATTTCAATTTTCTTGAATTTGAAGATACTTTGCCTGTGTCCCAATATGTGGACTATCTTGGAAAATGTCCCATGTGCACTTGAGAAGAATGTATATTCTGTAGCTTTGGGGTGAAATGTTCTGAAGATGTCAATTAATTCCTTCTGATCTATTGAGTCATTTAGGATTGACGTTTCTCTGCTGATTTTTTGTTTAGAGGATTTATCCATGGTGTCAATGGGGTATTAAAGTCCCCTACACTGATTGTATTACTGTTGATCTCTCTCTTGATATTTTCCAGAAGTGTTTTTATGTATTTGGTTGCTCCTGTATTGGGTGCATATATGTTTACCAGAGTTATATCCTCTTGTTGAATTGCTCCATTTAGTATTATGAAGTGGCCTTCCTTATCCATTTTTATGGCCTTCACTTTGAGGTCTAATTTGTCAGATGTAAGTATTGCTACCCCAGATTTTTTTTCATTTCCATTCACCTGAAATTTTTCCCCCCCATCCCTTCACTATCAGTCTGTGTGACTCCTTTGTTCTAAGGTGGATTTCTTATAGACAGCAGATATATGGGTTATGTTTTCTTATCCATTAAGCTACCCTATGTCTTTTGATTGGAGCATTTTATCCAGTAACATCTATCGTTATTATTGATAAGTTCTTGTTTGTCACCATTTTTATTCTTTATGCCTGTGTTCCTTCTTCCCTTCCTATTTCTTCTTTTTACAGAAGTCTCTTTAGCATATCTTGCATTGCTGGCTTGGTGGTAATAAACTCTCTTATTATTTTTTTTGTCTGTGATGCTCCTGATTTCACCTCAATTTTGAATGATAGCCTTGCTGGGTATAGTATTTTTGGGTTCAGTCCCTTGCTTTGCATCACGTTGCATATTTCATTCCATTCTTTTGTGGCCTGATGTGGTTCTGTTGAGAAATCAGTTGATAGTCTTATGGGAGATCCTTTATAGGTAACTTTCTGTATCTCTGGCAGCCTTTAAGATTCTTACTTTATCATTGGTGTTTGCCAATTTAATTATGATGTTTCTTGGTGTGGCTCTTTTTGGGTTCAAATTTTTGGGGACTCTGTGAGCTTCTTAGGCTTCTCATGAGCATTTTTTCTTCCCAATACTACGGAAGTTTTCTGTCATTATTTCTTGATTTCCTTGCTCAGTTTCCTCTTCTTCTGGCACCCTTATTATGCAGATATTGCTTCATTTCTTGGTCTGTTTCCTCTTCTTCTGGCACCCCTATTATGAGGATTTTCTTTCATTTTGTGTTGTCCCAAAGCTCCCTTTGGCTCTCCTCCTGCTGTTTAAGTTTTTTCTTCCAGTAGCTGCTTTGCTTGGGTGTTTTTTCCTACCTTGTTTTCTAGCTTGCTGATGTGGTCTTCACTTCCTCCCAGTCTACTGTTGATGCTTTCTATTGTGTTCTTTATTGCAGCTATGACATTCCTCATTTGTTCTTGGTTCTTCTTCATTTCCTCTTGATTCTTACACATGTTGTTGAATTTGTCTTTCATCCTTTTCAGCATCCTTATGACCATTGCTCTGAATTTTTTCTGTGACAAATTTCTTGTCTCCATTTCATTTACTTCCTATTCTGGTGATTTTTCCTTTTCTTTTGTATGGGGGCTGTTTCTTTGTCTCCACATTTTTGCTCCTCTCAGGGTGTCTGTCTATGTGGCTCACTCTCCACCGTGTTGATCAAAAGGCACATAATAAAACTCGACAAGACATGAGACATTGGGAACAAAAATGAATGTATTTATGACACCTATGATCCCAAATAAAGGTGACCAGCAGAGAAATGGAAATTGGGGGGGGGGGAAGAGCACAAAAATGATACTGAGAAAAGAAAAAAAAAAGGTAAGAGAGAAAAGAAAAAGAAGAAAAAAGAAGGGGAAAATATACACATATGGGTATATAATGCCACAAAACCAACAAATAAACCCCAAAATGCAAACAACAAACACCCAGAAAAAAAGAGGGGCAACTGAATCTGAAGAGGCAGAGCTTATTTCCAGAAAGTAAGGTAAAGGGATTGAATGAATGGGCAAATGGCCATGGTTCAGTATAGAGGAGATAGAAAGAGAATGAGTGTATAAGAAGAAAAGTAAACAAACAAAATACTCATCATATATATATATATATATATTATATATATATATCATATATATATATGATTTTTTCCTTTTCTTTTATATATATATATATATATATATATATTCATCTATTTTTGGAAAAGGAGAATGCAGTACAGAGCAAATAGGCTTGAGTTTGGTGAGTAAAACTAATTAAGCTATTAACAAACAAGGAGAGGAAAAACAGAATCATAAAATAAAAACGACAAACAAACAACAACAACAAAATTGGCTAGTGCAGAAAGAGGAAAGAGAAAGAGAAAAGAGAAGAATAGTAATGCATCAATAAAGCAGATAAAAATGATGAATTTTAAAAAGGAGTACAAAGAGAGGTGAGAGAAAATCTAAAGCAGGAACAGGTGGATAGAAACAGGATGAAAAAGGGAGACGTGAGGAAGAAAAGATTTGCAGAAAGGAAAAAATGAAATGAGGTAAAATAATGATAAAAATAACAATAAAAATATAATGTAGAACACAAATCCAAAAATACAAGATTAATAATAAGAATGATAATATAAAATAAAGAAAAAATTAATTTCTTAAGTAACCGATAAAAAGTAAAAAAGTGAAGTAGTGACGTGTAGTTCGCTTCAGCTGAGTTTTAATGTCCCATGGGGGATGATTTAAGACTCCTCTCTGTCTGCCACATCTCAGTTTCCTGTTAGGTAGTCAGCACAGTGTTGTAGTTCCCAGCTATCTAACACTCCTCTGTCAGAATCCACGGCTTTGTTTTCAGGCAGGTGGGATCAATCTGCCCATTTGTTTGACTGCCTCCTTTCAGTTGTATTTACACAAGCATCTATTTCTGACACAGGCTCTAGGTTCAGGTGCTGCTGTATTAGATTCCAGGACCAAATGGCCCCTCAACTCAGTCCCCAAGGGCTCCCTGGGGTATTCTGAATCCTTGTTTCCCTGCTGAGCTCAAGGCGGGGTGAGGCAGTTCTGCTAGGAGGGGCTCGCTTTTCAGGAGAAAAATGTCTCTTCAGGGTTGGAGGGACCAGACTGTCACAGAGCTGGCTTCCTAGTTACCTCTCCCTATTTTGCTCCCCAGCTTCCACAAAACCACCTTTTCCTGAATCACATCCTTGGTGAGTGTTTGTAATTGAAAGATCCTATGTACTGGGTTTAGCAAGTAAAAGCAGGGAAAATATAAAGATAGAGCAACAGAACCTCAGAGCGAGCATCTCTCTCCCCCTTGCCCTGCGAGGCTGGTGCAGAACTTCAGGCTGCCTTTCTGAGTGCAGCCTGCTATGCATGTGGACTTAGATCTAGAGTCCCCCACTGCCAGCAGCCCTGTGGACCCCCTTCCACAGTCAAGTGTTACATGTGTCCCCAAGGGATGCAGACTTGGTGCAGCCCAGTTTCCTTCTGACCCTTTAGTCCTGGTTGCACATGACTCTCTCTCCAGCCCAGGTCCAGAACGCTACTCCAGGAGCCCTCTGTCCCTTTCAGGCCATGGATTGTCCCACCAGCTGTGTTTAATTCGCCAATTCTAGGTGAATGTTATTCGATTCAGCTGTTTCTTCTAGCTGCTCTGTGAGAAGGCACAGAACACTTCACCCTATTTGGCCGCCATTTTTTCTCCCCCTGGACAAAATGTTTAGGAGCCAGCGGCTGGGGAGGCGGGAGTCTTGGTGCTCATCAGTTTGCAGGTGAGGCAGCAGTGGCAATAGGGTCCAGGGTGGTGTCTGAGGTCTCCCTGGTGAAGGTAAGGCTGGGCTGCCGATCACAGCCGCTCTCCCCTTCAAGATGGCACAGTCTCTGTAGCAGATGCGGCTACCCTGGGAGAGATTGCAATGGTAGTAGATGCTGCCCGGCTATGGGACCCTGGTCCGCCAGCCCCCAACAGTCCTGAAGAATATAACTGTCCCTCACTCACACATGCACACCCCCACACACATTCACACACTCCCCTTTGCTCCCTCATTCCCTTCCTCACTGCCCTCCTGTGGGCCACCATCTTCAAAACTCCACTTGAGTTCTGATTTTGTAGCCTATAAGAAAAACAGAGAGAATTACAATGACAGCAATGGTTAGTCCAATCAGGTACCAATTGATTCTAGGAAACCATGTGGTGGGGTCTATCCACTCTAAATGCCCCTTTACCATATTCCAAGCAATAGTTTGTTTTTCATGTGCATTGATAGCAAGTAAGGACTCTTTAATTTCCCTTGGCAACATCTTTACTTCTTCAGTAAGGTTATAGTGGAGGACCCCCCATAGATCCTTTTTAACATCAATTCACTGATGGTGACTATGTATATTGGGGCCCATAACAAAGAAATAGGGGTGAGTGGTGCAAATGAGGTTATGGTCAGTATGATTATCAGTAAAAGTCCTATTATAGTGGCTGGAGGAGTTCTGGTAGTCAGTGTGCTACAGTTTCAAAAGGCTGAAAACATGGCCTAATCTCCATCAGGTTTCCTGAACTGGCAAGCCTAGCACTCGAGGTCGTGGGGAACTCATCCCTCCCTCAGTCCAAAGCACATGCCTGCATAACCCATGTAACTAGTATGAGATTCATGGTGTACCAGAATGTCAGTGATTTCCTTGACAAACTTCCCAATGGAATGCTTCAGCTGAGGGGTCCACCACTTATTTTGCTTACACAGAGGGATGGGAGGCACAGTGACATTAGTCAGATTGCTGCAGGCCAGACTGCCTGCTGAAAGAAAGGTTAGATGGGCCTTAATCTGGTCATGTTTAGGAATTATATGTAACCAAATCTGATTATGAGCAATCATACAGTACAGAGAGGAATTGGAGGAGGGAATGCATAAGGCTACAATTGGAAACAGGTCTTATTGAATTCATGCAAAGAAACATATTGCCACCTGTTCTTAATAAGTTCTTAATATATAATTTACCAAATTGCTTTAAAAATGCTTCCTTATATCTGAAAAACAAAAAGTGTAAAAATTAGTGATACTTTCAACAAGTGTTATAAAATCAATATAATTATTTTTCTATTCATTCAGCCCCATATTAAAATTTTTGTTTCTCCTGATTTTTCTGGCTAGTACTTCTATCAATCCAGATACTTTATACAGTAGTGCAAATGACATGGAATCTTGTCCTTTCTGCAAAACACAATACTCCAGAATAATAATTAGAGCTATAAATGAAAGCATAATATAGTTATTATTTTACAAAGCTTCCCATGTACCTTAAGTAGAAAATTTTCTTTCATGAGAGAGAAAACAAACACTTGAGGCATTCCAGAGCCTATTGGAATGATCTAAAGCCAATTCTAGGACAAGAAAAAGTTTCTTAAAATTCAAACCCTGGGAAGGTAGTCAAATACAGTAGACTAAAAGATTATGTATTACTACTATTAAACTATATTAAGTAATCTATTCATTTAAAGTAACCAAGTTCCTGATTAACATTACATAACCATTTTAATTATAAATATATAATATATACAATATTATATATATATATATATATATATATATATATATATATATATATATATATATATATAAACTTTGCTTCCTTGGCAAATACAGGAAAAACTTTTTTACTTTCAGAAATAGGCTTATTTTTCCAATGGAAAATATACTCATACTAGAGGCCCAGTGCACGAAATTTGTGCATGGGAGTGTGTGCGTGTGTGTCCCTCAGTAAAGCCTGCACCCTCTCCAATGTGGGACCCCTCAAGGGATGTCCGATTGCCCCTTTAGGCCCAATCCCGGTGGGCAGTTGGACATCCCTCTCACAATCCAGGACTGCTGGCTCCCAAATGCTTGCCTGCCTGCCTGCCTGATTGCCCTTACCTGCTTCTGCCTGCCAGCCTGATCATCCCCTAACCACTCCCCTGCCAGCCAGATCGATGCTTAACTGCTCCCCTGCTGGCCTGATTACCCCTAACTGCCCTCCCCTGCAGGCCTGGTCACTCAGAACTGCCCACCCTGCAGGCCTGGTCACCCGTAACTGCTCTCCCCTGCAGGCTGGATCCCCCCTAACTGCCCTCCCATGCAGGCCTTAGTCCCCCCCCCAAATGCCCTCTCCTGAAGGCCTGATCACCCCCAACTTCCCTCCCCTGCAGGCTGGATCCCCCCTAACTTCCATCCCATACAGGCCTTAGTCCCCCCCAACTGCCCTTTCCTGAGGCCTTATCTTCCCCAACTTCCCTCACCTGCAGACCTTGGTCCCCTTCAACTGCCCTCCCCTGCTGGCCTGAGTGCCCACAACTGCCCTCCCCTGCAGGCCATCTTGTGGTGGCCATCTTGTGGCCAGATGGGGGAGGCCATCTTTGACCACATGGGGGATGCCATCTTTTGTGTTGGAGTGATTTTCAATTTGCATACAGGTTGTGACTAATTAGCATAGCAGGGCTACTAATTATCATATCCCTCTTATTATTGGGTTGGAGTGATGGTCAATTTGCATACTGGTCATGGCTAATTAGCATATCTGGTCATGACTGATTAGCATATGCAGGATAATTAGCATATCCCTCTCATTATATAGGATTATTAAGAAGCATAACAGAGATAACATGACCTAGACAACTCCCAGGAGGATGCAGAAAGGGTAGGTGTGTATGTGGGGATATTGCAGGTCCTGGGGTATGTTCCCAGACTGCAGTAACTCCTGGGCCTCTAACGGCTTTAGTGTAAAAGTACCATTTTTTTCCTTTACAAGAAGAGTGCCCCCCACCGCACTGCTGCTGCTTCTGCAGCTATTCAAGGGTACTTCTGTAGCTCCAGTCCTCTTGGATAAATACTTGGGGAGTTTAAATAATTATTTCCCATATTTTTCTTTTTATAATTAGACTAATAGTATGAAATCTTGTATATGAGAAGAAATTTTAAAAAAGAGAAACAGAAAAAAAGCCCTACAGTAAATGAATGAGTATTCACAAAAGGGTGGAGTGAAACATTAGCCTTAGAATTTTATCTCACACTAACCCAGCACAGTAAATGGGTTCTAAGGGGCACAAAGCCCAAACAGTAGAGATGGAGGATTCCCTATGTTCATAAAATGGTGAAGTGCAAACTACATCCCCCAAAGATAAGAAAGCAAGCAAAAAAACATCAATCAGTAACCAAGTTCCATTACAGACAGACAAGAACTTCTACTAGCTAAGTTTACAGTGGCTGATGCCTTGAGAGGGACAGCAGGAAGTGACCCCATGATTAAGAATTTTTGGCAGCTGCTGGGAAGTTCCTGCAACCCCTGCCACATGTTCACCCGGTCACAAGTGGCTGGGTCCCTAGGCAAAATGAAATATGCCCCATCTTTAAACAAATTAACCCAAACAACAAAGACGCAAAACAACAATCAGCAGAGACACTTTATGTATGATATTTATGGGTGCGCACAACCCACAGACAAGACTTAAAAAATCAGAGTCCTTTCCATGGATCTTTCAGAAGATGTCTTATAGTGCCTGGGACTTATAGCCAGAATGCAGCCCAGAGGGCTCCCAGGTGGGGTCGCCAGTGAACACCCACAAACAGCCTGTTGTTCACAGATCTCATTATGCTCTACTCTCCATAATAAATGTTGACTGGCGTCCAGAGTTGTTTTGACCAAAATCTGCCAGTCCCAAGGCATCATATGGTAATTTTTCAACAAGGCATTAAGGAGTCCTTTTGTAAATGGACTGTTAGGCCCACTTTCTCTAATAATTTTCCTCATTTCTTTAAAGGTATTAAAGGAGAGTTGTTCATGTATCTGATTACTTTGCTGATCTTGCATAAGTGAGCAAGCCAAAAGCTCTCCTAACAGCTTGCCTGACACATGATCCCATAACTGAGGATCTAGTTGAGCCTTCCCACACCAGAGGCAGAAAATCAGGAAAGGGTTCCTCTGATGGTGAGGCCTTAGGTATTACAGGCTCTATTTTGGGAAGAGGGGTCGTGTTAAATCCTGGCATTCTGTAGACTTTTGATCCTCAATATGAAGTGGGGTGGCCACCTTCTGCCAGCTCCCCCTGGGGGCCCTGGAACTTTCAGAGATTCCTCCTTACAAACTTTCCAACCAAGTCCCATGCTTCCCCACAGGTTTCCTTGAGTTTACCTTGGCCAAGTTTAAGCAAGGGCCAGATTTACTAACAAGAAATGAAGAAAAATTGTTGGTTTTAATGGAAGAACCGCATGCAAAAGTCGAAATGATCTAGTCTTGGACTGGAATTCTGGGGAACTGTGGGTTAGTTGCACCTTGTTGGCAAGCACTCCACACCCAAATCAAATAAGCTATCATCTAGTAGGGAAGTAACCCAGCAGCAATTTGTGCAGATGACCTATTTGATTTCCAATTGCATTGCAAGGTCAATGGAAGGTCATGGAAACAAATGTGTAGAGGACAGAGTGGTGTGGTCTGGGGTGATAATTATAGGAAAAGTAACTTCCAACCACTGTAGATCCAATAGATGCAACTGTCCATGTCCATGCCCATTCAGAAGGCAGCAGAGACTCACACGTAAATATTGTGACCTTGCATCGAAAGGAAGAAAAACACTCTGATCCCTATGAGTTTTCAGGGGGTATTGCCATGGGAAGTGCTGAAAGGTCCATGTACATTTTCCCTTGAAAAGTGAGATGCCAGATTGTGTGCCTTTAAGTCCCTGGGAAGGGATAGGAGGGTTCAAAAGAGGAGCCGGCCCACTGGAAGCTGGCTGCAGGAATTCCTTCTTGCCTCCTGCACCCCTAGGCTCCTGAGCTGCTCCAATATACCCATCAGCTGAATGGTGATAAGGAGGCTGGCAGCAAGTTGGCCCTGTTGGCATGGTGGTATCCTCCTTCTGGGGCCCTGCCTGTTGCCCCCATCACCACTGCTTCCCACTCTTGCTCCACCCTGGCCCCAGTCTGCACACCTTGGGGCTTTGCTTTGCCTGTGTCCCCACAGACAACCGCTCAGATCCCGGTAATAATGTTCACATACAGTTATCTTCACATGACAGCCTCCAGAAGAGTATCCCCTTTCAGCCAGTGTGGTTCAGGCAGAGCTGGCAGGATGTGAGGTATCTTCCTGGTGAGTGCCCTAGTGATTGATAAATGATAATCATTGTCATGTGAACATGTGACTAATCACTGTGACTGCAAGTTATCTATCTATCTATCTATCTATCTATCTATCTATAAAAGCCTAATATGCAAAGTGTCCCCTAGGGAGGTCAATGGGAGATGGGGAGTTTGATTGCTCACTATGCCATGTGCTGCCCACCAAGGGGCGGCACAGAACAATGAAAGGCTCCAGCAGGCAGCAGGAAGTCCCTGATAGGCCCTGATCGCTGGCCAGGCCTAGGGACCCTACCCATGTAAGAATCTCATGCACCGGGCCTCTACTTTTCAAATACTTCCCTTTGATACACACAAATGTTTGATTAAACTATTGGCCTTGTTCAGCTGATTATTAGGGGTTTGTGTTAGAGGCTGAGGCTGAGGCAGAGAGGGTGGCAGGGGTGCCTTGGCAGTTACCCACAAAACCATCTTGGACTTTGGGATCTATACAGGCAATCTGAGAAGATGAAGGCTGTAGCAGATGGCAGGGGTGGTCACCAGGTTGCCCCCCAGGGGTAGTTCCTGGAGCTCCTTAGCTGAGTCCTTGGGTCAGAGAGGATCTAGCAGAACACCTGCTGAACTGCAAGTAGGCCAGGTCAGGGAGAAACCCCAGGTCTGTGGGGCTGGTGACACATGGCCTTGGTGGACAGGCCCAGTCATCCTGGTGCTTTTCTCCTGTTGATGACACTGAAGAACTCTGTGCAGAAGAGGGATGGAATCACACTTCTGTTACGCAAAAGCCACCTGGGAGACTGACCCTGCAGGGCTCCCATGGCAGGCCCGGCCATAGTGGGTTCCTGTCTCTTTCCTGACAGGAATTATGAGACTGGATTAGGCCTTGGCATGGGGCTGGAGAGGACCTGCAGATTCCATAGATGTTAATGAGCAATAGGCCTGGTTTGTGGAGGAATCCAGCTTGGAGGCTCAGGGAGAGCTAAGAGCTGAAGGTAATTCCAAAAGGTTTGGCTTCACGCTGCCTGGTTCTGTGTGCTCATGTTTCCTTTATAGTTTGCTTTTAAAAACACATCAGTCACCATTCAAGGTCCTCTTTCATTCTTATAAATTTTGAAAAATAGAGTAAATGTCATGCTGAAAGTTTTATTTATACAGAAAATTGGCAAACCATTTACAGAGAGTCCCCATATACCCCAAACCGAGTTTGCCTGATGATTAACAAGTCACATTTGTGTCCTGAATGTGTAGCAGCTCATGAGTTATTTTCAATGTGTTCTTATAAGCCACAGTCCATTCTTTAATTTTTATTCTATTTATTTATTTATTTTTATTGCTAAAAGTATTACAAAGGGTATTACATATGTGTCCCCCCCCCCCCGCCCTTGACAATCCCCTGGCCTCCCTTACCCCCCAGTGTCTTATGTCCATTAGTTATGCTTATATGCATACATACAAGTCCTTCCGTTGATCTCTTACCCCCCTCGCTCCTGCCCCCCAACCCTCCCTGGCCTTCCCACTGCAGTTTGACAAGCAGTTTGAGGCAGCTCTGCCTCTGTACCTATTATTGTTCAAAAGTTTGTAATGGTCTTTATTATCCATGAATGAGTGAGATCATGTGGTGTTTTTCCTTCATTGACTGGCTTATTTCACTTAGCATAATGCTCTCCAGTTCCATCCATGCTGTTGCAAATGGTAAGAGTTCCTTCTTTTTTACAGCAGCATAGTATTCCATGTGTAGATGTACCACAATATTCTAATCCATTCATCTACTGATGGGTACTTAGGCTGTTTCCAGATCTTAGCTATGGTGAATTGTGCTGCTATGAACATATGGGTACACATATCCTTTCTGATTGGTGTTTCTGGTTTCTTGGGATATATTCCTAGAAGTGGGATCACAGGGTCAAATGGGAGTTCCATTTTTAATTTTTTGAGGAAAATCCAAACTGTCTTCCATAGTGGCTGCACCAGTCTGCATTCCCAACAGCAGTGCACGAGTGTTCCTTTTTCTCCACATCCTCTCCAGCACTTGTCGTTTGTTGATTTGTTGATGATAGCCAGTCTGACAGCTGTGAGATGGTACCTCATTGTTGTTTTGATTTGCATCTCTCGGATGATTAGTGACTTTGAGCATGTTTTCATATGTCTCTTGGCTTTCTGAATGTCCTCTTTTGAAAGGTGTCTATTTAGATCCTTTGCCCACTTTTTGATTGGATTGTTTATCTTCTTTTTGTTAAGTTGTATGAGTTCCCTATAAATTTTGGAGATTAGACCCTTATCAGATATGACGATGGCAAATATGTTTTCCCACGCAGTGGGTTTTCTTGTTGTTTTGTTGATGGTTTCTTTTGCTGTGCAGAAGCTTTTTATTTTGATGTAGTCCCATTTGTTCATTTTCTCTTTAGTTTCAAGTGCCCTAGGAGCTGTATCAGTGAAGAAATTGCTTCAGCATATGTCTGAGATTTTGTTGCCTTTGGATTCTTCTAGAATTTTTATGGTTTCCTGTTGTACATTTAAGTCCTTTATCCATTTTGAGTTTATTCTTGTGTATGGTGTAAGTTGGTGGTCTAGTTTCATTTTCTTGCATGTATCTGCCCAATTTTCCCAACACCATTTATTGAAGAGACTATCTTGGCTCCATTGTATGTTCTTGCCTCCTTTGTCAAATATAAATTGAGCATATTGGTTCGGTTCTATTTCTGGGCTCTCCATTCTAGTCCATTGATCTATATGTCTGTTCTTGTGCCAGTACCAGGCAGTTTTTAGAGCAGTGGCTTTGTAATACAGCTTGATATCTGGTATTGAGATCCCACCTACTTTGTTCTTTCTCAGGATCGCTGCAGCTATTCGGGGTCTTTTTTTATTCCAGATGAATTTTTGGAGAGTTCCTTCTAGATCTTTGAAGTAGGCCATTGGTATTTTAATGGGAAGTGCGTTGAATTTATAGATTGCTTTGGGTATTATGGACATTTTAATGATGTTGATTCTACCAATCCATGAACATGGTATGTTCTTCCATCTCTTTATGTCTTCCTCTATCTATTTTTTCAACGTCCTGTAGTTTTCTGAGTAGAGGTCTTTTACCTCTTTAGTTAAGTTTATTCCTAGGTAGCTTAATTTTTTTGGTGCGATGGTAAATGGGATTGTTTTTATAATCTCTCTTTCTGAAAGTTCACTATTGGTGTATAGAAATGCCTCAGATTTCTTGGGGTTAATTTTGTATCCTGCTACATTGCCAAATTCATGTATTAAGTCTAGTAGTTTTTTGATGGAGTCTCTAGGGTTTTGTATGTATAATATCATGTCGTCTGCAAATAAGGAGAGTTTTACTTCCTCTTTTCCAATTTGGATGCCTTTTATTTCTTCTTCTTGTCTAATCGCAATGGCTAATACTTCCAGGACTATGTTGAACAGGAGTGGTGAGAGTGGGCATCCCTGTCTTGTTCCTGTTCTTAGGGGAAATGGTGTTAGTTTTTGTCCATTGAGTATGATGTTGGCTGTGGGCCTGTCATATATGGCTTTTATTATGTTGAGGTATGATCCTTCTATTCCTACCTTGCTGAGAGTTTGTATCAAAATGGGTGTTGGATTTTGTCGAATGCTTTTTCTGCATCAATTGATATGACCATGTGGTTTTTTTCTTTCAATTTGTTTATGTGATGTATCACCTTTATTGATTTACGGGTGTTGTACCATCCTTGCATCCCTGGGGTAAATCCTACTTGGTCATGGTGTATGATCTTTCTGATGCACTGCTGGATCCGATTTGCTAAGATTTTGTTGAGGATTTTGTCATCGAAGTTCATGAGGGATATTGGCCTGTAATTTTCTTTCATTATGTTGTCTTTACCTGGTTTTGGTATTAAGGTGATGCTGGCTTCATAGAATGAGCTTGGAAGTGTTCCTTCCTCTTGAATTTTTTGTAGTAGTCTGAGGAGGATAGGTTTTAGTTCTTCCTTGAAAGTTTGGTAAAACTCCCCTGAGAAGCCGTCTGGTCCTGGGCTTTTGTTTGCTGGAAGCTTTTTGATGACTGCTTCAATTTCTTCCGTAGTTATTGGCCTATTGAGATTTTTAGATTCTTCCTGATTGAGTTTTGGAATGTTGTATTTTTCTAGGAATATCTCCATTTCCTCCAGGTTGTCTACTTTGTTGGAGTAGAGTTGTCCGTAGTATTGTTTAACAATCATTTGTATTTCTGTGGGGTCCGTTGTTATTTCGCCTCTATCATTTCTGATTTTGTTTATTTGGGTCCTCTCTCTTTGGTTCTTGGTGAGCCTGGCTAGAGGTTCATAAATCTTGTTTATCCTTTCAAAGAACCAGCTCTTGGTTTCATTGATTTTCTGTATTGTTTTTTTGGTCTCTATGTCATTTATTTCTGCTCTAATCTTTATTATCTCCTTCCTTCTGCTCACTCTGGGGTTTTCTTGTTGGTCTCTTTCTAATTCTTTGAATTGAAGAGTTAGATGATTTACTATCATTTTTTCTTGTTTTTTGAGATAGGCCTGTAGAGCTATAAACTTCCCTCTCAGGACTGCTTTAATTGCGTCCCATAGGTTTTGGATTGTTGTGTTTTCATTGTCATTAGTTTCCAGGATGTTTTTAATTTCTTCTTTGATCTCATTGGTAACCCAATCAATGTTTAATAACATGCTATTCAGCTTCCAAGTGTTTGAGTATTTTGGGTTGTTTTTATTGTAGTTTATTTCTAACATTATGCCATCGTGGTGTGAGAAGATGCTTGGTATGATTTCAATCTTCTTGAATTTGTGGAGACTTTGCTTGTGACCCAATATGTGGTCTAGTTTTTAATATGTCCCATGAGCACCTGAGAGGAATGTATATTCCATGGCTTTGGGGTGAAGTGTTCTGAAGATGTCAATTAATTCCTCTGATCTAGTGCGTCATTTAGGATTGCTGTTTCTTTGCTGATTGTTTGTCTAGAGGACTTATCCAGTGATGTCAGTGGTGTATTAAAGTCCCCTACTATGATTGTATTGTTGTCGATCTCTCCTTTGATATCTTCCAGGAGTTTTTTTTATGAATTTGTGTGCTCCTGCATTGGGTGCATATATGTTTGCCAGGGTTATATCTTCTTGTTGTATTGATCCCTTTAGTATTATGAAGTGGCCTTCCTTATCTTTTGTTATGGCCTTCACTTTGAGATGTATTTTGTCCGATATAAGTATTGCTACCCCAGCTTTCTGTTCCTTTCCATTTGCCTGAAAGATATTTTTCCATCCCTTCACTTTCAGTCTGTGTGAGTCCCTTCTAAAGAGGTGGGTCTCTTGTAGACAGCAAATGTATGGGTCACGTTTTTTAATCCATTCAGCCACTCGATGTCTTTTGGTTGGAGCATTTAGTCCGTTTATGTTTAAAGTTATTATTGAAAGGTACTTGTTTGTAGCCATTTCTTTTTTGTGTGTAGCTGTTTTCTTTCTGAGCTTTTTATTTCTTCTTTTTACACCAGTCCCTTTAGCATTTCTTGCATGGCTGGCTTGGTGGTGATAAACTCCCTTAGCCTTTTTTTTGTCTGTGAAGCTTCTTATTTCCCCTTCAATTTTGAATGATAGCCTTACTGGATAGAGTATTCTTGGATTCAGTCCTTTGCTTTGCATCACTTTGTAAATTTCTGTCCATTCTTTTCTGGCCTGATGTGTTTCTGTTGAGAAATCATTTGATAATCTAATGGGAGATCCCTTGTATGTAACTTTCTGTCTCTCTCTTGCAGCTTTTAAGATTCTCTCTTTGTCCTGAACATTTGCCATGGTAATTATGATGTGTCTTGGTGTGGGTCTTTTCGGGTTCACCTTGTTTGGGACTCTCTGGGCTTGTGTGACTTTTTTCTTCCCCACCTCAGGGAAGTTTTCTGATATTATTTCTTCAAATAGGTTTTCTAACCCTTGTTCATCTTTCTGTTGTTCTGGCACTCCTATTATTCGTATGTTGTTTCATTTCATGTTGTCCCAAAGCTCCCTTAGGCTCTCCTCCTGTCTTTTAATTTTTTTCTCCAATTGCAGTACAGTTTGGGTGTGTTTTGCTTCCTTGTCTTCTAATTCACTAATTCGGTCCTCCGCTTCTCCTAGTCTACTGTTGATACTTTCAATAGTGTTTTTTATTGCAGCTATATCGCTCTTCATTTCTTCTTGGGACTTACTTAAGTTGTTGATTTTTTCATCTGTTTCTTCTAGCTTCTTGCATATGGTATTGATTTTTTCCTCCATCCGGTGTATGCACTCTAGGACCCTTATTCTGAATTCTTTTTCCATCATGTTGCATGCCTCTGTCTCACTTAGCTGCTTTTCTGGCGAGGTCTCCTTTTCTTTCCTTTGGGGGTTTCTTTGTCTACCCATGTTTGATCTCACTGACATATCTAGTTGTTGAGTCGTTCAGTGGCTGCTCCCTGGGTGGCAGTGGCTGCTCTCTGGGTGGCAGTGGCTCCTCGGGCTGTGGTTGCTCCTTGGGCGGTTGTGGTAGCAGCTGTTCCTCCGTTGGTAGCAGGGCCTCTGGTGGGTGCTGTTCACAGCTGTGGTGGCTCTTCTGGCTGGTGGAGGGAGGCTTCACACACAGTAACTGTTCCCCAAACAGAGCATGTGGTGATCAGGAGGCCGCTGTTGCTTGAATCTGCTTTCTGTGGGGGGAAGCAGGTCTCCTTTGAGTTCATGTAGTCGCGCTGCTTGAGAGCCGTTGCCTCCGGGTTAGTAGCCGATCTCTGGATGCTGATAACAGCTACTCAGGATGGCGCGGTCTCGTGGCTGAGCTAGCGCCCCGGGGGAGGTTTCAGCCTCAATCTCTAACCGTCCCCATTTTCTAGGAGTTCTCTGTCTTTCCTGGCTGCAGACTGTCTCTCAGCTGAATCTCCTCTGCTTATTCGGGCTGTATGTTACCCGTTTCAGCTGCTCGCCCTTATCTGCTCCGGGACAAAGCACCGACACGTCCGTCTAAACCTCCACCATTTTTTCTCTCCCACAGTCCATTCTTTATTAATATGCCCTGCTTTTAAACTATTTCCCTGCTGTCTTTTTCTCTGTTTCAGCATCACATCTAGGATCCCACATTCCTCTCAGCTGCTGCATCTTCTCAATACTGCTCTTGGCCCTGCGAGTATCTCAGACCCTATTTCCTTTGGTTGATCTTGATCATATTGAGCAGTTCTGGGTAGGTCTATTATAGGATGTCCTTGCACTTGGATTTGTATACTGTGTTTCTCATGCTTAGACTGGGGCTCCAGGTTTATGGGAGGAGGACCAGGGAGTTAAAGACCATAATCATCACATCATATGAAGGGCACCGATGTATTATGATCACACATTTTCACTACTGATGCTGACCTTGATCAGGTGACACAGGTAGAGTTTGTCAGGTTTCCCCACTGTAAAGTGACCCCTTATTTTCCCTTTCCATATTCTCTTCTTTGGAAGGAAGTCGCTCTTTGAAGCCACAGCCACTTTAGGGGTCAGGGGTTTTGTTTACCCTCCTTGAAAGAAGAGTATCTACTTCAATGGTTAGGAATGATAATGCAGGAGAAGTTTTTCTACTCATGTATTGGGTTCTTTATCATTCAAACATTTGTTTACCCAAGCTTCCTTCTGTAACTGATGTCTATTTTCATTCTATGTTGGTCAGAGAACATACTTTGCATGATTTCAATCCTTTTGTTCCAATCCGTGTAAATTTATTGAGGTATGCTTTGTGGTCAAACATGTGGACTATCCTGAAGAAAGTTACTGGTGCACTTGAGAAGCACATTTATTCTCTTGTTGTTGGGGGCAGGGAGGGGTTGTTATAGATGTCTTTCACTAGAGATGGTTCTTGTGGTGTTCAGTTCTTTGATTCCATTATTGAGCTTCTTTCTAGTTGTTCTATCCATTATTGACAGAGGGGTGTGTTAGTCTGCAGGGATTGCCATAACAAGTCCCACAGACTGGGTGGTTCACACAACAGAAATGTATTGTCTCACATAATTCTGGAGGCCACAAGTCCAAGATCAAGGTGCTTGGCAGGTGCTGGAAAATTTGGTTTCTAGGGAGGAAGGGAGGGCCTATCTTCCTGGTTTGGAGATGGCTGATAATTGCTATGTCCCTCACATGGCCTTTTCTGTGAAAAGGTAGAGGGAGGAAGGGAGGGGGAGAGAGAGAGAGAGAGAGAGAGAGAGAGAGAGAGAGAGAGAGAGAGAGAGAGAGAAAGAAGGAGAAGAGGAAGAAGAAGAGAAAAAATGAATGGAGAGATCTCTGACTTCTCTTCCTCTTCTTCAAAGGACACTCATCCTATTAGATTGGTGTTTTTCTTTTAACCTTCTTTTCTTCCCTAAAGGCCTATCTCAAAATACAGTCACACGAGGAGTAGGGGCTGCAACAAATGATTTGGTAGGGCAGAGTGGAGCACAATTCATTGTATTGAGAGGGATATTGAAGTCTCCAACTTCTATTGTAAGACAGTCTGTTTCTTTCATCAAATCTGTCCATTTCACATCATTCATGTTGGGACTGTATTATTAGGTTGCTTAAGATACCCCTGACCTCTACTAGCTATTGAATTGTGACCAAAGGGAGTGGAAATTGTGACCACCCATCACTAGTGATGACCCAGAGGTCCCCTGGCTGGTGGTGCTTGTACCTACTTCAGCCAAACTCTCCCACTCTTTCTCCAGCAATTTTTTGTGAATGTCTCTTGCTGTCATCATATCCATGAGAGAGCCAATGATTCCCAACTGAATTTCCCCTTTCCCCTACACAGTAGAAAGGCATCATATTGTTACCTGTCAGTGTAAACTCTCCTTAAGTGCTCTTTAAACCTCCCTGTGCAGAGTTTCTCCTACTCACTGTCCACATGGAGCAGGCAGGCTTAGGAGTGCCCCCCTCAGCTGCGACCCAGCTCCTTTCTAGAATGTAAGATGTTGAACAGTTCATGTATGATCAATCAAGTCTGTATAGGTGTTGTGCTTAGTGCTCAGGGGCCTCATTTTCTCTTGTATAAGAACACACAGCCACCAAAGGTAGTGTGGCACACCTCATGAAAATGCCCCACACCTGGGCTGACCCTCAGGGTGGCTTGCTAACATGTCTCAGTGGATGTTGAGGGCATCATTGAACCACCATTGCCATAAACGAACTGAGGAATTCTTGTGAGGAAGGGAGTCATTTCATGCAGCAGCTAGTACATGGTGGATAGACACTCCTATGTATGGCATCAAGAAGTGTGGAAACATTTCAGAAAATAGCCCATGAAAAAGGTAAACATGTCGAGTTTCAGTAGTTACAAGCTTATGCCTCAGCCATCCTAGGGAATACTCACCCCTGCCTCACCTAGGAATGCCCATAAGGTGATGCATTCTTCGACCATCTACAGAGGAACAAAGAGGCTGGCAGTAACAGCTTCAATGTGCTGGACACAAACCTCCTCCTCAGCATGGAAGAAGAGCCATTGACAAAAGAAGCACTTGTTAACGGTATCAAAACCAAGGTCTTTATTGTCCCAGGGCCCAGCACAGCTTCAGGCCAGGCTTCCAATTCTATGGCTTGGCAAGTTGCTTCATGTTGGTGTGACCCTGAGGTATTTATTGTGCTCCTCACACTCAATATGGGGGTAGGCTAATGTCCCTGATATGTGACAAGGTGGTCAGTAGGAATGATGAGAAGGTAGGGAGACTGTACTCACCTAAGCCTCAATCTGAGGAAACACCCTGTGCCCAGGAACTTGAGGGCTCTGAGTGATCTCTTTCACTGATCTGGGAAGACTTTCCCTAAAGGTTTGATGAGACTATTTGCCTGGCTCTTTTTGAACTTAATGACAACTATATGGTCTCATAATGCAAGGACTCTTGAATGGCCCAGTTCCTGGTCCATGTTGGTCTAACTCTCGAGTCCCAAAGGTCATCTATGCCCTCCTGGGAACAAAGGTAAAATCAAGTGTTCTGGACCAGCCATGTGCCTCCTCTGGTCCCCTGAGCACAATTTGTTTTTAAGACGTTTTGGCTGTCATGGCCCAGCACGTGAAATGCCTCATGCTCAGATTACTCTTGGGTGCGCTTAGCATGCTGCCTTCTTTTCTGGCCCAGAGGACACAAGGCCATTGTCTTGGACACATGGCTTATTTTCCTTGACTGATGTCAGCAGGGATACCCATCCTGGTTTGTGCCCAATGTGTGAGCTGCACAATCCTTTTATTAAGTGTGGTGCCTGTGATCGAATAAGAGGTGAATATGCAGAGGATCCTTTCTTACACATTCTCCCCCACATTCAAGTCCACCTTTCCTGAATCCTCCCCCTACTTGATCTGGGAACAAAACTCAATGATTTTCCAGGATTTCCATGAAGCAGAAGTACCCCTAAACTTGAGGCATTACTACCAGCCCAGGGCCCAGGCATTCTGGCCTATGGAAGAGAACCAGGGCTCTGCATGCAGACTGCCAACACTGGTGTCTCACCCCTGCCATATCCTAGTTGACATTTCCTAGTTTGGCTACTGAGACCAATGTCTGTGATTTCTCAGGGGCAGTTTATGCTAATTTCATTTTTTCCTAAGCATGAGCCATATTGTCTTTCTTTGAATGCATATTTATTTATTTATTTATTTTTCTGAAATCAGACCATTTTGAGTATCATATTTCCATCACCCCATGATTTGTTGCTGCTCATTGTGCTATAATTTGTTTGTTCCATGATTTTTCTAAACTATTTTTGGAAAGACTATATTCTTGTCATATTTTACCACTGAATTTTTTTTGTTATTATAGCTTAGTGGTCAGCTACTGATATGAGGTACATTCCCTAAAATAGCTGCAGATAAAACAAAATGAAGAAAACAACACACATGCAATGCATATACACAAAATGCCCTGGCCCTTGGGGAATTCTCTTCCCTAATGCCTTTAGGTTCCCTTTCAGAAACAAAGGATTGACCCTCAGAGAGGAGGAATGACACCACTTAGTGGAAGAGATGAGAGAACGACCCAGAAGTAGCACAGTGGTGCCTTCCCATGTTTCCCTTGGATCTCCCTATTCAGAGTGAGTATTAGGACCAAAGTTCTCCACAAGAGTTAGAGAAAATGGACTACAAAGAAACCACTGTAGTATCCTCTCCTCCTTGGTGAAGATTACTTGAATTTGGCTTTTCTCTCATTCCACACCCAGTCTCTCCTCTATGTTCAAGTACATATTTATGATTATCTTTGTACGGGCTTTCTTCAGCCATGGCTACCTAATGAAATTGTCATTCTCCTTGGTACTGACTCTATGTAAATTAGGTTCTTTGAAAAGTATGTAAGGAAAGAGCAAACAAAATGATTCATTGTAGCTACCTTCAAGTAATGACAGGAGAGGAACACACAGGTGGGGGAGGGTTCTTCTAGTAAGGAGAATAAGGCTGGCATGAGAGTGAGTCAGTGCAATGATTTGTTTCCACAGAGCTGAATATGTACCTAATCTCCAAATCAGTAATTAAAACGAAAAGTACCAAAGGAGATCCAACTTGGAAATAAGAGATCAGAAATCTGGGAAAGCAAAAGCCTTAATGGAGTGTGAGTCTCAGGGTCTGGGGAGGGTGATTTGGGAGGCCAAATGCAGGTGTCCCAAAGTGAGCCCATCTTGGGTAGTGAGAAGAGTTCCTATGGGGAAGAAATGGAAACTAAAGCGAATCCTGTTGTGGCCTAATAGAGGTGAGATTTGCCGGGAAAAAAGATGAAGACGACCCCTTCCCCCCACCGCCAGGACATCAGAGGGTGTGCTGTCCATTCCCACAGCAACCCCGTGGGTAACATTATCTCTGCGGTGCTTTGGGTAAAACTGAGATTGAGGAATGAGAGGAATGATCCCTCATGTGCTGGAGGACAGCCCTATTCTAGGGACAACTTGACCCTAGGGTCAGAAAATAGGACTCTCTTTTGGGCTTATCTGAGCAGGATCCACAAAACAGCAGGTACAGCTGGAAGAGACCAAAGCAGGAAACTTGTGAGGGGTGCATTGAACACTGAGGCTACCTCCTGAGACTGGGACAACCACCAATTTCTGGGAGCTACAGTCCCCCAGGAGCCCATCTGACCCAGGATGTCTTGGTGGTAGCCCAAGTGAGGACTAACCAGGGCCTTGCTCTTGAGCAACAAAGAGGACATCAACAGGCCTCCCCCATCTTTAGAGGTGGGAGTAGAGATAGGATCATGATCTCTCAACACATCTAGTGCCTAGAAACAAGAAAGAATGTGCCTGGAAGCAGATTAGCACCTTTTCTATTAACCTGAACACTATTTCTCTATACTATTAGAAAAGAGAGAAGATGGGGGCCCTACCGATGTCCACTCCCCTACACTTGGCCAAGGCCCATACTCCAGAGCAGCCATAAGTCACCTTTGTGACATCGCATGACTTAAGCAGCTGGTTGCCCCACGACCGAGATTCTAGAATTTTGAGAACAGTATATATAGGGCATCACTGCTGTGACCAAAGGCATCTCTGACCCCACTTTTGAAGTGATGGGATCCTGGATACCAAGTACTTTTTGATGTAGAGCATCAATATGGCTAATCAGAATACCCCTGAGATGCAAGAAGCCAAGCTGTCCCCATCAGAGGATGGACAACCACCAATAATGGTTCAATATGATACATTACCAGATCCTCATGTGGGTCCAAGGGAGGCTTTGGAGGGGCACGGGGACGAAGAAGAGAGCCCAGATCCAAGCCCCCAGCACAACCCGCAACCACCAGACCCAAACCAAGGCACCATCAATGTGGAAAGAAACAACATTCT
Organism: Myotis lucifugus; assembly: GCF_000147115.1. Lineage (NCBI taxonomy): Eukaryota > Metazoa > Chordata > Mammalia > Chiroptera > Vespertilionidae > Myotis > Myotis lucifugus. Next base: position 2,253,191 of record NW_005871088.1, on the reverse strand, counting down.
TCTTGGGCTGTCCTTCCCAAGAAAGCTTTGGAGGATAGTGGAGGATGATGCCTTGTCATCTGTGTGCTGGAATGATGATGGAGACACCGTGATCATTGTTGAAAATCTTTTCCAGAGGGAGATTCTTTGCCGAAGGGGCGAGTAGCAAATCTTTGAATCAAAAAGCCTGAAGAGTTTCATCTGCTTGCTGAACCACCATGGCTTTTGCAAAATATGCCCAGGCAAGTCTTAAGTTTGCTCTGCAGGGAACAGGATGATGGTAAAGTAGAAAGTCCTCCTGTTTCCCACGTTCCCTGTTTCTCAAACATCTTCCTAGTGGACCCAGGAGAACGATATACTGAAAGGGCTTCATTTCAGGGTCTAACCCTTTTTCACATGATACAGTATTTATCGAAAGATGAGAAAGTATAGATTTTCATTTGAAACTATAGCCCCCTTAGAGATAACCTGTAGGGATGATTAAAGACTCTGAGAGGACAGTTAATGTCAAATAGGTATATCTTCTCCACAAGTGACTAAATTAATTAATTTTGTTTCAGATGTACAGAAATTGTAATTTCCAGAGAGGCAAGCCTTGGTTCCTTGAGAACACTACAACACAAGGCAACCAATGTTATGGGTTGACTCAGCGAGATAGACCATCGACTCAGAATTTAAATTTAGGAACCTTTATTAAGCTGGCCAGCTGACCACAGTTCCAGCACCCCGCCGAAGCAAAAGGCTGAACTGTAGTACAGACTGCAAAAGTTACAGCATATTTATTTGCAAAAACTACAAAGTTACAAAGCCTTGTTTACGCAATTTTTTCCCGACACAGTATAGCATTATTACCTTCGTATCTATGTTTTCCGGAAACAGAGAGCACAGCATATTGAGGAGGGACCATGAGACCATATCTCAAGGCCTGACCTGATGTCAGTACCTTCCTATCTATCTGTTCCAGGAACAATCAGCACAGCGCGCCCCGATATGCAGCCCAGTACACCAGGTGACACGCGTTTGTCCAGGGACCAGTGTCACCCCTTCCCAAAGAGAAAGGAGAAGATGACCCCCACAAGACACTCCCGAAGATCACACCACCAGAACGGTGGCAAAGAAGCCAAACAAAAGGCTCAGGAGACAGGCAAGAATGATTGGGGACCCAATGCCACCCAGGCATTCGAGTTCTCGGTTCCTCAGCCCATGGGCAGTGCCAGGGAGGTCCAGTGCCCGAGTGCAACAAGTGGTTCAGGTGGGGAGGGCACTTATGGTAGTGTCATGTTTGTGCCCTCGACTACTGCAGGAACCAATGACACAGGGGATCTGCTCCCTACCCCCGCAAATGAACCACTACAAGGTTCAGTGACATCTTTGTACAACATCTGCTATTCCACTCTGATTGCTGGCCTTTCAGTCATGGCTCCATCAGAGGACCCTGACCAGGCTGAGGAGGAGCAGGAGGGCTCCTCAGATAACAAGTGTTCAGTCTGTGAACGGTTCAAGGACAATGTCAGCACACAATGTCACAGGCTTTGTAACCATGAATCCATTTCCACTTTAATAAAGAAAGGCAAAAACTACCTGGTACAAAATAAACAATCCAATGAGAATTGTGAGTCCGTGTTCTTCTGTTTCTGTGCCACACACCTCATCAGAATGAACCTGCGGAGGCTAGAGGTCCTGGCCCCAGACAGGCTTTAGTCCCAGTTGTCTTAGTTCATTATCACACCCTCGGCAAGAAACTGCCTAAGGGGTCCTGAGGCAAGCCCAGGAAGACCTAGTCCCCTGAGCCTTGCCTACTGGACAGGAGACAGAACTGCCTGGCTATTGACCTTGGGGTAATCACCTTATATTAGTCATGCAACTTGAAATAGGAGGGTCTTTACTTTTGGGTCTCCCTATGATGCCAAGAAGTTTCTGATCAGCAGCTGAGTGTCTCTAGCCCAAGTTCCAGGGGCCTTCCTGAGAGGCCCACCTAGAACCCGGGCCACCCCATCTGCTAAGCAGTGCACAACAAAGCCAGTCTGGCTCGGAAGATGGGAGAAAGCTCATCATCTTCACCGCTAACAACCATTAGGCCTTGCTGAGAGGCCCACCTAGAATTCAGGCCACTCCATCTGCTAAGCAGTGCACAACAGAGCCAGTGTGGCTCAGAAGATGGGCCATTCCAGTCAATGCCTGGGAGAAAGCTCATCATCTTCACCACTAACAACCATTAGTAACCCTGGTAGAAGGGACTCAAATAAAGATTGCTCACACAGAAAAACAGAAAACTCTATCATCACTGTTCCATTGGACCTGTATTTCATATCTGTTGTTGGGTCATGAGGTAGTGATGTGACATGCGTAATGCATGCCCTTGTGAGCACAGGGACACTTTTACAGCAGACCAGTCACTTGCCTGGACAGAGAAATTCTTTCTTGAAAAATTCTAGTGTCTCCTTCAAGGGGCATGAGGCCATGCCTGGTTGGTGACCCTCTGGCAATCATTCAGTGCCCACTCCCAGACCTCTCACAAGGTCCCCTGGGTGCTGCTGAAGTGTTCTGAGTTTGACCAGACCAAGAGAGGGTAAACGTGTAAAGAAGTCCCGAACACTAACTACTTCTCCTAAAACATTTCTGTTTGTAGAACCCAGGAATGAGCAGAACTAAAAAGAGTGACAGCACCAAGGTATTCCCTGGCAGCTTTCCCTTTTTCCTAAAGGGCAGAGTCCTTGAGACAGTCAGTGAGCCAAGAGAGGCATCTCAGGAGGACAGTCGCCTAGATCTGGGCACAGCAATTTGTTGCCCTTTGAGACAGCATGGAGGGACCCAGAGGCTATTATACTAAGCAAAATAAGCCAGAAAGGCAAGTATCACAGGATCTCACTCCTATGTGGGGTGTAAAGAGCAAACTAAACTGACGAACAAAATAGATCCTGAGACTTAGAAGCCTGGAACAGATTGTTAAATCTCAGAGGGAAAGCGGGGGTGGGTGGGAAGAGATGGAGTAAAGAACTTGGGTGTATAACCCATGGACAAAGGCAATAGTGCAGTGAAGGCCTGGGGCAGGGGCCAGTGCCGGCTGGAAGGGGTCCATGAGGAATAGGGGACCTCTGCAACACTGTTTCCAATGAGAACAACAACAAGAAAGGCGGGCTTAGGTAGGAGGAGGACAGTGGTCTTTGGGACAGGAGTCCACCATTGGCCCAGGTCAGGTGACTCGGGAATCAATCCTTTCCTTTCTCGGCAGCACCTGCCCCCTGCTTTTGGCTGTCCTTGAGGCAGGCAGCAGAACCTCCGATTCTGTTCGGGTCCACCTGCCTTCCAGGACGGGCCTCAGGCGGGGACACCCATCAAGAGCAGGGCTTCTGGTAGGCAGAGGGGGCGCAGAAGCTGCCTAGAGTCACAGTGAGCAGCGGGGGGAGGAAGTGACCCTGCCCCGACCACAGGCTCAACATGGAAGGGCTTCTGGGAGGGGGACCACACACGCCTCCCTCTCAGAGACCCTGCCCGAGCACGTTCCTCACTTCCGCATCCGGGTCTCAGAGACCCTGGGGGTGCCCAGGAGAGCCTGAGCGCGCTCACATCCCCCAGAGCAGCCCGGGACCCACCGGAGTCCAGGTGAGGGTGCCCGGGAGGGCGAGGGACCCCGGGCCCTGGGACAACGGTTTCCGTCCTGGGAGCCCCCTGGGGGTGGCCACACGCGGCCGGTCGAGGTTGGCGGTTGGCGCAGCCAGGTCTGGGGACTCGGGGGTGTGGGGCGAGGCGCGTCCCTCCACATGGCCCAGGCGGGCCCAGGGCCTCCAGGGTCCATGTGGCGGGCGGCTGCGTGGGAGGAGGCCCCGAGGCCACCCGGGTCCCGCAGACGGGGCTGGACCCAGGGCCCCTGCGGTCAGGAGCAGAGGCAGCCCCGGGCCCGCAGGGGGGGAAGCCCACCGCGGTAGGCAGCGTCTGTGACCTTCCCGTGGGCTCCCAGGACGCAGGGCCTTGCGGGGCGGGGCGGACCTGGGCTGAGGCGGCCCGGGCCCTGCGGGAGTCCCGGTGAGCATCCGGGTCCCACCGCACCGCAGCGGGAAGCCGCACAGGCCACGTGCCTCTGCTGTCCTCCACGAGGGGCCCCGTGGCGGGGGGCCATGCGGGGTGTCCTGACTGCACAGCCGGGGCTGGGAAGGGCGGTGGTAAGGAGCTGGGCCTCTCCTCAGCATGGAGGGCAGAGCAGCTTCCGAGAGTCCCGCTCAGCTCGCTGCCGGGGATGGGACGACCCCAGACCCCCACAGAGCCACCCCGCAGGACTCGGGAGGGGGACACGCGGGACATTACCTGACCTCCGCAGGCGGGTCTGAGAGTCTGGGGGTGGCTGTGAGGATGGGGACCCCGTCAGCACAGGGCGGGGCCAGCGCCTGCCAGAGCAGATGGGGGGCCACGTGTGAGGATGACCACACCCCCTTCCTCCCTTCCGCTTCCAGTCCAGGTCTCAGAGCCTCTGGGGCAGTGATGGCGAACCTACGACACGCGTGTCAGAGGGGACAGGCGAACTCATTTTTTTTGGTTGATTTTTTTTCTTAAATGGCATTTAAATATATAAAATAAATATCAAAAATATAAATCTTTGTTTTACTATGGTTGCAAATATCAAAAATTTTCTATATGTGACAGGGCACCAGAACTAAGTTAGGGTGTTTCAAAATGCTGACACGCCGAGCTCAAAAGGTTCGCAATCACTGCTCTGGCGGTTCAGTGGAGGGAGTAGCACCCCATCTCGGCAGATGGTGGGCCAGGGACCCTGGAAGCTAGACCAGAGTCAGTCCTGGTCTCAGAGACTCTGGGGGTTCAGTAGAGGGAGTAGCACCCCATCTAGGCAGATGGTGGGCCAGGGAACCTGGAGCTAGACCAGAGTCAGTCCTGGCCTCAGAGACTCTGGGGGTTCAGTAGAGGATGTAGGACCCCATCTACGCAGATGGTGCACCAGGGACCCTGGAAGCTAGACCAGAGTCAGTCCTGGTCTCAGAGACTCTGAGGGTTCAGTAGAGGGAGTAGGTCCCCATCTAGGCAGATGGTGGGCCAGGGACCCTGGAGCTAGACCAGAGTCAGTCCTGGTCTCAGAGACTCTGGGGGTTCAGTAGAGGATGTAGGACCCCATCTAAGCAGATGGTGCACCAGGGACCCTGGAAGCTAGACCAGAGTCAGTCCTGGTCTCAGAGACTCTGAGGGTTCAGTAGAGGGAGTAGGTCCCCATCTAGGCAGATGGTGGGCCAGGGACCCTGGAGCTAGACCAGAGTCAGTCCTGGTCTCAGAGACTCTGGGGGTTCAGTAGAGGTAGGAGGACCCCATCTAGGCAGATGGTGGGCCAGGGACCCTGGAGCTAGACCAGAGTCAGTCCTGGTCTCAGAGACTCTGGGGGTTCAGTAGAGGGAGTAGGTCCCCATCTAGGCAGATGGTGGGCCAGGGACCCTGGAGCTAGACCAGAGTCAGTCCTGGTCTCAGAGACTCTGGGGGTTCGGTAGAGGGAGTAGGACCCCATCTACGCAGATGGTGTGCCACAGACCTGCCAGAGTCAAGGTGAGGACCCTGAGGGAGGACGGAGGGACCCTGGAAACCAAACCAGAGTCAGTGCTGGGATCCCGCTGGAGGATGACCACACACAGCATGCGCTGACTTGCACAGCCGGGTCGGTACCAGGACCAATACTTGAGAACAGCAGAGGGTGGGCCCAGGGCCCTCCACAGTCCATCTGGCAGGCCTCATGGAGGATGATCGTAGAGGGCATTTTCTCATTGGTGCATCTGGGTCTGACAGTCTGGGGCTTGGGTATAAAGAGCAGGACCTCACATCAGCAGAGGGTGGGGCCAGCACCTGCCAGAGTCAAGGGAGGATCCTAAGGGAGAACTGAGGGAACCTTGGATCCCACCACAGTGGGAACCCCACAGAAGCCCACACCTGCTTTCAGCCCTGGGTTTTCTGGAATCGCTTGCCTATGGCTTCTCCCGCTCCCTTGCTCTCAGGAATATGAAAGAGGTGGGGCCTTACACAAAGGGTGAGGCATATGGACAGCAGAGCCAGGACACTCGGGCACTGCAAGTGCCCAAGCTATTGACCATGCGGGAGGAAGGAGGGGGAGATTGTCCTCCAGAACATATGT
>NW_005871088.1:2244552-2246991 GCF_000147115.1 Myotis lucifugus | reverse complement strand
TGACACACCAGGCAGGGCCGTCCAACTGAGAGCACTCTGATGTGGCTGTGGGGTGGGAGTGGCCGCAGGTAGGTGAGAGACCTGGACTGAGGGGAGCACATGCAGGTCAGCAAAGGAGGAGGGGGAGGTGGCCCGGGCCCTGACCTCTTTGCAGGTGAGGAATCTGAGGAAAGACAGAAGGAACCCCAATGCTCCTCCCCTGCTCCCGAGTCTTGCTGTCTCCTTTCAAGGTTCAGCCGAGGACTGAGGGAACCCCTCACATCACAACAGGGGGAATCCCAGCCTTACTTTGCCACTTCTGTCAGCCACGAGAGAAAGTGGAACATGGTGGCTAGCCGTGCTGTCCCTCACGTCCTCCACCAGTGACTCAGGAAGGTGAGCTTTTCAGTCTGGAAGTAAGTGGCCTCAGATCAGCACAGGAAGTTATCCAAGACCCTGTCAGATGTCACAGTTAGGACTGAGGGGCTCCCCATCCCAGGACAGATAGACCCCACAGAGTTTGGCCATGTCATGCTGTATCCCGTGGGAGGTTCTGGGCAGGTGTGGTCAGTTGCGGGGCCCCCTCACTTTCTTCTGTTCAGTTTCAGGGGTATGTAGCCTTGTTCTGAGAGTTTTGCCTCAGGTCCAGCAAGGGGAGGTACCAGGCCCTGCCAGGGGAAAGGAGAGGACGCTGAGGGAGGACGCAGGAGGCCATCCAGCCCAGAACAGTGGGGACCTCACAGCATCTTGGCCTCCCTCTGGTCAGCACTGGAGCCCCATGACTGTGCATGCCACCTGCACGCTGAGGTGTTTCTTCGTTTCCTCTTACAGGGGCTCCAGGAACCAGGAGATAAAGGCCTTGGTCTGAGGCACAAAACACAGGTCACAGAGCAGAGGAGGTCCAGGCAGTGCCAGCAGTCAAGGTGAGGTGCCTGCCCTCACCTAGAATGTGTCCCGAGGGTCTCCCCCATGCCAGAATAGAGGACAACTCCCTCAGCACCCGACCCCACCCCACTGCCAGCCACAGAACCCTGGCCTATGCCGACTGTACCCCGAAGAACCATCTGACTTCCTCATTCAGGATCTTAGGGGACAGGCCACCCAGGAGGAGAGACCCCAGTGAGGCCCAAGAGCACCCCTAAAGAGGAGACCTGTAGTCCCACTTTCTCACGGCTGCCAAGGGTGTACTCAGCGGAGGCCACTTACACTTCCTCTCTCCCCCAGGCCTGTGAGTCCTCATTGCGCACCTCCTGCCCGCACTCCTGTGGCTGCCTGACAAGAGTCATCATGCCTCGAGCTCCAAAGCGTCGACGCTACTCGCTTGAGATTCCTGAAGCTGTGGAAGAGGATTCTCCCTCCTCCTCCTCCACCTGCTCCTCCTCTTTTCCTTCCTCTTCCTCTTTCTCCTCCTCCTCTTCCTCTTGCTATCCTCTGCTTTCAAGTAACCCAAGCACCTCATATGAGGAATGGAAGGAGGAGGAGGAGATTCCTGTTGCTGCTGGGGCACCGAGTCCTCCCCTGAGCTCTCCAAGTGCCCATGCCTCCCCTACTGCCTTTGCCCCTGCTGCTCCCTTGAGCCAATCCAGCAGCAATGAAGGGGAGGGTCCGAGTACCTCCTGGGCCCTGCCAGGCACAGAGTCCTTGCCCAGATCTGTGATTAATGATAAGGTAGCTGATCTGGTGGATTTCCTGCTCCTGAAGTATCGCACAAAGGAGCTGACCACAAGGGCAGAAATGCTGAGTAGCATCATCAGAGAGCACCAGGACCACTTTGCTATAATCTTTAGGGAGGCCTCTGAGTGCATGCAGCTTGTTTATGGCATTGAGGTGAAGGAAGTGGACCCCACCAGCCACACCTATGTCCTAGTCATCAACCTGGGCCTCACCTATGATGGGATGGTGAACGATGAGCACAGTATGCCCAAGACTGGCCTTCTGATACTCATCCTTAGTATAATCTTCTCGGAGGATGATTGTGCCCCAGAAGAGAAGATATGGGAAGCACTGAATGCCATGGGGGTGCATGCTGGGATGGAGCATAGCATCTACGGGGAGCCCAGGGAGCTCCTCACCAGAGATTGGGTGCAGGAACAGTACCTGGAGTACCGGCAGGTGCCCAACAGCGATCCTGCACGGTACGAGTTCCTGTGGGGTCCTAGGGCTCACGCTGAGACCATCAAAGTTGAAAATCCTGGAGTTTTTGGCACAGGTCAATGGGAATGAACCCAGATCCTACACACACTGGTATCAGGAGGCTTTCAGAGAGGAGGAACAGGAGAAGTCCGAGGCCAAGAATTACACCACAGGATGGATACTACTAGCCATGGGCAAGTACTAGCCTCTTCCTGGCTAGGATCAGTTATATTCGGACCTGAAATGAATCAAAGGAGAATGTCTTAATTTGAGTGTCAAGAGGGCAATCCAGTCGAACTAAGCGATTCATGGACGGGCCTGGACTGC
>NW_005871088.1:2155979-2243827 GCF_000147115.1 Myotis lucifugus | reverse complement strand
TGTGGAGTGCGGTACTGAAGCTCAGGCCCTATGATGATGATGTATAGCCACCAGTTGTGACTGTCCTGTTATGGGCCAGGTACTCAGCCCCATGGAATCCGAGCTCTGCCAGGTACTAGGTCCCCTTCCCCAGGTAAAAGGCAAGGACAGTGGGTGATGCAGTCAGGGCTTCCATGATCATGGGCTGTCTATTCATCCTTCTGTGCCACCTTCTCAACTGTAGACTGGGTGACAGTGGCACTGCCCCTACCCCCATTATTTGAGGATTGAATTATAGAATTCTTGGATCATGCCCATACCATGGTCTGGAAGGGCGTTGGTGTATGGGTACTGGTGCCAATTCTTCCTGCTCCTGTTATTCCTTCTGTGGACTCAGGTGGGGGCCAGGAGTTTCTGCTGACAGCAGATAGCAGTGGTGCATCCAGGGGATGGAGGAGGGTGGCTCCCAAGGGGTCCGAGGGAGACACCTGGCAGGATGATCTGAGCTCACACGGTGGTGTCCCAGGGCCCAGCTGAGGTTGGATCCCAAGGATTTACAATCAGGAGCCTTGGAAGAGGGTCTGGGGTGCCTTGGGACTGTAGCGCCTTGGGGTGAAAAGAGGAGACAGCAGACAGTGGGGGTGGGTGGGGGTGAGCAGAAGAAGCAAATCCCAGAAGGGTCTGCGCTGAGAGAGGACTAGAACCCACTCACCCGGTGTGAAGCCAAAGCGCCCTTTCTCCCTCTGTGCTCCCCTGGCCTCAGTGACCTCCTTTGTGGAACTGACCACACCCTGTGCTGAGTGCCTCTCCTTACCTGTCTCCACCTTCTTCCTTGAGCTCCCCAAAGACTCCATCTGATGGACGAGGCATCTGCATCGCCAGCCCTTTCCATGGGGCCTGACAGCTGAATGCGTGGGGATAGGAAGAAGGAGCCAACACTATCTGCTCTCCCACCATCCCTGTCAGTGGGGTTCCAGGGCCCCAGGGGACAGTGGGGGGAGAGATCAGCCCACAGACCATGAACATGGAGAGCTGATGCATGATGCTTATTGACATTCACACTTTTGGGTTCCCACAGGCCACGTGAGGCCCACGGATCTCTGGGGAGATGGAGATCTCCTGCCTCTCCTTCTGGCAGCCTTATGCAGGCTTGGTCTTAAATGGGTCAAGACTCTGGAGACGCATTGGGGACCCTAGTGAGCAGCCACAGGAACTGCACCATCGCCATCCACATTGCTCACAGCGACTGGGAAGAGCCCTCTGGCAGGAGCTGCTGCTGGAGAGGCTGGGGTGGAACCCCATGCAGATTCAGGCTCTGCTCCCAAAGGGAGAAGTATGGGAGAGGAGTGATCGCTGGCAAGGCCTGACACTCTGAGAGCTGCTCACACCCCTCCAAGAGTACCCCCAGGACCTTGCTCAGGAGTTTGGGGCTTGTTTTCTTTTGAACCTGTGGAGATGGGGCTGTGGTTCCTGTAAGCAGCATACCTTCAAAGAGGCAGCAAGGGGCTGAGGCTGGGGTTCCGTGGGCCAAGTTCCTACGATCTGGGTGAACCCTTATGTCCACACTGGGCCTCAGTTCCCATTGCTGATCTGAGAGGCAGGGACAGGTCTGCATGTGATGTTTCCTGTGTGCACGCATGTGTGTATATGTGTGTACACGCATGTGTTTGTGTGTGTGACAGACCAGGGGAGGCTGCACAGCACACAGAGAGGGTCAGGTGGCCTCCAGACTCAGGCTGTCTGCCTGACTTCACACACCTACCCCATCCCCACTGCCCATGGCATCCTGGGCCCTTTTGTTCACACCTCAGTGGTTGATGTCCCACACCAGCACCTTGCACCTGGTGAAGAGCTTGGGACCTGATTGCCTGTGGGTTCCTCACAGCAGCCGGGGCCCTTCTGACCTGTAGGTGCTGCCCATTAGTGGACCAGGCTCTGTCCTCTTCATTTGCTTCTCTCCTGGGCCTCACCCAGAATTCCCTGAGCAGAGTTTGACAGATTGGAAGTGCTCAGTCAGAGGGACGCAGCTCACTCCGTGTCCTTTTGGTGAAATCAGCTTAGCCTCTAGTGCAGTGATGGCGAACCTATGACACGCGTGTCAGAGGTGACATGTGAACTCATTTTTTTGGTTGATTTTTCTTTGTTAAATGGCATTTAAATATATAAAATAAATATCAGAAATATAAATCTTTGTTTTACTGTGGTTGTAAATATCAAAAAATTTCTATATGTGACAAGGCACCAGAGTTAAGTTAGGGTTTTTCAAAATGCTGACACACCGAGCTCAAAAGGTTCACCATCACTGCTCTAGTGGGTGTAACTCTGAATAAATGTTTTCTCTCACAGGAAGCCTTTGGTTTATGGAAGGAAAAACTTCCAAGTGCTTCTCTCGTGGTGCCCAGGGCTCCTTGACATGGGGGAATCTTTGCAGGCCCAGTAAACGTGGCTCCTGAGGAGGTTGTGGAACTGAAAAAGCAGGCTGTACTGACCAACCTGAAACAGAATGTCCCAACTGCACCTTCAAACCTCAGGTGGTTACTGGAGCCCATACCCAGGAAAGGGGAAAAGGATATCTTCCAGGTAGGCATCCCACAGCACCTGATCCCCTAGGGGTAGGAGGACTCCACAGGAAGGTCACCAAGAATCCAGCTGAATCATGACCATCAACACGCCATCATGCCGCGGATGTAGAACTGAATTGGAACCACCGTGGAGAGCACTACCCACCATCTGCTGTTCACCTAAACAGATTGTTGTGCCCAGATCTAGGCGACTGTCCTTGTAAGATGCCTCTCTGGGCTCATTGACTGTCTCAAGGACTGTGACCTTTGGAGAAAAGGGAAAGCTGTCAGGAAATACCTTGGTGCTATCAATCTTTTTGGCCCTGCTCATTCTTGCAATGTACAAAGAGAATATTTTAGGACAGTGATGGCGAACCTTTTGAGCTCGGTGTGCCAGCATTTTGAAAAACCCTAACTTAACTCTGGTGCCATGTCACATATATAAATTTTTTGATATTTGCAACCATAGTAAAACAAAGACTTATGTTTTTGATATTTATTTTATATATTCAAATGCCCTTTAACAAAGAAAAATCAACCAAAAAAATGAGTTCGCGTGTCACCTCTGACACGCTTGTCAGATGTTCGCCATCACTGTTTTAGGAGAACGGGTTAGTGTTCAGACTCCCTTACACATTCTTCCCACTCTGTCTGGTCAATCTCTGAGAACACTTTAAGAGCACACAAGGGTTCCTGTGTGAGGTCTGAGAGCTGGCACTGAACCATTGCCATTGTTGGAGAGTGACGAGGAGGGATGAGCACATTCACCTTGAGGGGGACACCAGACTTTGAAAGAAAGCAGCTGTCTGTCTTGGAAAGTGACTGGTCTGCTGTAAAAGTGTCCCTGGGCTCACGAGGGCTTGTGTTACACATGTCACATAGCTACCTTGTGACCCAAGAACGGATCTGAAATACAGCTCTGATGGAAAAGTGATGGGTAGAGTTTTTTTTGTTTTTCTGTATGGGCAATCTTTAATATATTTGGGTCCCTTCTAGCAGGGTTACTAATGGTTGTTAGCTTTCTCCCAGGCTTTGACTGGAATGGCCCATCTTCTGAGCCAGACTGGCTCTGTCATACACTACTTAGCAGATGGGGTGGCCTAAATTCTAGGTGAGCCACTCTGCAAGGCCCCTGAAACTTGGGCTAGAGACACTCAGATGCTAATCAGAAATGTCCTGGCATCATAGGGAGACCTGCGAGTAAAGACCCTCCTGTTTCAAGTTGCATGACTAATATAAGGTGATTCCCCCAAGGTCAGGAGCCAAGCAGTTCTGTCTCCTGTCCAGTAGGCAAGGCTCAGGGGACCAGATCTTCCTGGGCTTGCCTCAGGACCCCCTAGCCAGTTCCTTGGCTGAGTATGTGAAAATGAAAGAGGACAACGGGGACAAAAGCCTGTCTGGGCCAGGATTTCTAGTCGTCTCAGGCTCATCTGATGAGGTGTGTGGCAGGGAAACAGAAGAACACGGATTCACAATTATCGTTGGGCTGTTTATTTTCTTCCATGTAGTTTTGCCTTTCTTTATTAAAGCCTACATGGATTCGTGGGTACAAACTGGTGATTGTTTTCTGTCACCTGTGATCTTACAGGCCTGCATTGCCCTTGAACTGCTCACAGAGTGAACAGTTGCCATATAAGGAGTCCTCCCCCTCCTGCTAGTACTTATCAGGTTCCTTGGGCTGGGTCATGACCGAAAGGGCAGCCATCACCATATTAATACCAGATGCTGCACAAATACATCATCAAATCATATAGTGTGTGATTTAGGGGGCTAGAGGTCAGAGCCCCTGTGCCATCTGTTCAGGCAGTAGCCAGGGGAACAAGCATGCCATTCTCAGATATGCCTTCTCCACTTGGGCCACCTGCCTCACTTGCACACCGGACCTCAATGGCACGGTTCCTGGGCCACAGAACTGAGAACTTGAATGAGCCGGTGACACTGGGTCCCTGAGGAATGCCTGATTTCCTCTAAGCCTTTTGCTCAACTTCTTTGATGCCTTTTTTATGCAGAATTCTTGCTGAGTGTCTGGTAGGGGGCAGCCTCTTGTTTCTCTGGGGAGGGGTTGAGGTGGTATCTGGCCAAGTATTATCCATCTGGTTTCCTTTTATCTTGATTTTCTCAAGGAGCCAAGGCTTGTCTTTCTGGAAATTGCTGTTTCTGCACACATGAAACAAAATTAATTCAGTAATTCTGGGAGAAAATATATCTATTTGACATTAACTGGCCTCTCAGAATCTCTAGGCATCCCTGCAGGTTATCTCTAAGGCGGTTATAGTTTCATATGGAAATGTATACTTTCTCATCTTTGGGAAAATACTGTCTCATGTGAAAAAGAGTTATCCTTGAAATGGAAGCCTTTCAGTATATAATTCTTGTGGGTCGACTAGGAAGATGTTTGAGTAACAGAGAACATGGGACATGGGAGGACTTCCTACTTTACCATCATCCTGTTCCCTGGAGAGGAAACTGGAGAGTTGCCTGGGCGTATTTTGCTGAATCGGACTCATCAAGTGTATGGATAAAAGTCTTCAGGCTGTCAGATTCAAAGATTTGCTCCTTGCCCCTTCAGCAAAGAAACTCACATTGGAAATTACCTTTCTTTTTTTTAAATTTTTTAATGTATTACAAATAATATATATATCTTTTTTCCCCCCATTGAACTCCCTTTGGCCCCTCCTACCACCCCAGCCCCCAGCACATGCCCTCACCCACCCGACACCTCAGTGTCTTTTGTACATTGGTTATGCTTATATGCATGCATACAAGTCCTTCAGTTGATCTCTTACCTCCCCTGCCCCACACTCCCCAGCCTTCCCACTGTAATTTGACAGTCTGTTCCATGCTTCTCTGCCTCTGTATCTATCTTTTTATTCATCAAATTATAATGTTATTATCCATATATGAGTGAGATTATGTGGTATTTTTCTTTCACTGCCTGGCTTATTTCACTTAGAACAATGCTCTGCAGTTCCATCCATGCTGCTGCAAATGGTAAGAATTCCTTCTTTCTTATAGCAGCGTAGTATTCCATTGTGTAGATGCACCATGGTTTTCTAATCCACTCATCTGCTGATGGGCATTTAGGCTATTTCCAAAGCTTAGCTATTGTAAATTGTGATGCTATGAACATAGAGGTGTACATATCCTTTCTGATTGGTGTTTCTGGTTTCTTGGGATATATTCCTAGAAGTGGGATTACTGGGTCAAATGGCAGTTCCATTTTTAACTTTTCGAGGAAACACCATACTGTTTTCCACTGACTGCACCAGTTTGCTTCCCACCAACAGTGAAGAAGGGTTCCTTTTCCTCCTTATCCTCTCCAGCACTTGTCATTTGTTGATTTGTTGATGATAGCCATTCTGACAGGTGTAAGGTGGTACCTCATTGTTGTTTTGATTTGCATCTCTCAGATGATTAGTGACTTTGAGCATGTTTTCATGTGTCTTTTGGCTTTCTGAATGTCCTCTTTCAAAAAATGTCTATTTAGGTCCTTTGCCCATTTTTGACTGGATTGTTTATCTACCTTTTGTTAAGTTGTATGAGTTCCCTGTAGATGTTGGAGTTTAAACCCTTATCAGAGATAACATTGGCAAATATGTTCTCCCATGCAGTGGGCTTTCCTGTTGTTTTGTTGATGGTTTCTTTTGCTGTGCAGAAGCTTTTTATTTTTATTTAGTCCCATTGGTTTATTTTCTCCCTAGTCTCTCTTGCCCTAGGATCTGTGTCTGTGAAGAAAGAGAAGAGAGAGCTGTGTATGGACTTGGAACAGGGGATCAGAAATTAGATATATAAGTAGAAGGAATTTTTAACAGCGGGTAAAAGGAATGATTAGGAAAAATCTAAAGCAGGAATAGTGTAAGCTAAACAGGACAACAAAAGGGGAAAAGTGAGGAAGAGAGCGTTTGCATAAAGGTAAAGTTGAGATAGAGTAAAATGATGCTAAATGAAAAATAAAAATAGAATGTAGAACACTAATCCCAAAATAAAATAAAATAAAGAGAAAATAAAATTACACTTAAGAAAAAAAGGAAAAATAGTAGTAGTAGTAGTAGTAGTAGTAGTAGTAGTAATACTGATAAAAATAAAAATATAATAACTGAAAAGGTAAAATCAAGTGAAGAAAGAAGAAAAAAAATTAGTTTAAGTAAAATATGAAACAATAAAAATGTGCAGTAGTGAAGGTAATTCACTTCCTCTACTGTTTTGTTTGGCATGCTAGTTTCATGTCAGGTAGTCAGGACAGAACTGGAGTTCCCTGCTTTCCACTGCTCCTCTGTGTTGTAAGCCACCATCCTGATTTTCAAGCAGGCCGAACTTCTTTGTTTCTTAGACTCCTTTGTGTTTACACAAGAACCAATTTGTGATTCAACCCCTGGGTGGCAGTGTTTCTGGATTGACTCTGGGGCTATAAGTCTTCTCTAGCCAGTATTTGGATTTGGTTTTCTCTGTTGCACTTATACTGGTTTGGGAGAATGGACTGCCCCAGAGCTGGTTTTCTGATCATTTCTCCCCACTCTGATCCCCAAGTTCCACAAAAACAACTTTCCCCTGAGTCACTGAGAGTGTCTGGACTTAGTAATCAAAAGCAAGGATTTAAAGAGAAAAAAGAGCCAGAGTAAGTGCGTGAACTCGTGACTTTTACGCTCCAGCACTGCTCGCAACTCTGAATTTCTCTGTGCATTGTCTTTATTCCCCTGGCACTAAGCAGCCAGCACACTGTTAAAATTTCAGGCTGCATTGTTGTGCCCAGCTGAGATATGGGTAGATTTTTAGAGGTCCTTTCTGGCAGCAGCCCTCTGGATACCCTTCCACCCCCGCCAGTCACCCCAACAGCCATGGATTTTGTGGGGCGCAGACTTCCCCAGAACCTCTAGATCCTGCTGCAAGCATTTCTCTCTCCAGCCTGGATTGCAGACATCACCTTTCCCTAGGTGAAATCTTACCTTTCCGTGAGAAGGTGCAGAGCTCATCAGAGTCGCATATTCACGCTGCTTGAGATCCTGTGTTCCTGGTTTCGCAGCTTGTCCCTGGGTATTGTGGTTGTAGAGTCCGAGGATGTATAGGCTTCAGATCACTGCCACTCTCCCCTTCAAGATGGTGCGGTCTCTGTGGCAGAGCCAGTTGCTCTAGGGGAGATTTCAGCAGCAGTGGAGGCTGCCGGTCTGGGGAACCCAGTCTGGCAGTCCCCAGTAGTCCCTTGGAGTATAGCTGTTCCTCACCCACAAATATACACTCCCTGTACGTCCACACACTCTCCTTTCATCCTCTCACTCACACATGATCTTGCAGTATGCTGTCCACTCGGCAGCCATCTTCAAGATCTTTCTTAATGATCCCGGTGTCTCCAGCACCATTCCAGTGCACAGACGTCAAGGGGTCGTCTACCGCTATCCCCCAAAGCTTTCTTGGGAAGGACAGTCCCAGATTATCATTGTTTCCTTCCACTTTGGCAGCACCTTGGCTTGGGTCCTCTGGTTCTGGGTTGTCTCAGCTCCCCGCTTGGTACCCGTGTCTCCAACACCTGTGATAGAACAAGCTTGGCTCCTTGCATCTAATAGGTACTCGGACTAGGCATGGAGGTACTCTACATTAAAAAACATTGCCTACTATAATCCTATCACTGAGCAGGGGGGTCATAGAAGGGATGCCCAATATATAATGCCCTCCAAATTCTAGAGTCCCAGCCGTGGGGCAAGCAGCTGCTTAAGTCATGAGATTTCAAAAAGGTGGCTCACAGCTCCTCTGGAGTGTGGGCCGAGGACAAGTGTGGGGGAGTGGACATGTGTAACACCCCCTTTTTCTCTCTTTCTAAAAAGCACACAAATATTGGGTTCAGGTGACCAGAAAGAACTCTCATCTGTTGCCAAGGAGACTGTTTCTTGTTGATAGTTCACTGGATGTGTTGAGAAGTCATAATCCTTTCTCTACTTTCATCCCTAGAGAGGGAGGAGGACTGTTGATGGCCTCTTTGATAGTTCAAGGTCAAGGCCCTGGTTAGTCATTCCTTCAAGACCACCAAGAATGCCTGGGTCAGATGGGCCCCTGCTGCACTGTACCTCCCAGAAAATGGTGTTTGGTGCCGTCTCAGTAGGTAGCCCCCCTCAGTAGCCCCCCTGTCCAGCAGCAACAAGCATGCTGCTTTGGTCTCTTACAGCTGCTCTTGCTGGTTGCTGGGTCCTGCTCAGATGAGCCCAAACTAAGAGTCCTTCTTTATTACCCCTAAGTCAAGTTGTCCCTAGAGTAGGGTTGTACTCCTGTATACGTGGGGGCACAAGCAGTGGTACCTTCCCATGGTACCCTTCTATCTCCCTTTTCAGAGTATTAAGACCAAAATTAACCACAACAGCTAGAGAACATGGATCACAAAATCATTTTAGTATCCTCTCCTCTTTGGTGAAGATGAGTTGAATTTGACTTTTGTCTCATCCCACACCCAGAATCTCATCTATGTTCAAGGATGTAGTTATGATTATTTTCATATCTGCTTCCTTCAGTTACAGCTAACTAAACAAGTTGTAATTTTCCTTGGTAGTGAGTCTGTATCCTTGTCCCATGAGTCCTTGTCCCATGTCTTGCACTAGATGGTGAAATTTGTGGTCTCTGAGGGTCAATCCTTTGTTTCTAAAAGTGGAGTGCAAAGGCATTTGGAAACAGAATCCCCCAAGGTGCCCCTCAGCCTAAGGACTGTATCCTTAATGGAGTGCCTGGGTCAGGCTCAGTCCATGGTCTTTGTGCCTCTAAACAGGATTACAAAGCATTTATTCACAAAGTCAGTATACTCTTGAAGGATATGCCCTAGAGAATAAGTCTTGGTGGGTTTGGGGTGGGGGTGGGGAGTTCCTAGTGTCTTTGTATAAAGAGCCAGCTCCCTTCAGTTGCCTACCAAACAATTGTTTCTTAAATTTGTTATTTAAAGGCTGAAAATATTTCCTTGTGCACTTTGCTAGCTCATGTGTCTGCTAATTACTTACTTGAAGGGAGTTGTCCATTTTATGGGAGGACAAATGGAGAGAGGGCTTTGGAAACCACAGTCTGGCATTGGTGGAGAGAGGGTGTTTATTTGTTATGATTAAGGCACCCTTGCATCCCAAGGCTTCTGTAGGACCACTAGCTAATGTTCTTTGAAGCAAGAGCAACCGAATTTCCACTGTCATGAAGAATCTACAACATCAGGCTCATCTTTTCCTTTGAAGATGAAATATGCACACTGCTTACTTCAGTGCAGTTGAAGAAATCCATTATGAAACTAGCCTTAAAAGGAGGCTGCACTGATGAGCAAGTCAGCAGACCATGATCCAGGGATGGACAGGAGGCACCCAAGGGAAGACCAGGGGAAGGGTGTTGTCATGAGGGAAAATGCTGGGATGAGGGAAAATGCTGGGACAAGGCAGAAATCCTGGCCCCGGGAAGACTCAGATATCAATAAACATCAGACAATCCCCAAATTATAGTTTTTTTTCTCAATGTCACCTTCCTTCCTTAAGCCTTCTCTTGCCTGGGCCCCTGGGGTCAACTAATTGTCCTCTGAAAGAGTTCATTCCTACTGAGAGCACAGATTAATTGTGAGGCAGAAGGTGGGCCATGGGCTAGAAAGGCAGGGAATATATCATGGACTTCTGATGAATTCAGGCAAGGGGTCAAGACTCCACAATGCCACTTACTAGCCATGTATTCCTGGGATAATTAGCTGGCCCAATGGGCATAAGGTTCTTCCTCTGTGAAGTAAGTGGGTCTAATAAGCCCTGTCTTATAGGACTGCAGGGATATGCGGAGTGTTATTAAAGGACCATGCACATTGCCTGGTGGAGATTGAAATTGTGATGAATGACAGTTATTTCTAATATCGTTTTTATCCCAGATACTTCCACTTTGGCCTCTGGCACTGTGATTACTTTTTTGTTATCAAGGTCATATTAGAGAATGTGCAGTTCAGTATTGCATAGAACACCCAATTGGCCAAACAGTGTGTTCCCAATTCATGGATGTATGCTGACATTCAGGTGTGGGGAGCCTTCACAGCTGGACACACACAAGATGCTAGAAAGAGAATCTAGGAACAACTCTTTCCCTCTCTCCAAGCTGCTCTTTCATCCAAACAAATGCTTTCATTGATTTCACCCCCACCCAGAATCTACCCCTTGATGATGATTGGCCAGATCACACTCAAGATCATTAACATTCAATCCCAATTAGGCTCTCCCAGGCCATCATGTTACTCATGGCCCAGTAACTGTATTTCTGTAGAAATCTGTGCAGATGATGGGTATAACATGCCTAGTGCTCATACTGTCCAATGGCACTGAGACTGCGTGCAGGAAAGCACTCTTCCTAACCAGGTGGAGATTCCCCTCTGGTTTATCCATGATCCCAAAGGAACTTGTCAGGACAATTTTCCACTTCACACTTCCCTCTCACACCCAGGACACACAATGTGCCCCTGCCACCCCCAGTTTCTTTACAATCAACCCCAGTAGAGGGAATCAGTTTCCAAAATACCATGGCTCAAGCCATGCACATCATTTTTATTTTTATCTATTAATTAAAGTATTACATATGTTTCCTTATTACCTCATTGCCCACCACCACCCCTCACTCATGCCCTCACCCCCTGGCGTCTGTGTCCATTGCTTAGGCTTATATTCATGCATACAAGTCCTTTGGTTGATCTCTCCCCCTTACCTCCACCCTCCCCTACCTTCCCTCTGAGGTTTGATGGTCTGAACGAAGCTTCTCTGTATTTGGATCTGTTTTTATTCATCCATTTATGTTGTTCATTATATTCCATATGAGTGAGATCATGTGATATTTATATTTATCTGACTAGGTTATTTTGCTTAGCATAATGCTCTCCAGTTGCATCCATGCCTTGCAAGTACGCTGTGGTAAAAATGAAGGCCATTCACAATTGAGTGCTGTTCCCTGGAGGCCCACCGCCTCACCTGTTATGTTACTTGTTTGTAGGATTTAGGGAACACCTAACCCCTTCCTTATATGACTTCAGCTCCTACAGTATCATCCTGTGGGTGGATATGCCCTGCTTATGTTAGTGTGCCCACTACTAACACAGGGCCTTCCAGAGGACATAGGCTCAGTGAATGTCTGGGGATTAAATGAACCACTGAGCAGGGGTCGTCTTTATTCAGATGAAATTCCTCCACTTTCTTGCCACAACCAAGGATCCTTAGATAAGTTGTTTCATGGAAAGACAGACAAGAAGATATAAGAAGCAAAAATTAACAACCCTTTGCTTTTATTTTTTCTGTTTCTTAACACCATGGATTGCACTGCTGAGTTCATACACATTTCCAAGGAAATCCTTTTATAATGCCATGTTATCTAGTTTGGGATCACAAACTAGGATGGGAAGGGTCCCAATTTTCGTTACATAGTAGCAAATCTCTTACTCTTGAGCTGGACATGTAGAAATATATATGTGATCAATGTTATTTACAAACTTACATGCTAAAAGTTTATGAAACCTTCCAAAGGGACATTAGAAAATTTCCTTTAAACATCAAAAAATAAAAAATGATAAATTTCTCAATCACAATAGGAGCCCAAACCTTTACCTGGTTCTCACTACTGGTTTCTTCTCAAACAGAGTTGAAAATTGGATGCACTTTATGCCCAGCAAAAGAAGTTAATGCACATGAGCCTGAAAAGTGCCTGGATGCAACTTTGGCTCAGGCATAGTGTTTCTCATTGCACTCAGGCCCTTCAGGCAGGCATGGGAGGAAATGGGAATCCCTGTGATTAACCGTGTGCACAAACTGGAGGGCTTTCACCGTGGTGGTCTCAGCGTGGGCCCTGGGGCCCCACAGGAACTCATAGCGTGCAGGATTGGTATTGGGTACCTGGCGGTACACCAGGTACTGTTCCTGCACCCAAACTTTGGTGATGAGCTCCCTGGGATCCCCATAGAGCCAATGCTCCTTCCCATCATATACCCCTAAAACACTCAGTGCTTCCCAGATTTTCTCCTCAGGGGCACAATCACCCTCTGAGGCGATCACACACAGAAGTGTGACCAGGAGGCCTGTGTTGGGATATCTGTGCCCATCGCTCACCATCCCATGATAGGTGAGCCCCAAGGCAGTGACCAGGAAATAGGTGTGGGCACTGGGGTCCATTTCCACCACAATACCAAAAACCAACTGGATACGCTCGGTGGCCACACTGAAGATCTCATGAAAGTGGTCCTGGTGCTCTTTGATGACACTACTCAGTATTTCTGCCTTTGTGGTTGGCTCCTTTGCAAGATACTTCAGGAGCAGGAACTCAACCATTTCCATCGTCTTCGAACGCAGTGCTTTGTGGAGCAAGGAATCAGCATCATCTTCAGGGCCTCCCTCAGTGTTTGGACCCTCTTCATCTCGGATGCTGGAGCTCCCATCTTCAGGTTGGCTACATGGAAAGGCTTCCATGGCATGGGGGGAGGGGCAGGCACGCTCAGGACTCTGGGGAGGACTTGGTGTCTCAGCAGCAGACACCTCCTCTAGGTTGTCTATAAACAGGACTGAGGGGGAGGAGGAGAGAGAGAGGACATCTTCCTCCTCCTCCTCCTCCTCCTCCTCCTCCTCCTCCTCCTGCATAGCCCAGAACAGCTCCTCCGCCACCAAGTCCGGGATCTCAATTGGGTACGGAAAGTCTTCCTCAGGCTTCCACGGCTCACTCATATGATGACCAGGCATGATGACTCGTGCTCGAACAGTGACCGAGTGTGGGCAGAAGATGGGCGATGAGGAACCACGGGCCTGGGGAAGAGTGGGAGTGTGAGAGGCATGAGCTGAGAAACACACCCTAGGCGGCTCTGACAAAGCTGACTTCCAGGTCTCTCCTTTAGGGGTGGGTGTACATGGGCCTCACAGGGCTCACTCCTGATCAGCCTGCCCACTAAGAACCTGAAGTAGCAAGTGACATGACTGTTCAGGGTATAGAAGGCACAGCACAGGGCTCTGTAGCTGACGGTGGGGTGTGGAGCTGTCAGGCAATGTGAGGACCCTCAGTCATGGGTGGGGAGCCCATGGGGACATATTCATGGTCGGCACCTCACCTTAATTCCTAGCACTTCCTGGCCTCCTGCTGCTCTGTGACCTGAGAATATGTAGACTAGACCAAGGCCTTCACCTCCTCCAATCCGGGGCCTCTTCTGGAGGGAAGAAAGGGGCACCTCAGCATGCACATGGCAAGCACATTCCTGGGACCCCAAAGCTGACAGGAGTGGCGGCAGGACTCTGTGAGGTCCCCTCTGCTGTGGGTGGGAGGTTCCTCCTTGCACATGTAGAATCCTCACCTTTCCCCTGCCAGGGCTTGGCCCCTCACTGCCTTCTGCTGGCCTGAGGTCAAACTCTCAGAACAAGACCACACACACCTGACACTGCAGTGAGGAAACGGAGGGGGCCCCACACGTGGTCCCTCTCCCAGAGGATCAAGAAGGGGTGACTGAAGATTTGAGTCCATCTATACTGGGTTAAGGCTCTGATCATTTCTCACCATGATGCACTGCAGGGTTTCAGACCACTCTCTCTGCTGACTGATGGCAATCTACTTAGCCTTAGGCTTCACCCCCGTGAGATACAGGAGTAGGAAGTGAGCTTAGGTAATCCAGGCACTATTCCAAGTTTCCCCATTGCTGACAGAGGAGACAGGGTAGGTCTGGCTTCCCATGTGCTCTGCTTCCCCTCAGTGCTCACCTTGATGCCTTGCAGGATCTGGTACTCCTCTCTCTGTTGACAAAATGTGGATCTGGTGGATGACAGGACGTGTGGACTCACACCAAGGTCCTCACCTTCCTGAGAGCTCTGAGACAAAAGTGAACAGGAGCTCCATCTGCCCCCACCCCAGTCCAGGTTCCCACACAACTGACACCAGGGCCTGGGCCCATCCATTCTGGGTACAGAGTTCCCTTAGTCTGGCCTCAGGATACTTGCCTTTCTTCCTGGCCTGGCCTGGATCTGAATCCAGCTGACCCGATTTCACCCTGAATAACTGTCCTCAGTGAGAAAAGCTCAGGAGGAGCAGGCATGTGGAAAGGGAGAGCATGTTACACCCAGGTACCCCTGCCTGGGGAATCTGGATGCTGAGGACAGGACACTCCCTGATGCTGAGGGCTCTCTTCTTTTCTTGCGGAGGACATAGCTGCAGTTTCCCACAAGAAAGGATTCACACCTTTATGACCCTTCCACAACCTCAGCTCCTCTTTGTATGAACTGAAGCCATTCCCTCTGACCAAGGCCCTGTCCTTCCCGAGTGCCCTGAGACAAACGTGTGAGGGAACCACCTCTGCAGACCCATGCCAGGCCTTTCCCAGGGCTGACAGCAGCACAGACTGGGTTCAGGGCACCCATTGTCTGGAGTGTGGTATCCTCCTTCCTCCCCGAGCTACCCAGGTTTACTTGTGGAGTGCCTGGGACCTTTCCCTTCTGCTGAACTGAGAATGAATACTGCAGGCCATGCCCACCATCTCTCTGTGACCTCCAAGGTGGACTTTAAGACACACCACATTAACTATCGTGCCGAGTGACCCAGTTGTGCCAGCAGAGCCTAAGCCAGCTGGTCCCTGTTTTTACTGGGGTGGGAGGTACAACCATCCTGACTCAAGACCCACACTTTAATTACCAGCATTGCCTGGCACACCTCCCATGTTGTCCTGAATCCAGCACCTTCAGGACAATGCCCTCACCTCCCTTTGCCACTCCTAAGGTAGAAGTCTGGAAGCAACCCAAATCCACAGGCCTACCATGAGGCTTCCATGTGCTGCTGGCAGGAAGAGGGACACTGTGGACACTTATGGCCCTGGCCAAGCCTCAGGCATACATACTGCAAGGTGTGCTAGGGGCTTCCTGAATCCTAACTCGGGTACTTACCTGGTATCCTGGCAGAGCCCTGCAGCCCTTCTTTGCCTACCTGGAGCCTGACCCCTCAGAGCTCAGGGGGTGGAGTCCACTTGTCTTCCTGCAGGATCCTCACCGTGACTCCTGGCTGGAGCTGGAACCTCCTCTCTGTCAACGTGAGATGCCCAAGTGAGCATGTGGCATGTGGTCATGGACCGGGGGCCTCCCAGGGTTCACAGTAGGGGTAATGTGGGGCATCTCTGTTATGGGTTCCCGGGTCCCTCAGTCTTCCCTTTGCATGTTCACCTCGACTCGGGGCATGACCTGGGTTCTCCCCTTTGCCGACTTTGTGCTTCCCCCAGAATTCCCAGGGCTGACATCAGGTCTGGGCTTCTGCGGTTCCTCTCTGCATGGTCATCCACCATAGGGCCTCCCAACACTTGGAGCAGGGCAGACTTCTGTGGACTCCCCTCCGGTTAGGGTTCCTGGATTCCCCCAGTCTTCTCTGGGGGTCCTCACCTTGACTCTTCCCTCTGCCCACCTGAGACCCTGCTCCTTACACCGAACCCCAGAGCTTGTCAGACCCAGATTCAAAAGTCAGGAAAAGCACCTTGACTCTGGACAGTGCTTCTGTGTCCCTTTTGTGGACCTGAGGGAGGCCCTACATGATTTATCAAGTTTCCAGTCTCCCTTAGACCTGCATGTGTCAGTAAGGAGACATCTCACGGGGTCATCTGACGGGGGGGCTCCCATGGCTTGTAGCAGTGGAGGCCCTTTATGGGGTCCCCTATATTGTGGGGTCCAGTGTCCCGTCTGTTCTCCTTAAGTGGACTTGTTGCGCTGCTCCTTACAGCAAACCCGAGTCTCTCACACCTGATGCAGAAGTCACCCCGCCAGCCCTGTACTACCCCACCCACTGGTCCTCCCAGGATTGAGGTTTCTGGGGTCCAGGGCCCCCAGTCTCCCTCAGGGTCCTCAGCTTGACAGCAGCAGGATCTGGGGTGCCCCCTGGGCTGCCTGAAGCCCTGCTCCTGCTACCAACCCCCCGTGTCTCTCAGACCCAATGCAGAAATCACAAAGCAGAATGCGTGAGCTCACCCCTCCCCCACCCCAGGAGGCCCGCCCGATGGACACTGTTCTGGGGTCCAGGCCCCCCAATCTCCCTCAGGGTCCCCACACTGACTCCCGGCAGGTCCCGGACTCCCTCTGCCGACCTGAGACGCTGCCGTGACACGGAGCCGCCCGAGGGTCTCAGACCCGGAGGACCCGGAAGTCAGGCCTCGCCGCTTGCGTTCACCCCGAGCCTTGGGGCTCCCGGGACTGACTGCTCTGGGCCCAGAGTCACCTTGTCCCCCACCGCCCTCACCATGAGGCCTGCAGGTCCTGGGACCCTCCCTCTGTGAACCGGGAGGACGGACCCCCACATGGAGGCCGTCACCCCGAGACCCCAGGGGAGGCCTGTTGGCCTCACTCCCCAGGGCTCCCGGCAGGGGCTGGACTAGCTCCCCGGGACCTCCGTCTGGTCCTCACCCTGATTCCAGGCAGACCCTGGGTCCTGCCGACCTGAGGTGGCTCCCCTCAGCGCCTGTCCGGTCTACCGACCCGAAGCCGGCCTCCCAAAGATGGCGCTCGGCTCCCTCAGGCTTCTCAGGCGGAAGTCAATGAGTCAGTGACATCACTTCCGGAAACCAATTGTGGGGTCACCCAGGCCTGCTGACAGGGTGGAGTTCCACTCTTTGTGCCCAGCCCCCCCTTCTGGTCCCTACCTGGGCTGGATGGCCTGGGCCCCGACCCTGTGCTGACCTGGTCTGTGCCCCTCAGGCCAAGTATGGGTCTCCCAGGTCCCTCTAGGAGGGGCACTGCCTTGCCTTCCCTTTATCTCAGAAAAGTGTCACTGGACTTCGGAACCTGCACTCCCGAACAACCCTGCCAAGTCAAGTCAGAAACCTAGTGATGGGACCTCTCTTCCTGTTCTCTTTGGCTCCACAGGCTGCAGTTCTTCCAGTCTACCTCCAGTACCAGTCCAAGTCCAGAGTGCAACGTTGGGTTGTGCCAGCTGCACCCTGAGAAGCCTTCTCACTTCCTCCTTCAGGATCCTCCTGGACAGGTCGCTGAGCAGAGACACCTGTGATGCTGAAAAGCACTTCTGAAAAAGAGACTTGTAATTAGCCTTTGTCAGAGCCCCCTAGGGTGCATTTCCCAACTGAGGCCCCTCACATTCCCTCTCTCACAGGCCCATGAGTCCCCAGTACCCACTTTCTGCCCAACTACTGTCGCGGTCCCAGCACAAGTCATCATGTGTCACTATCAGAGGAATGAGCTCTACAAGCCTGAGGAAGACAATCAGGACTCAAGGGAGAACCTTGACCTGGTGGCGGTGCAGCTGCTTGGGCCTGAGGAGGTAGAAGAGGAGGAGGCTTGCCCTAACCGGTTTGGCTCAGTGGATAGTGCATCAGCCTGTGGACTGAAGGGTCCTAGGTTCGATTCCAGTCAAGGGCATGTACCTTGGTTGCCAGCATATCCCCAGTGGGGGATGTGCAGGAGGCAGCTGATTGATGTTCCTCTCATCGATGTTTCAAACACTCTATCCCTCTCCCTTTCCCTTCCTCTCTATAAAAAATCAATAAAATATATGTTAACAAAAAGAGGAGGAGGCTATATCTCCCTCCTCCTCTATCTCTTCCTCCCTTTCAGGACTATTCCAAGAGAGCCTGGAGGAGGCAGCTGCTGCTGAGACATCAAGTCCTCCCCACAGCCCTCAGGGTGCCTGCCTTCCCCCCTCTGCCATGGCAGCCCCTCCATGTATCCAACCTGAAGATGAGGGCTCCAGCAGCCCAGATAAGGAGGGGGCAACCAGCAGGGAGGGCTCTGAAGAGGCCAAGTCCTCTTTGCAAGGCACCCTACGTTTAAAGAAGGCTTGCCTGGTGGCCTTCCTGCTCCTCAAGTATCGCACCAGGGAGCCGACCACAAAGGCAGAAATGCTGAGTAGTGTCATCAAAGAGCACCAGGACCACTTCCCTGAGATCTTCAGCACAGCCTCTGCGTGCATGCAGCTGGTCTTTGGCATTGATGTGAAGGAAGTGGACCCCAGTGCCCACACCTATGTCCTGGTGACCACCTTGGGCCTCACCTATGATGGGATGGTATGTGATGAGCCTACATTTCCCAACACTGGCCTCCTGTTCACAGTTCTATGGGTGATTGCCTCAGAGGGTGACTGTGCCCCTGAGGAGGAAGTTTGGAAAGCCCTACATGTAAGGTGCTTGCTTGATGGGAAAGAGCATTGGATCTGTGGGACGCCTAGAGAGCTCCTCACTAACGTTTGGGTGCAGAAAAGTACCTGGAGTACCGGCAGGTGCCCAACAGCAATCCTGCATGATATGAGTTCCTGTAGGGTCCCAGGGCCCAAGCTGAGACCACCAAGTTGAATGTCCTCGAGTTTTTGCTCAGGGATTATAGAAGGGATCCAAGTTCTGGCCCATCCCTGTTTGAAGAGGTTCTGAGTGATGAGGAAGGGCAGGCCTGAGCCAAGATTCAGTCAGGCACACTTCAGGCCCATGTCTGACATGATGGGACACCAATTCTTTAGTCTGTTTGAGAAGAGGACAGTCAATGTTCTAGGTAGTGAGGCCCAGGGCTATTTGGGGAAATAAGGGCTGTAGCATCTTTGGGTTCCTGTGATGATTGAGAAATGTATTCTTGTTTCCTTCAGGAATTTTCAAATGTGTCTCTTTTCCTAGAAGGTTCCATAAGCTTCAGAACTTAATTTTGAGAATGATATTGACCATACATGTATTTGTACTATTCAGTTTGAAAGTAAGAGTTGTGTTATTGTGTAACACAAAATGGACGCCTTTCAGCTTAGTTTGTGATTCTCAAGTAGATGACATGGCATTAGAACAGGATTTTCATGGAAATGTGAAAGAACTCAGCAGTATAATCGATGGGGGTCAAGAAATAGAGGGAAATAAAAGTAAAAGCTTATTAATTCTTACTTATTATCCCTTCTCAGCTGTCATTCTATGAAAGGAACTACATAAGGATCCTAGGATTTGCTTAGTTCATTTAAGAAAATGGAGGCATTTCATCTGAATAAAGATGACCCCTGCTCAGTGGTTCATATATTCTCCAGACATTTACTGAGCCTCTGTAAATGTCTGTCCTCTGAAATGCCCTGTGTTAGTAGTTGGCACCAACATAAGCAGGACATACCCACCCACAGGATGACAGTGGGAGCCGCAGACATATAATGAAGGTGTCGAGGTATCCCCTAAGTCAGTGGTTCTCAACCTTTTGGCCCTTTAAATACAGTTCCTCATGTTGTGACCCAACCATAAAATTATTTTCGTTGCTACTTCATAACTGCGATGTTGCTACTGTTATGAATCATAATGTAAATATCTGATATGCAGGATTGTCTTAGGCAACCCCTATAAAAGGGTTATTCAACTGCCAAAGGGGTTGTGACCCACAGGTTGTGAACCGCTGCCCTAAGTGCTATAGAACAAGCAAAAGAATGGGAGAGGCGGTGGGGCTCCAGGGGACAGCACTCCAATGTAAAAGAAATGGCCAGGACAGTTTGGGGCTTTGAGAAACTGTGATCCCCTCTGTGGGGGTTGATTGTAATGAAGCTGAGTAGTGGCAGTGGACAGATCTTGCTGATAGTGTGTTTTGGGCTTGAGGGGAGAGTATGAAAAGAGAAATTGCTTGAAAATTCCTTCTGGGTCATGTACAAACCAGAGAGAAATGTCCACCTTAGGAAGGTGGAATGGTTTCTGCCCTGTACACCTATCCCATTGTAGGATTACACAGTGAAGAGACCGGTGTTTTATCCACATTACCTGCAAGGATTTCCAGAGAAGTAAGGGTCCTGCTCCTTGGAGCAATGCCCCCAAGGTACTGCACAGGCACTCTTCTCCCTGGCCTGGGAAAGCCAGGTCTGACTCCATTGAAAAAATATACTATTTCGGTTTCTGCCGGGGCTGACCAGCAGCCTCTGAGTGATGGATGAATGATTACTCTGACATATGTTTCTGTGAAAGACAGGGCTAAGGGACTGCTTGTCTTGAGAAACCAAACAGCCCTTTCGCCTGCCTCCTTAGGCTGTTATTGTAACAACCGCTTGAACTAAACTATCAGATACTATCAGTAGGGTAAGTATCCTTGAGAAGACACATGAATCTGCAGTGTCCTTTAAGCAAGGACTTCTAAAGACTACACATAATTCCAGTGAAGCACCTGGGGGCTCAGACTTCTTTGGAAAAGTCAAGGCAGGGGCGGCCACCTTTGGCCAGCTCCCCCTGAAGGCCCCCCACCTTTCAGAGATTCCTCCTTATAAATTTTCCAACCAAGTCCTGTGCTCTCCCACATCTCCCCATTTTTTGTTTTGTTGGCTGCAGAAGACTGAAGGAGGTAGTGAACTTTCTGCTTTGGAATGTCAGGGTCTGCAAAGCATGTTCACTGCTTGAGTTCTGATCTTTTTTTATTATTTAAAGTATCACATATGTCTCCTTTTTCCCTGATAGACGCTCCCTCGCCACTCCCACAACCCAGGACAAGCCCCCACCACCTCAGTGTTTGTGTCCACTGGTTATGCTAATATGCATTCATGCAAGTCCTTTGGTTGATCTCTAACCCCCTTCCTCTGCCTTCTCTCTGAGGTTGGACGGTCTGTTCAGTGTTACCTTGCCTCTGGATCTATTTTTGTTCATCAGTTTCTGTTGTTCATTATATCCCACATATGAGTGAGATCATGTGATATTTATCTTTCTCTGACTGGTTTATTTTCCTTAGCATAATGCTCTCCAGTTACATCCATACTGTTGCAAATGGTATAAATTCTTTCTTTTTTATAGCAGCACTATAGTCCCAATGCACAAAATTCATGCAAGGGGCTTGGCACTCACAGCCTTGTCAGGCCTTGCAGCTGCTTCCAGCCCAGGCCAGCCCTCATAGCCCCTCACTGACTAGGCTGGCTCTCGCAGCCCTGGCTTTCTTCCCGGATAGTCTCTTTTACAGTTGTTCTGCTGTTTGATCTAATTAGCATATTAGCTCTTTATTATATAGGATAGTATTCCATTGTGTAGATGTACCACAGTTCTTTAATCCACTCATCTGTTGGTGGGCACTTAGGCTGTTTCCCAATCTTAGCTATTGTAAATTGTGCTGCTATGAACATAGGGGTGCATATATCCTTTCTGTTGGTGTTTCTGGTTTCTTGGGACATAGTTCTAGAAGTGGGATTACTGGGTTGAATGGAAATTCCATTTTTAACTTTTTGAGGAAACTCCATACTGTTTTCCACAGTGGCCGCCACTGTCTGCATTCCCAGCAGCAGTGCACAAAGGTTCCTTTTTCTCCACATCATCACCCGCACTTGTAGTTTGTTGACTTGTTGATTATAACCATTCTGACAGGTGTTAGATGGTATCTCATGGTTGTTTTGATGTGCATCTCTCAGATGATTAGTAGCTTTGGGCATGTTTTGATATGTCTCTTGGCCTTCTGTATGTCCTCTTTCGAAAAGTTTATTTAGGTTCTTTGCCTAGCCCAAGTTTTGATTGGATTATTTATCTTCCTTTTCTTGAGTTGTGTGAGTTCCTATAAATTTTGGAGATTAAACACTTTTCTGAGATACCATTGGCAAATATGTTCTCCCATGCAGTGGGCTTTCTTGTTGTTTTGTTGATGGTTTCTTTTTATGTGCAAAAGCTTTTTATTTTGATGTAGTCCCATTTATTTATTTTCTCCTTAGTTTCCATTGCCCTTGTAGCTGTATCGGTAAAGATATTGCTATGACATATGTCTGATATTTTGCTGCCTATGGAGTCTTCTAAGATTTTTATGGTTTCCCATCCTACATTTAAGTCCTTTAACCATTTTGAGCTTATTTTTGTGTATGATGTAAGTTGGTGATCTAGTTTATTCTCCTCCTCCTCCTCCTCCTCCTCCTCCTTCTTCCTTTTTTTTGCATGTATCTGTCCAATTTTCCCAACACCATTTATTGAAGAGACTGTCTTGACTCCATTGTGTGCTCTTGCCTCCTTTGTCAAATATTAATTGAGCATAGTGGCTTGGGTTTATTTCTGGGTTCTCCGTTTTGTTCCATTGGTCTATTTGTCTGTTCTTGTGCCAGCCCCAGGTAGTTTTAAGAATCGTGGCTTTGTAATATAGCTTGATATCTGGTATTTTGATTCCTCCAGCTTTGTTCTTCTTTCTCAGGATTTCTGTGGCTATTTAGGGTCTTTTTTCATTCCAGATAAATTGTTGAAGAGTTTGTTCTAGGTCTGTGAAATATGCCATTGGCATTTTAATGGGGATTGCATTGAATGTATAAATTGCTTTAGGGAGTATGCATATTTTAATGATGTTGATTTTACCAATCCATAACCACAGGATGTTCTTCCATTTGTTTATGTCTTCCTCTATCTCTTTCTTCAATGTCCTGTAGTTATCTGAGTACAGGTCTTTTACCTGCTTGGTTAAGTTTATTCCTAGGTATCTTAATTTTTTGGTGCAATGGTAAATGGATTTTTTTTCAGTTTTTGTTTCTGTGAGTTCATTATTGGTGTATAAAAAAAGCCATAGATTTCTGGGTGTTAATTTTGTATCCTGCTATATTGCCAAATTCATTTATTAAGTCAAGTAGATTTTTGATGGAGTCTTTTGGGTTTGCTATATACAATATCATGTAATCTGTGAATAATGACAGTTTTTCTTCTTCTTTCCCAATTTGTATGCCTTTTATTTCTTCTTCTCATCTGATTGCTATGGCTAGTACTTCCAGTAAATGTGGAACAGGAGTGTTGAAAGTGGGCATCCCTGTCTTGTTCCTGTTCTTAGGGGAAATGGTTTTAGATATGCCCATTTAGTATGATGTTGGCTTTAGGTTTGTCATATAGGGCTTTTATTATGTTGAGGTATGAGTGCTCTATTTTCACTTTGCTGACAGTTTTTATCAAGAAAGGGTGTTGGATTTTTTCAAATGCTTTTTCTGCATCATTTGATATGATTATGTGATTTTTGTCTCTCAATTTGTTTATGTGATATATCACATTTATTGACTTCTGAGTATTCTACCATCCTTGCATCCCATCATACATCCCACTTGGTCATGGTGTATGATCTTTCTAATGTAATTGCTGGAATTTTGTTGAGGATTTTAGCATATATGTTCATCAAGGATCGTTACATGTTCTCTTTCTTTGTGGAGTTTTTGTCTGGTTTTGGAATAAGGGTAATGCTGGCGTCATAGAAGGACCTCGGAAGTGTGCCTTCCTCTTGAAATTTTTGCATTAGTCTGAGGAGGATAGGTTTTAGTTGTTCTCTGAATGCTTGGTAGAACTTCCCTGTATGCAGGGCTTTTGTTTCCTGGAAGATTTTTGATTACTGCTTCAATATATTTGGTAGTTATTGGCCTATTCAGGTTTTTTATTCTTCCTGATTGAGTTTTGGAAGCTTGTATTTCGCTAAGAATATGTCCATTTCATTTATTTGTCCAGTTTGTTGGAATAGTATTTTTTCATAATACTTTGTATTTCTGTTGGGTTGATTGTTATTTCACCCCTTTCATTTCTGGTTTTGTTTATTTGGGTCCTCTCTTCTTGGTGAGCCTGGCTAGAGGTTCATCAATCTTGTTTATCCTTTCAAAGAACCAGCTCTTGGTTTTATTGATCTTTTGTATTTTTTTTGGTCTGTATTTCAATTATTTCTTCTCTCTTTATTATTTCCTTTCTTCTGCTTACTCTGGGGCTTTCCTTGTTGCTCTCTTTCTAATTTTGAGTTGTAGGATTAGATAATTTATTGCCATTTTTTGTTTGTTTGTTGAGATAGGTCTGTCTCAGGACTGTTTTCAGTGTGTCCCATAGATCTTGGATTGTTGTGTTTTCATTGTCGTTTCTTACCAGGATGGTTTTTATTTCTTCTTTGATCTCTTTGGTGACCCAATAATTGTTTAATAGCATGCTATTTAGCCTCAAAGTGTTTGATTTTTTCATAGATTTTATTGTAGTTTATTTCTAATATTATGCCATTGTGATCTGAGAAGAAGCTTGATGTGATTTCTATCTCCTTGAATTTGAAGAGACTTTGCCTGTGGTCTATCCTTGAAAATGTCCCATGTGAACTTGAGAAGAATGTATATTCTGTAGCTTTGGGGTGAAATGTTCTGATCTAGTGTGTCTTTTAGGATTGATGTTTCTTTGCTGATTTTTTGTTTAGAGGATTTATCCAGTGGTGTCAATGTAGTATAAAAGTCCCCTACTATGATTGTATTCCTGTCAGTCTCTCTCTTGATATTTTCCAGAAGTGTTTTTATGTATTTGGGTGCTCCTTTACTGGGTGCATATATGTTTACCAGAGTTACATCCTCTTGTTGAATTGCTCCCTTTAGTATTAAGAAATGGCTTTCCTTATCTCTTGTTATGGCCTTCACTTTAAGGTATAATTTGTCAGATATAAGTATTGCTACCCTAGCTTTTTTAAAATTCCCATTCGCCTTAAAATATTTTTCCCCATCCCTTCACTATCAGTCTGTGTGAGTCCTTTGTTCTGAGGTGGGTTTCTTATAGACAGAAAATATATGGGTTATGTTTTCTTATCCATTAAGCTACCCTATGTCTTCTGATTGGAGCATTTTATCCATTTACATTTATGGTTATTATTGATCGGTACTTGTTTGTCACCATTTTTATTCTGTACGCCCGAGTTCCTTCTTCCCTTCCTATTTCTTCTTTTGTAGACCTCTCTTTAGCATTTCTTGCATTGCTGGCTTGGTGGTAATAAACTCCCCTAGCCCTTTTTTGTCCGTGAAGTTCCTGATTTCACCTCAATTTTGAATGATAGCCTTGCTGGGTACAGTATTCTTGAGTTCAGTCCCTTGCTATGCATCAAGTTGCATATTTCATTCCATTCCTTTCTGGCCTGATGTGTTTCTGTTGAGAAATCCATTGATAGTCTAATAGGAGATCCCTTATAGGTAACTTTCTGCTTCTTTGGCAACCTTTAAGATTTTTACTTTGTCATTGGTGTTTGACAATGTAATCATGATGTGTCTTGGTATGGGTCTTTATGGGTTCAAATTGTTTGGAACTCTGTGAGTTTCTTAGGCTTATGAGCATTTTTGTCTTCCCAATACTAGGGAAGTTTCCTGTCATTATTGCTCCAAATGGGTTTTTTATGTCTTGGTCTGTTTCCTCTTCTTCTGGCACCCCTATTATGCGGATTTTCTTTCATTTCGTGTTCTCCCAAAGCTCCCTTAGGTTCTTCTTCTGCTTTTTAAGTTTTTTCTTCCAGTAGCTGCTTTGCTTGGGTGTTTTTTCCTACCTTGTCTTCTAGCTCGCTGATGTGGTCTTCACCTCCTCCCAGTCTACAATTGATGCTTTCTATTGTGTTCTTTATTGCAGCTATGACATTCCTCATTTGTTCTTGGTTCTTCTTCATTTCCTCCTGATTCTTACACATGTTGTTGAATTTGTCTTTCATCCTTTTCAGCATCCTTATGACCAATGCTCTGAATTCTTTCTGTGAAAAATTGCTTGCCTTCATTTCATTTACTTCCTTTTCTGTTGATTCCTCCTTTTCTTTTGTATGGGAGCTGTCTCTTTGTCTCCCCATTTTTGCTCCTTTGAGTGTGTAATTATGTGGCTCACTCTCTACCATTTTGATCAAAAGGCACATAATAAAACTTGACAAGACATGACACATTGGGGACAAAAATGAATGTATTCATGACACCAATAATCCCAAATAAAGGTGACCTCCAGAGAAAAGGAAATTGGGGGGGGGGGGAGGGAAGAGCACCAAAATGATAGTGATAAAAGGAAAAAAGGTAAGAGAGAAAAGAAAATGAAGAAAAAAGAGGGGAAGTTTTACATATATGGGGATATAACTCCACAAAACCAACAAGTAAACCCAAAAATGCAAACAACAAACACCCAGAAAAAAAGGGGGTGGACTGAATCTGAAGAGGCAGAGCTTATTTCCAGAAGGTAATGTAAAGGAATTGAATGAATGAGCAAATGGCCATGGTTGAGTATAGAGCAGGTAGAAAGAGAATGAGTGTATAAGAAGAAAGTAAAAAGCAAAATACTCATTAAATATATATATATATATGATTTTTTCCTTTTCTTTAATATAAATATATATATTTATATATATATATATATGTTTATTTTTGGAAAAGGAGAATACAGTATAGAGCAAATAAGCTTGAGTTCGGTGAGTGAAAATAATTAAGCTATTAACAGAAAGAGAAAAGAGAAAGAGAAAAGAGAAGAATAGTAATGTGTCAATAGAGCAGATAAAAAAGATGAATTTTTAACAAGTAGTACAAAGAAAAGTGAGAGAAAATCTAAAGCAGGAAGAGTAATATAGATAGAGGATGAAAAAGGGAGAAGTGAGGAAGAGACCATTTGCAGAAAGGAAAAAATGAAAGAAAGTAAAATAATGATAAAAACAACAATAAAAGTAGAATGTAGATCACTAATCCAAAAAAATACAAGGTTAATAATAATAATAATAATAATAATAATAATAATCCTATCTAATAAAAGACAAAAAGGGTAATTGACCGTACCTTCACTATGCTTCCCATTGGCTAAAGTTAACCACCAACAAAGATGGTGGCCGGCAGCCATGCAGCTGAAGCGGGCAGGAGGTTTGCTTGCTCCAGTGATGGAGGAAGCCAAGGTTCCCCGCCTGCTGCAGCCCGGCTCTGAGCTCTGAAAGCAACAATGTTTCAATTATAGAAGCTAAGCAAACCCCAGATACCTGCTTTCAGCAGGCCGTGGCCTCAGAGCTGGAGTGAGCAAGAGCCAGCTCTCAGCTCCAGTGATGGCAACAAAGTTTCAATTATAGAAAGTAAATAAATTCCAGAATAAAAAAAAAAAGAAAAAAAAGGAGAGGCTGGGAGCTTCAGTTGCCGACCAACCTGAAAACGGCCCTCAGCCCCTCACCCAGACTGGCCAGGAACCCCAGTGGGGACCCCCACCCTGAAGGGGGTGTGATCAGCTGCAAACAGCCATCAGCCCCTCATCCAGGTTGGCCAGGCACCCAAGCGGGACCCCCACCCAGATCCGGGACACCCTTCAGAGCAAACCAGCTGGCCCCCACCCATGCACCAGGCCTCTATCCTATATAGTAAAAGGGTAATATGCAAACTGACCCTAACAGCAGAAAGACTGGGAATGACTGGTCACTATGACACACACTGACCACCAGGGGGCAGACGCTCAATGCAGGAGCTGCCCTCTGGTGGTCAGTGCAGTCCCACATGGGGGAGCTATGCTCAGCCACAAGCCAGGCTGATGGCTGCCAGTACAGTGGTGGTGGTGGGAGCCTCTCCTGCCTCCCCAGCAGTGCTAAGGATGTCTGACTGCAGCTTAGGTCTGCTCCCCGCTGGCAAGTGGACATCCCACAAGCGCTGCCGAGCTGCCAGAGGGATGTCTGCTCCCCCGGGGAGCAGGCCTAAGCCAGCAGGTGGTCATCCCCCAAGGGGTCCCAGACTGCCAGAGGGCATAGGCCAGGCTGAGGGACCCCCCCTCCCCGGTGCACAAATTTTTGTGCACCAGGCCTCTAGTAATAATATAAAATAAAGAAAAAATTAATTTCTTAAGTAACCAATAAAAAGTAAAAAAGTTAAGTATTTAAGTGTAGTTCGCTTAAGCTGAGTTTTAATGTCCTATGGGGGATTACTTAAGACCCCCCTCTGTCTGCCACGCCTCAGTTTCCGGTTAGGTAGTCAGCACCATGTTGAAGTTCTCACCTATGTAACGCTCCTCTGTCAGAATCCACGGCCTTGTTTTCAGGCAGATGGGATCAATCTGCTCGATTTGTTTGACTGCCTCCTTTCAGTTGTATTTACACAAGCGCCTATTTCTGACACAGGCTCTAGGTTCAGGTGTTGCTGTATTAGATTCCAGGACCAAATGGCCCCTCAACTCAGTCCCCAAGGGCTCCCTGGGGTATTCTGAATCCTTGTTTCCCTGCTGAGCTCAAGGTGGGGTGAGGCAGTTCTGCTAGGAGGGGCTCGCTTTTCAGGAGAAAAATGTCTCTTCAGGGTTGGAGGGACCAGACTGTCTCAGAGCTGGCTTCCTAGTTACCTCTCCCTATTTTGCTCCCCAGCTTCCACAAAACCACCT
Source organism: Myotis lucifugus (assembly GCF_000147115.1). Lineage (NCBI taxonomy): Eukaryota > Metazoa > Chordata > Mammalia > Chiroptera > Vespertilionidae > Myotis > Myotis lucifugus. Next base: position 2,215,315 of record NW_005871088.1, on the reverse strand, counting down.
TTTCCTGAATCACATCCTTGGTGAGTGTTTGTAATTGAAAGATCCTATGTACTGGGTTTAGCAAGTAAAAGCAGGGAAAATATAAAGATAGAGCAACAGAACCTCAGAGCGAGCATCTCTCTCCCCCTTGCCCTGCGAGGCTGGTGCAGAACTTCAGGCTGCCTTTCTGAGTGCAGCCTGCTATGCATGTGGACTTAGATCTAGAGTCCCCCACTGCCAGCAGCCCTGTGGACCCCCTTCCACAGTCGAGTGTTACGTGTGTCCCCAAGGGATGCAGACTTGGTGCAGCCCAGTTTCCTTCTGAACCTTTAGTCCTGGTTGCACATGACTCTCTCTCCAGCCCAGGTCCAGAACGCAACTGTTCTCCAGGCGCCCTCTGTTCGGGCCATGGATTGTCCCACCAGCTGTGTTTAATTCGCCAATTCTAGGTGGATGTTATTTGATTCAGCTGTTTCTTCTAGCTGCTCTGTGAAAAGGCACAGAACACTTCACCCTATTTGGCCACCATTTTTTCTCCCCCTGGACAAAATGTTTAGGAGCCGGCGGCTGGGGAGGCTGGAGTCTTGGTGCTCATCGGTTTGCAGGTGAGGAAGCAAGTCCCTGGCTGGTGTGGCAGTAGGGTCCAGGGTGGTGTCTGAGGTCTCCTTGGTGAAGGTAAGGCTGGGCTGCCGATCACAGCCGCTCTCCCCTTCAAGATGGCACAGTCTCTGTAGCAGATGCGGCTACCCTGGGAGAGATTGCAATGGTAGTAGATGCTGCCCGGCTATGGGACCCTGGTCCGCCAGCCCCAAACAGTCCTGCAGAATATAACTGTCCCTCACTCACACATGCACCCACAGCCCCCACACATCCATGCACTCCCCTTTTGCTCCCTCATTCCCTCACACTCCCTTCCTCACTGCCCTCCTGTGGGCCACCATCTTCAAAATTCCACCTGAGTTCTGATTTTGTAGCCTATAAGAAAAACAAAGAGAATTACAATGGCAGCAATGGTTAGTCCAATCAGGTACCAATTGATTCTAGGAAACCATGTGGTGGGGTCTATCCACTCTAAATGCCCCTTTACCATATTCCAAGCAATAGTTTGTTTTTCATGTACATTGATAGCAAGTAAGGACTCTTTAATTTTCCTTGGCAACATCTTTACTTCTTCAGTAAGGTTATAGTGGAGGACCCCCCATAGATCCTTTTTAACATCAATCCACTGATGGTGACTATGTAGATTGGGGCCCATAACAAAGAGATAGGGGTGAGTGGTGCAAATGAGGCTATGGTCAGTATGATTATCAGTAAAAGTCCTACTATAGTGGCTGGAGTTCTGGTAGTCAGCGTGCTATAGTTTCAAAGGGTTGAAAACATGACATAATCTCCATCAGGTTTCCTGAACTGGCAAGCCTAGCACTTGAGGTCTTGGGGAACTCATCCCTCCCTCAGTCCAAACCACATGCCTGCATAACCCATGGAACTAGTATGAGATTCATGGTGTACCAAAATGTCAGTGTGGTTGGCTTGCAAATGACCATGTGGCCTCCAATCTATAACCTGTTGGTCCCCTAGGACCATCAAATGGGCATGATTTCCTTGAAAAACTTCCCAATGGAATGCTTCAGCTGAGGGGTCCCACCCCTTATTTTACTTACACGGAGGGACAGAGGGATGGGAGGCACAGTGACATTAGTCAGATTGCTGCAGGCCAGACTGCCTGCTGAAAGAAAGGTTAGATGGGCCTTAATCTGGTCATGTTTAGGAATTATATGTAACCAAATCTGATTATGAGCAATCATACAGTACAGAGAGGAATTGGAGGAGGGAATGCATAAGGCTACAATTGGAAACAGGTCTTATTGAATTCATGCAAAGAAACATATTGCCACATGTTCTTAATAAGTTCTTAATATATAATTTACCAACTTGCTTTAAAAATGCTTCCTTACATATGAAAAACAAAAAGTGTAAGAATTAGCGATACTTTCAACAAGTGTTATAAAATCTATATAATTATTTTCCTATTCATTCAGCCCCATATTAAAATTTTTGTTTCTCCTGATTTTTCCTGCTATTACTTCTATCAATCCAGATACTCTATAGAGTAATGCAAATGACATGGAATCTTGTCCTTTTTGCAAAACACAATTCTCCAGAATAATAATTAGAGCTATAAATGAAAGCATAATATAGTTATTATTATTTGACAAAGCTTCCCATGTACCATAAGTAGAAAATTTTCTTTCATGGGAGAGAAAACAAACACTTGAGGCATTCAGGAGCCTAATGGAATGAGCCAATTCTAGGACAAGGAAAAGTTTCTTAAAATTCAAACCCTGGGAATGTAGTCCAATACATTAGAATAAAAGATTATATATTGTGTATTATAATTATTATTATTATTATTAAACAGTAGTAAGTAATCTATTCATTTAAAGTAACCAAGTTCCTGACTAACATAACATAACCATTTTAATCATATATATAAAACCTTTGCTTCCTAGGCAAATACAGGAAAAACTATTTTACCTTCAGAAATAGGATTATTTTTCCGATGGAAGATATACTCATTAAGAAGGAGAACAGAGACAACTGTCCGGAGGATGGAGAACAGGTAGGTGTGTATGTGGGGAGATAGCAGGTCCTGGGGTATGTTCCCGGACTTCAGTAACTCCTGGACCTCTAATGGCTTTAGTGCAAAAGTACCATTTTTTTCCTTTACAAGAAGAGTGCCCCCCACCCCACTGCAGCTGCTTCTGCAGCTATTAAAGGGTATTTCTGTCGCTCCGGTCCTCTTGGATAAATACTTGGGGAGTTTAAATGATTATTTCCCATATTTTTCTTTCTTTCTTTTTTTATTGCTCTTGCATATTTTTCTTTTTATAAGTAGACTAATAATAGGAAATCTTTTACAGTGGGGCCTTGACTTACGAGTTCAATTCGTTCCGTGAAGGAGCTCATAACTCAAATTACTCATATGTCACATCAAAAAGTGAATGAGTGAGACACGTGATGCTGGGCTGATGTTGTGGCATTCACTTTGACGTTCGATGCGCCAACTAGCGGTGGGGTATCTGAAGCTGGCTCGTAACCCGAATTTTAGCTCATAACTCAAAGCAAAAAATCGGCTGAAAGAAGGCTCCTATCTCAAAAAACTCGTTAGTCGGGACACTCGTAAGTCAAGGACCCACTGTATATAAGAAGAAATTTTAAAAAGAGAAACAAAAAAAGCCCTACAGTAAATGAATGAGTATTCACAAAAGGGTGGAGTGGAACATTAGCCTTAGAATTTTATCTCACACTAACCCAGCACAGTAAATGGGTTCTAAGGGGCACAAAGCCCAAACAGCAGAGATGGAGGATTCCCTATGTTCATAAAATGGTGAAGTGCAAACTACATCCCCCAAAGATAAGAAAGCAAGCAAAAAAACATCAATCAGTAACCAAGTTCCATTACAGACAGACAAGAACTTCTACTAGCTAAGTTTCCAGTGGCTGATGCCTTGAGAGGGAGAGCAGGAAGTTACCCTAAGATTAAGAATTCTTGGCAGCTGCTGGGAAGTTCCTGCCATCCCTGCCACAAGTAGCTGGGTCCCTAGGCAAAATGAAATATGCCCCATCTTCAAACAAATTAAACCAAACAACAAAGACACAAAACAACAATCAGCAGAGACACTCTATGTATGATATTTACGGGTGCGCACAACCCACAGACAAGACTTAAAAAATCAGAGTCCTTTCCATGTATCTTTCAGAAGATGTCTTATAGTGCCTGGGACTTATAGCCAGAATGCAGCCCAGAGGGCTCCCAGGTGGGGTCGCCAGTGAACACCCACAAACAGCCTGTTATTCACAGATCTCATTATGCTCTACTCTCCATAATAAATGTTGACTGATGTCCAGAGTTGTTTTGACCAAAATCTGCCAGTCCCAAGGCATCATATGGTAATTTTCAACAAGGCATTAAGGAGTCCTTTTGTAAATGGACTGTTAGGCCCACTTTCTCTAATAATTTTCCTCATTTCTTTAAAGGTATTAAAGGAGAGTTGTTCATGTATCTGATTACTTTGCTGATCTTGCATAAGTGGGCAAGCCAAAAGCTCTCCTAACAGCTTGCCTGACACATGATCCCATAACTGAGGATCTAGTTGAGCTTTCCCACACCAGAGGCAGAAAATCAGGAAAGGGTTCCTCTGATGGTGGGGCCTTAGGTATTACAGGCTCTATTTTGGGAGGAGGGGTCGTGTTAAATCCTGGCATTCTGTAGACTTTTGATCCTCAATATGAAGTGGGGTGGCCACCTTCTGCCAGCTCCCCCTGGGGGCCCTGGAACTTTCAGAGATTCCTCCTTACAAACTTTCCAACTAAGTCCCATGCTTCCCCACAGATTTCTTTGAGTTTACCTTTGCCAAGTTTAAGCAAGGGCCAGATTTACTGACAAGAAATGAAGAAAAATTGTTGGTTTTAATGGAAGAACCGCATGCAAAAGTCGAAATGATCTAGTCTTGGACTGGAATTCTGGGGAACTGTGGGTTAGTTGCACCTTGTTGGCAAGCACTCCACACCCAAATCAAATAAGCTATCATCTAGTAGGGAAGTAACCCAGCAGCAATTTGTGCAGATGACCTATTTGATTTCCAATTGCATTGCAAGGTCAATGGAAGGTCATGGAACAAATGTGTAGAGGACAGAGTGGTGTGGTCTGGGGTGATAATAATATGAAAAATAACTACCAACCACTGTAGATCCAATAGATACAACTGTCCATGTCCATGAACATTCAGAAGACAGCAGAGACTCACAGGTAAATATTGTGATCTTGCATCGAAAGGAAGGAAAAAATTTGCATCCTCGTGAGTTTTCAGGGGGTATTGCCATGGAAAGTGCAGAAAGGTCCTCTGGAATGAAGAGGGTGAACCCTGTCTGCTGATTTCTGTAGAATGATTTGAAAATTCACGTGATGGGGGTTTTGAAGCACCTTCCACACAGTAGGGGAGCACTGGAAAAAAGTGAATTTCAAGAGAAATGTGACTTACTGAGAAAGCCCTCCCAGAAATGAAGGGTTTTTTTTCACTACAGATTACAGCAGCTGCATTTTAGAACTTCTGTGCAACTCCCGACTGAGAGATGTCAAGTGCTCATCCTGACCTTGTTTTCCTCTTCCCTGAATGAATGGGGACCCTGCATTGCCAGTCCTCTTGTACTTAGCAAGGGTTGTGTGATGATCCTTTGCCACTGAATGTTGAGCAGCAGCATTGTTTGTCACAACAATTTCTACCGAAGGCGGCACAGGGTCTGGGGATTCATTCTCAAGCCATGAGAATGCAGACACAGCAGTGTGCTAGCTCACCCAGAGACTTAAGCTACGCACATTTTCCCTTGAGAAGTGAGATGCCAGATTGTGTGACTTTAAGGCCCTGGGCAAGGATTTGGATGTTCAAAAGAGGAGCCGGCCCACTGGAAGCTGGCTGCAGGAATTCCTTCATGCGTCCTGCACCCTAAGGCTCCTGAGCTGCTCCAATCTACCCCTCAGTACTGTGATGAGTGGTTATTAGGAGGCTGGCTGCCAACTGGCCCTGCTGGTAGGGTGGTGTCCTCCTTCTGGGGCCCTGCTCGTTGCCCCCATCACCACTGCTGCCAACTCTCTCCCCACCCTGGCCCCAGTCTGCACATCTTGGGGCTTTGCTTTGCCTGTGTTCCCTCATACAACCGCTCAGATCCCGGCAATGATGTTCATATTACAGTTATCTTCACATGACAGCTCCCAGAAGAGTATCCCCTTTCAGGCAGTGTACTTCAGGCAGAGTTGGCAGGATGTGAGGTACCTTCCTGGTGAGTGCCCTAGTGACACATAAATAATAATAATTGTCATGTGAACCTGTGACTAATCACAGTAACTGCAATTTATCTATATATATAAAAGCCTAATATGCAAAGTGTCCCCTCGGGAGGTCAATGGGAGATGGGGAGTTTGATTGCTCACTATGCCATGTGCTGCCCACCAAGGGGCGGCACAGAACAATGAAAGGCTCCAGCAGGCAGCAGGAAGTCCCTGATAGGCCCTGATCTCTGGCCAGGCCTAGGGACCCTACCCATGTAAGAATCTCATGCACCAGGCCTCTACTTTTCAAATACTTCCCTTTGATACACACAAATGTTTGATTAAACTATTGGCCTTGTTCAGCTGATTATTAGGGGTTTGTGTTAGAGGCTGAGGCTGAGGCAGAGAGGGTGGCAGGGGTGCCTTGGCAGTTACCCACAAAACCATCTTGGACTTTGGGATCTATACAGGCAATCTGAGAAGATGAAGGCTGTAGCAGATGGCAGGGGTGGTCACCAGGTTGCCCCCCAGGGGTAGTTCCTGGGCCTCCTTAGCTGAGTCCTTGGGTCAGAGAGGATCTAGCAGAACACCTGCTGAACTGCAAGTAGGCCAGGTCAGGGAGAAGCCCCAGGTCTGTGGGGATGGTGACACATGGCCTTAGTGGACAGGCCCAGTCATCCTGGTGCTTTTCTCCTGTTGATGACACTGAAGAACTCTGTGCAGAGGAGGGAAGGAATCACACTTCTGTTATGCAAAAACCACCTGGGAGACTGACCCTGCAGGGCTCCCATGGCAGGCCCGGCCATAGTGGGTTCCTGTCTCTTTCCTGACAGGAATTATGAGACTGGATTAGGCCTTGGCATGGGGCTGGAGAGGACCTGAAGATTCCTTAAATGTTAATGAGGAGCAATAGCCCTGGTTTGTGCAGGAATCCAGCTTGGAGATCCAGATGGTGACTGTAGCAGCTCATGAGTTATTATCAATGTGTTATTATGAGCCACAGTTCATTCTTTATTAATATGCCCTGCTTTTAAAATATTTCCCTGCTGTCTTTTTCTCTGTTTCAGCATCACATCTAGGATCCCACATTCCTCTCAGCTGCCGCATCTTCTCAAGACTGCTCTTGGCCCTGCGAGTATCTCAGACCCTATTTCCTTGGATGACCTTGATCATTTTGAGAAGTTCTGGGTAGGTCAATTACAGGATGTTCTTGCACTGGGATTTATCTGATGTGTTTCTCATGCTTAGACTGGGGCTCCGGGTTTATGGGAGGAGGACCAGGGAGTTAAAGACCATAATCATCACATCATATGAAGGGTACCAGCATATTATGATCACACATTTTCACTGCTGATGCTGACCTTGATCAGGTGACACAGGTAGAGTTTGTCAGGTTTCCCCACTATAAAGTGACCCTTTATTTTCCCTTTCCACATTCTCTTCTTTGGAAGGAAGTCACTCTTTGAAGCCACAGCCACTTTAGGGGTCAGGGGTTTTGTTTACTCTCCTTGAAGCAAGAGTATCTTCTTCAATGGTTTGGAATGATGATGCAGGAGAAGTTTTTCTACTCATGTATTGGGTTCTTTATCATTCAAACATTTGTTTATCCCAAGCTTCCTTCTGTAACTGATGTCTATTTTCATTCTATGTTGGTCAGAGAACATACTTTGCCTGATTTTGCCTGATTTCAATCCGTGTAAATTTATTGAGGTATGCTTTGTGGTCAAACATGTGGACTATCCTGAAGAAAGTTACTGGTGCACTTGAGAAGCACATTTATTCTCTTGTTGTTGGGGGCAGGGAGGGGTTGTTATAGATGTCTTTCACTAGAGATGGTTCTTGTGGTGTTCAGTTCTTTGATTCCATTATTGAGCTTCTTTCTAGTTGTTCTATCCATTATTGACAGAGGGGTGTGTTCGTCTGCAGGGATTGCCATAACAAGTCCCACAGACTGGGTGGTTCACACAACAGAAATGTATTGTCTCACATAATTCTGGAGGCCACAAGTCCAAGATCAAGGTGCTGGAAAATTTGGTTTCTAGAGTGGAAGGGAGGGCCTATCTTCCTGGTTTGGAGATGGCTGCTAATTGCTATGAGAGGAAGAGAGAGAAAGACGAGAGAGAGAGAGAGAGAGAGAGAGAGAGAGAGAGAGAGAGAGAGGTGGGGGAAGAAGGAGAAGAGGAAGAAGAAGAGAAAAAAAGAAAGTAGAGATCTCTGACTTCTCTTCCTCTTCTTCAAAGGACAATCATTCTATTAGAATGGTGTTTTTCTTTTAACCTTTTTTCCCTAAAGGCCTATCCCAAAATACAGTCACATGAGGAATTGGGGCTGCAAGAAGTGATTTGATATTATAGGGTGGGACACACTTCATTCCATTGAGAGGGATATTGAAGTCTCCAACTTATATTGTAAGACAGTCTGTTTCTTTCATCAGTTCTGTCCATTTCACATCATTCATGTTGGGACTGTATTATTAGGTTGCTTAAGATACCCCTGACCTCTACTAGCTATTGAATTGTGACCAAAATGAGTGGCAATTGTGAACACCCATCACCAGTGATGACCCAGAGGTCCCCTGGCTGGTTGTGGTTGTAGCCTTCCTTGTACCTACCTCAGCCGAACTCTCCCACTCTTTCCGCAACAATGTTTGTGAATGTCTCTTGCTGTCATCATACCCATGGGAGAGCCAATGAATCCAAGTTGAATTTCCCCTTTCCCCTACACAGTAGAAAGGCATCATATTGTTACCTGTCAGTGTAAACTCTCCTTAAGTGCTCTTTAAACCTCCCTGTGCAGAGTTCCTGCTACTCACTGTCCACATGGAGCAGGCAGGCTTAGGAGTGCCCCCCTCAGCTGCGACCCAGCTCCTTTCTAGAATGTAAGATGTTGAACATTTCATGTATGATCAGTCAAGTCTGTTTAGATGTTGTGCTGAGTGCTCGGGGGCCTCATTTTCTCTTGTATAAGAACACACAGCCACGAAGATAGTGTGGCACACCTCATGAAAATGCCCCACACCTGGGCTGACCTCAGGGTGGTTTGCTAACATGTCTCAGTGGATGTTGAGGGCATCAATGAACCACCATCACCCTAAACAAACTGAGGAATTCTTGTGAGGAAGGGGGTTAGTTCATCCAGCAGCTAGTACATGGTGGATAGACACTCTTATGTATGGCATCAAGAATTGTGGAAATATTTCAGAAAATCACCCATGAAAAAGGTATACATGTCGAGTTTCAGTAGTTACAAGCTTAAGCTTCAGCCATCCTAGGGAATACTCACCCCGCCTCACCTAGAAATGCCCATAAGGTGATGCATTCTTCGACCATCTACGGAGGAACAAAGAGGCTGGCAGTAACAGCTTCAATGTGCTGGACACAAACCTCCCCCTCAACATGGAAGAAGAGCCATTGACAACAGAAGAACTTGTTAAAGGTGTCAAAATCAAGATCATCATTGTCCCAGGGCCCAGCACAGCTTCAGGCCAGGCTTCCAATTCTATGGCTTGGCAAGTTGCTTCATGTTGGTGTGACCCTGAGGTATTTATTAGTCTAACTTGTGCTCCTCACACTCAATATGGGGGTAGGCTAATTTCCCTGATATGTGACAAGGTGGTCAGTAGCAATGATGAGAAGGTAGGGAGTCTATACTCACCTAAGCTTCAATCTGAGGAAACACCCTGTGCCCAGGAACACCACGACCTCTGTCACTGCACCTGGGAAGACCAATGTGTGGGCTCCAGGGACTTTCCCTAATGGTGTGTAGAGACTATTTTCTAGGCTCTTCTTGAACTTAATGACAAGAGATGGTCTCATAATGCAAGGACTCTTGAATGACCCAGTTCCTGGTTCCTGTTGGTCTAACTCTCAAATCCAGAAGTTCAGAGGCCTAGGAAGTAGACATATCTCTCTTGTGCCCCTCCACAGGGGCTCCTGGTAGGTAGAGCTTATCCTCACTGGATCCCCTCTGAATCCCCACAGAATTGTCCCTGCAATTTCCTGGTCTCCAGCTCGCTTGCTGGATCCGAGTGCCCTCTCAGATGTAAGAGGTGCTTTAGAGGTTGGGGTGCTCCCTGGGAGCCACTTGAATTTCACCAGGTCTTCTCTGAGAGGAAGAGGCTTATCTGCTGGGGGTTTTCCCAGGGCCCTAGTGGTGTGCACTAGCCTGGCTCCTGACCTCATCTGGGAAATCTGTCCCTGACAATGTGGGACCCCTCCAACTGCCCCTTTTTGGGGGTCTCCCATAATCTAAAACTGTATCATGGGACTGTCTCTGCACCCTGACACCAGGCCAAAGACCCTTCTTCTGCTGGGAATGTGCACAAGAGCCAGGCTTGGCCTATAATCAGCCTTAACTGCCAGTTTGAAGAGCTTGGGGCCTTTCCTCATGAAAGTGCACACCAACCCCACAATGGTTTTCTTCCACAGAGAGCTCACTCACCAAAGCTCTTGCAAGTGCCCATCACCACAACTGAGCCCAGTTTGGTCCAAATGATTGATGCTGTTTTACTGTCAAACTTGGGTCTGAAATATAGCTGAAGAACACAGAATTTGGGATTTTGAGACTTTAAGCTGTGTGTTCACTGTTATATAGACACCTATGCACAAAGACACAAATGTTTCCTTGCCACCTGCAATTTAGCTGTTTAATAAGAGCTGGTGGGCCTGCCAAACATTCAAAGCCGGTCATCCTGTATTTTACCAAGCCCAAGCACCTCCCTGTCAGAAATAAACTTCCTATGAGTGACGTTGATTCCATCACCTTGGTTACCTAAATTTATCCCATTTTGACCTGAACTTCATGTTTACCCGCACATGTCAAATGATTTTTATATTTGGGGAGGATGAATTCATTTCTCTCAGTCCTACTTTGAAAAATAGGGCCTTGGGTCAGTATCTCGTGAAAGGATGTGAGAGACAAGGGCATGTAAATTACATTCTAGGTCTGCCCAGTGGTGCCTGGCACATTGTGGGTTGGGTCATTTTCTGTGTTGGGAGCTGTCCTAGGCACTGTAGGCTGTTTAGTAGCATCCCTGGTTTCTGCCCACCAGATGTCAGCAGCATCCCCTGCTTCTTCCCTCGTTGGGAAAATGAAATTATCTCCCAGACATTATCATATGTTTCCAGAAGGGGATCACTACTCCTCCTGGGGAGTTTTGTGGGGATTTGTAAGGCTTTCTTGGGGAACAAGTGTTCAAATTTGTGCTTCTCTCAGAAAGCTCTCTCAGGAATCGCTGCTTTGCCCAGTTATATAGCCATGTGACCACGAATATCCACTTTTGGTGCCCTCTGCCCTGGCCCAGAGCACCTGGTTGGTAGCTGTGGAATTGGTGGGCCCTTGTTTCATGTGGCCACCATCATAGTGATTGTAAACACAATTATCCACAAGGCCTAATGGGTGCACAGGTAGAAAGGGCCCTGCATGTTTCCACAAATCAGGCCCAACACCACAGAGAATGACAGCACCTCTTTCTCTTGGGGTGAACCACTCAGTGGGTCTAAATCTTCCACCTACTGCTATTCACTGTTTGGCCTCATGCACCTTCACTTGTGAAGGAACAGAGAAAAAGGGAACAAACAGGATATGGAACGGGTCCCCTGAGGACTACAGCTGAGGCCTTGGCTAAAGGAGGTTTGGGGAATGAGTCCAAATGGCAAAATCACCGGACTCTACTACTTTAGGCACCAACTGTCACATTTTACATACTTTGGAGCCCTTAGAATAGACCCCTCTCTATGCAACTATTTCTGGTTGACTTTCATTTTGTTTTCCTAGACCCTGTCATCTATGTCCTCCTGGGAACAAAAGTAAAATCAAGTGCTCTGGACCAGCCATGTGCCTCCTCTGGTCCCTGAGCACGATTTGTTTTTAAGACGTTTTGGCTGTCATGGCCCAGCACATGAAATGCCTCATGCTCAGATTACTCTTGGGTGCGCTTAGCATGCTGCCCTCTGTCCTGGCCCAGAGGACACAAGGCCATTGTCTTGGACACATGGCTTATTTTCCTTGACTGATGTCAGCAGGGATACCCATCCTGGTTTGTGCCCAATGTGTGAGCTGCACAATCCTTTTATTAAGTGTGGTGCCTGTGATCGAATAAGAGGTGAATATGCAGAGCATCCTTTCTTGCACATCCTCCCCCACATGCAAGTCCACCTTCCCTCAATCCGCCCCCTGCTTGATCTGGGAACAAAGCTCAATGATTTTCCAGGATTTCCATGAAGTAGAATCACCTCAAACTTGAGAAATTACCAGCCCAGGGCCCAGGCATTCTGGCCTATGGAAGAGAAGCAGGGCTCTGCATGCAGACTGCCAACACTGGCATCTCACCCCTGACATATCCTAGTTGACATTTCCTAGTTTAGCTACTGAGACCAATGTCTGTACTTCCTTAGAGGCAGTTTCTACTAATTTCATTTTTTCCTAAGCATGAGCCGTATTGTCTTTCTTTGAATGCCTCTATATACTTTTTTTCTGAAATCAGACCATTTTGAGTATCATAATTCAGGAGATCATATTTCCACCGCCCCAAGATTTGTTGTTGCTCATCATGCTATAATTTGTTTGTTCCATGATTTTTCTAAACTATTTCTGGAAAGAACGTATTCTTGTCATGTTTTACCATGGAATTCTTGTTATAGCTTAGTGGTCAGCTACTGATATGAGGAACATTACCTTACATAGCTGCAGTCAAAACAAAATAAAGAAAACAATACACATGCATATACTCAGAAAATGCCCTGGCCCTTGGGGAATTCTCTTCCCTAATGCCTTTAGGTTCCCTTTCAGAAACAAAGGATTGACAGTCAGAGAGGAGGAATGACACCACTTAGTGGAAGAGATGGGAGAAGGACCTAGAACCAGTGCAGTGGTGCCTTCCCATGGAACCCTTTGTTCTCCCTATTCAGAGTGACTATTAGGACCAAAGTTCTCCACAACAGTTACAGAACATGAATCCCAAAGAAACCACTGTAGTATCCTCTCCTCCTTGGTGAAGATTACTTGAATTTGGCTGTTCTCTCATTCCACACCCAGTCTCTCCTCTATGTTCAAGTACATATTTATGATTATCTTTGTATGCGCTTTCTTCGGCCATGGCTACCTAATGAAATTGTCATTCTCCTTGGTACTGACTCTATGTAAATTAGGTTCTTTGAAAAGTATCTAAGGCAAGGGCAAACAAAATGATTCATTGTAGCTACCTTCAAGTAATGGCAGGAGAGGAACACACAGGTCGTGGAGGACTCTTCTGGTAAGGAGAATAAGGCTGGCATGATAGTGAGTCAGTGCAATGATTTGTTTCCACAGAGCTGACTATGTACCTAACCTCCAAATCAGTAATTAAAACGAAAAGTACCAAAGGAGATCCAACTTGGAAATAAGAGATCAGAAATCTGGGAAAGCAAAAGCCTTAATGGAGTGTGAGTCTCAGGGTCTGGGGAGGGTGATTTGGGAAGACAAATGCAGGTGTCCCAAAGTGAGCCCATCTTTGGTATTGAGAAAAGTTCCTATGGGGAAGAAATGGAAACTAAAGGCAATCCTGTAGTGACCTAATAGAGGTGAGATTTGCCAGCAACAGAGCTGAAGACAACCCCCTCCCCCCACCGCCAGGACATCGGAGGGTGTTCTGTCCATTCCCACAGCAACCCTATGGGTAACATTGTCTCTGAGGTGCTTTGGTTAGAACTGAGATTGAGGAATGAGAGGAATGATCTCAAATGTGCGGGAGGACAGCCCTACTCTAGGGAGAGCTTGACCCAGGGGTAAGAAAATAGGACTCTCTTTTGGGCTCATCTGAGCAGGATCCACAAAACAGCAGGTACAGCTGGAAGAGACCAAAGCAGGAAACTTGTGAGGGGTGCATTGAAGACTGGGGCTACCTCCTGAGACTGGGCCAACTACCAATTTCAGGGAGGTACAGTCCCCCAGGGCCCATCTGACCCAGGAAATCTTGGTGGTAGCCCAAGCGAAGACTAACCAGGGTCTTGCCTTGAGCAACAAAGAGGCCATCAACAGGCCTCCCCCTCTGTAGGGGTGGGAGTAGAGTTAGGATCATGACTTCTCAACACATCTAGTGCCTAGAAACAAGAAACACTGTGTCTGGAAGCAGATGAGCACTTTTTCTATTAACCTGACCCCTGTTTTTCTGTACTATTTGAAAAGAAAGAAGATGGGGTCTCTAAAGATGTCCACTCCCCCACACTTGGCCAGGGTCCACACTCCAGAGCAGCCATAAGTCACCTTTGTGACATCACATGACTTAAGCAGTTGGTTGCCCCACCACTGAGACTCTAGAATTTTGAGGACAGTACATATAGGGCATCGCTTCTGTAACCAAAGGCATTTCTGACCCCACTTTTGAAGTGATAGGATCCTGGGTACCAACATGGCTAATCAAAATACCCCTGAGATGCAAGAAGCCAAGCTGTCCCCATCAGACGATGGACAACCACCAATAATGGTCCAATATGATACATTCCCAGATCCTCATGTGGGTCCAAGGGAGGCTTTGGAGGGGCACGGGGACCAAGAAGAGAGCCCAGATCCAAGCCCCCAACACAACCCGCAACCACAGGACCTAACTAAGGCGCCGCCAATGTGGAAGGAAAAAACGTTCTTCTTGGGCTGTCTTTCCCAAGAAAGCTTTGGAGGATAGTGGAGGATGACGCCTTGTCATCTGTGTGCTGGAATGATGATGGAGACACCCTGATCATCGAGGAAAATCTTTTCCAGAGGGAGATTCTTTGCCAAAGGGGCGAGGAGCAAATCTTTGAATTGAAAAGCCTGAAGAGTTTCATCTGCTTGCTGAACCGCCATGTGTTTAGCAAAATATGCCCAAGCAACTCTTTAGTTTGCTCTGCAGGGAACAGGATGATGGTAATGTAGAAAGTCCTCCCATTTCCCACGTTCCCTGTTTCTCAAACATCGTCTTAGTGGACCCAGGAGAACGTCATACTGAAAGAGCTTCATTTCAGGGTCTAACACTTTTTCACATGATACAGTACTTATCAAAAGATGAGAAAGTATAGATTTTCATTTGAAACTATAGCCTCCTTAGAGATAACCTGCAGGGATGAGTAAAGACTCTGAGAGGCCAGTTAATGTCAAATTGGTATATTTTCTCAACAAGTGACTAAATTAATGTTTCAGATCTACAGAAATTGCAATTTCCAGAGAGGCAAGCCTTGGCTCCTCGAGAACATTACAACACAAGGCAACCAGATGACGCGCCTTTGTCTAGGGACCAGTGACACCCCCCAAAGAGAAAGAAGAAGGCCCCCACAAGACACTAACCAAGAATACACAAGGACAGCACCAAAGAAGCCAAATAAAAGGCTCAGGAGACAGGCAAGAATGATTTGGGACCCAATGCCACTCAGGCATTTGAGTTCTCGGTTCCTCAGCCCTTGGACAGTGCCAGGGAGGTCCAATGCCCAAGTGCATCAAGTGGTTCAAGTGGGGTGGGCACTTCTGGTAGTGTCATGTTTGTGCTCACAGCTACTGCCAGAACCAACTGCACAGGGGATCTGCCGCCCCCCCCCCCAAATGAACCACTACAAAGTTCGGTGACATCTTTGTACAACATCTGCTATTCCACTCTGATAGCTGGCCTTTCAGACATAGCTTCACTCCAGGACCCTGACCAGGCCGAGGAGGAGGAGCATAGGGCTCCTCAGATAACAAGTGTTCACTGTGTGAGCAATTCAAGGACCATGCAGGCCCATAATGTCACAGGCTTTGCAATCATGAATCCATTTCCGCTTTAATAAAGAAAGGCAAAAACTACCTGGTACAAAATAAACAATCCAATGAGCATTTGTGAGTCCGTGTTCTTCTGTTTCCATGCCACACACCCCGTCAGATGAGCCAGAGGAGGCTAGAAGTCCTGGCCCCAGACAGGCTTTTGTCCCAGTTGTCCTTGTTCATTTTCACACCCTTGGCAAGGAACTGGCTAGGGGGTCCTGAGGCAAGCCCAGGAAGATCTGGTTCCCTGAGCCTTGCCTACTGGACAGGAGATAGAACCGCCTGGCTCCTGACCTTGGGGGAATCACCTTATATTAGTCATGCAACTTGAAACAGGAGGGTCTTTACTTTCAGGTCTTCCTATGATGCCAGGAAGTTTCTGATCAGCATCTGAGTGTTTCTAGCCCAAGTTTGAGGGGCCTTGCTGAGAGGCCCACCTAGAACCTGGGCCCCCCATCTGCTAAGCAGTGCACAACAGAGCCAGTCTGGCTCAGAAGATGGGCCATTCCAGTCAAAGCCTGGGAGAAAGCTAACAACCATTAGTAACCCTGCTAGAAGGGACTCAAAAAAAGATTGCCCACACAGTAAAACAGAAAACTCTATCATCACTGTTCCATTGGAGCTGTATTTCAGATCTGTTGTTGGGTCATGGGGTAGTTATGTGACATGTGTAATGCATGCCCTTGTGAGCCCAGGGACACTTTTCAGCAGACCAGTCACTTGCCATGGCAGACCAGCACTTTCTTGAAAATTCTAGTGTCTCCTTCAAGGGGCATGAGACGATACCTGGTTGGTCACCCCCTGGCAATGAATCAGTGCCTGCTCCCAGACCTCCCACAAGGTCCCCTGGATGTTGCTGAAGTGTTCTCTGAGTTTGACCAGACCAGTGGTCAGCAAAACGCGTCCGCGAGCCACATGTGGCTCTTTGGCCCCTTGAGTGTGGCTCTTCCACAAAATACCACGTGCGGGCACGCATATACAGTGTGATTGAAACTTCATGGACCAGGTGCAGAAGTCGGTTTTTCGGTCTCGGCGAGTCTATTTTGAAGAAGTGGCATTAGAAGAAGTGGGGGGTGTCGGTCGGTCAGGCAGGCGATGGGAGACATGGCGCAGGCGGGCCGCGGGATACGCAGCATGGGCGAGGCGCGCGCGATTCATGCAGGAGTTGAGTGAGCCAGTCAGTCAGCAGTCTCATGTGCAGTGGTTAGTGCTAGTCCTGTCTGCAAATCACGTGCAGGTGACAAAAGTACCTACTCAAAGCATAAAGTTACCTGTATTTTTCCAACCAGCTGCAAATCCTACAGGTATTTTTGTCATCAATTTAAGAATTGTAATTCTTTTGTGTTGGTGGCTTAATTATTATAAAATGAAACATTTTTAGGTGCCCTGTTTGAGATGGCTACAAAGAAGAAGCAAAGAAAAACAGAAGACAAAAACCGTGAATTTAAAGTTGAATTTAAAGTTGAATGTACCTACCTATATAGTTTAAGTTTAAAAAATTTGGCTCTCAAAAGAAATTTCAATCATTGTACTGTTGATATTTGGCTCTGTTGACTAATGAGTTTGCCAACCACTGGACCAGACCAAGAGAGGGAAAACGTGTAAAGGAGTCCCAAACACTAACCACTTCTAAAACATTTCTCTTTGTACAACCCAGGAATGAGCAGAACCAAAAAGAGTGACAGCACCAAGGTGTTCCCTGGCAGCTTTCCCTTTTCTCTAAAGGGCGCAGTCCTTGAGACAGTCAGTGAGCCCAGAGAGGCATCTCAAGAGGACAGTCGCATAGATCTGGGCACAGCAATCTGTTACCCTTTGAGACAGCATAGAGGGACCCAGAGGCTATTATGCTAAGCGAATTAAGCCAGAAAGGCAAGTATCACAGGATCTCACTCCTATGTGGGGTTCAAAGAGCAAATTAACTGATGAAGAAAATAGATCCTAAGATGTAGAAAGCCTGGAACAGATTGTTAAATCTCAGAGGGAAAGCGGGGGTGGGTGGGAAGAGATGGAGTAAAGAACTTGGGTGTATAACCCATGGACAAAGGCAATAGTGTAGTGAAGGCCTGGGCAGGGGCCAGTGCTGGCTGGAAGGGGTCCATGAAGAATAGGGGACCTCTGTAACACTGTTGGCAATGAAGACAACAACAAGAAAGGCGGGCTTAGGTAGGAGGAGGACAGTGGTCTTTGGGACAGGAGTCCACCATTGGCCCAGGTCAGGTGACTCAGGAATCAATCCTTTCCTTTCTCGGCAGCACCTGCCCCCTGCTTTTGGCTGTCCTTGAGGCAGGCAGCAGAACCTCCGATTCTGTTCGGGTCCACCTGCCTTCCAGGACGGGCCTCAGGCGGGGACACCCATCAAGAGCAGGGCTTCTGGTTAGCAGAGGGGGGCAGAAGCTGCCTAGAGTCACGGTGAGCAGCGCGGGGAGGAAGTGACCCTGCCCCGACCACAGGCTCAACATGGAAGGGCTTCTGGGAGGGGGACCACACACGCCTCATCCGGGTCTCAGAGACCCTACCCGAGCACGTTCCTCACTTCCGCATCCGGGTCTCAGAGACCCTGGGGGTGCCCAGGAGAGCCTGAGCGCGCTCACATCCCCCAGGGTGGCCCGGGACCCACCGGAGTCCAGGTGAGGGTGCCCGGGAGGGCGAGGGACCCCGGGCCCTGGGACAACGGTTTCCGTCCTGGGAGCCCCCTGGGGGTGGCCACACGCGGCCGGTCGTGGTTGGCGGTTGGCGCAGCCAGGTCTGGGGACTCGGGGGTGTGGGGCGAGGCGCGTCCCTCCACATGGCCCAGGCGGGCCCAGGGCCTCCAGGGTCCATGTGGCGGGCGGCTGCGTGGGAGGAGGCCCCGAGGCCACCCGGGTCCCGCAGACGGGGCTGGACCCAGGGCCCCTGCGGTCAGGAGCAGAGGCAGCCCCGGGCCCGCAGGGGGTTAGGCCCACCGCGGTAGGCAGGGTCTGTGACCTTCCCGTGGGCTCCCAGGACGCAGGGCCTTGCGGGGCGGGGCGGACCTGGGCTGAGGCGGCCCGGGCCCTGCGGGAGTCCCGGTGAGCATCCGGGTCCCACCGCACCGCACCGCAGCGGGAAGCCGCACAGGCCACGTGCCTCTGCTGTCCTCCACGAGGGGCCCCGTGGTGGGGGGCCATGCGGGGTGTCCTGACTGCACAGCGGGGGCTGGGAAGGGCGGTGGTAAGGAGCTGGGCCTCTCCTCAGCATGGAGGGCAGAGCAGCTTCCGAGAGTCCCGCTCAGCTCGCTGCCGGGGATGGGACGACCCCAGATCCCCACAGAGCCACCCCGCAGGACTCGGGAGGGGGACACGCGGGACATTACCTGACCTCCGCAGGCGGGTCTGAGAGTCTGGGGGTGGCTGTGAGGATGAGGACCCCGTCAGCACAGGGCGGGGCCAGTGCCTGCCAGAGCAGATGGGGGGCCACGTGTGAGGATGACCACACCCCCTTCCTCCCTTCCGCTTCCAGTCCAGGTCTCAGAGCCTCTGGGGCAGTGATGGCGAACCTACGACACGCGTGTCAGAGGGGACAGGCGAACTCATTTTTTTTGGTTGATTTTTTTTCTTAAATGGCATTTAAATATATAAAATAAATATCAAAAATATAAATCTTTGTTTTACTATGGTTGCAAATATCAAAAATTTTCTATATGTGACACGGCACCAGAACTAAGTTAGGGTGTTTCAAAATGCTGACACTCCGAGCTCAAAAGGTTCGCAATCACTGCTCTGGCGGTTCAGTGGAGGGAGTAGCACCCCATCTCGGCAGATGGTGGTCCAGGGACCCTGGAAGCTAGACCAGAGTCAGTCCTGGTCTCAGAGACTCTGGGGGTTCAGTAGAGGTAGGAGGACCCCATCTAGGCAGGTGGTGGCCAGGGACCCTGGAGCTAGACCAGAGTCAGTCCTGGCCTCAGAGACTCTGGGGGTTCAGTAGAGGGAGTAGGTTCCCATCTAGGCAGATGGTGGGCGAGGGACCCTGGAAGCTAGACCAGAGTCAGTCCTGGTCTCAGAGACTCTGGGGGTTCAGTAGAGGTAGGAGGACCCCATCTAGGCAGATGGTGGGCCAGGGACCCTGGAGCTAGACCAGAGTCATTCCTGGTCTCAGAGACTCTGGGGGTTCAGTAGAGGGAGTAGGTCCCCATCTAGGCAGATGGTGGGCCAGGGACCCTGGAGCTAGACCAGAGTCATTTCTGGTCTCAGAGACTCTGGGGGTTCAGTAGAGGGAGTAGGACCCCATCTACGCAGATGGTGTGCCAGGGACCCTGGAGCTAGACCAGAGTCAGTCCTGGTCTCAGAGACTCTGGGGGTTCGGTAGAGGGAGTAGGACCCCATCTACGCAGATGGTGTGCCACAGACCTGCCAGAGTCAAGGTGAGGACCCTGAGGGAGGACGGAGGGACCCTGGAAACCAAACCAGAGTCAGTGCTGGGATCCCGCTGGAGGATGACCACACACAGCATGCGCTGACTTGCACAGCCGGGTCGGTACCAGGACCAATACTTGAGAACAGCAGAGGGTGGGCCCAGGGCCCTCCACAGTCCATCTGGCAGGCCTCATGGAGGATGATCCTAGGGGGCATTTTCTCATTGGTGCATCTGGGTCTGACAGTCTGGGGCTTTGGTCTAAAGAGCAGGACCTCACATCAGCAGAGGGTGGGGCCAGCACCTGCCAGAGTCAAGGGAGGATCCTAAGGGAGAACTGAGGGAACCTTGGATCCCACCACAGTGGGAACCCCACAGAAGCCCGCACAGCTCTCAGCCCTGGGATTTCTGGAATCGCTTGCCCATGGCTTCTCCCGCTCCCTTTGCTCTCAGGAATATGAAAGAGGTGGGGCCTTACACAAAGGGTGAGGCATATGGACAGCAGAGCCAGGACACTCGGGCACTGCAAGTGGCCAAGCTATTGACCATGCGGGAGGAAGGAGGGGGAATTGTCCTCCAGAACATATGTGGGCCTCACGGACATTCACCCCACTTCCACTTTCAGCTCTGACACACCAGGCAGAGCTGTCCAACTGAGAGCACTCTGATGTGGCTGGGGGGGGGGCTCAGGTAGGTGAGAGACCTGGACTGAGGGGAGCACATGCAGGTCAGCAAAGGAGGAGAGGGAGGTGGCCCGGGGCCTGACCCCTTTGCAGGTGAGGAATCTGAGGAAAGACAGAAGGAACCCCAATGCTCCTCCCCTGCTCCCGAGTCTTGCTGTCTCCTTTCAAGGTTCAGCTGAGGACTGAGGGAACCCCTCACATCACAACAGGGGGAATCCCAGCCTTACTTTGCCACTTCTGTCAGCCACGAGAGAAAGTGGAACATGGTGGCTAGCCGTGCTGTCCCTCACATCCTCCACCAGTGACTCAGGAAGGTGAGCTTTTCAGTCTGGAGGTAAGTGGCCTCAGGTCAGCACAGGAAGTTATCCAAGACCCTGTCAGATGTCACAGTTAGGACTGAGGGGCTCCCCGTCCCAGGACAGATAGACCCCACAGAGTTTGGCCATGTCATGCTGTATCCCGTGGGAGGTTCTGGGCAGGTGTGGTCAGTTGCGGGGCCCCCTCACTTTCTTCTGTTCAGTTTCAGGGGTATGTAGCCTTGTTCTGAGAGTTTTGCCTCAGGTCCAGCAAGGGGAGGTACCACGCCCTGCCAGGGGAAAAGAGAGGACACTGAGGGAGGACGCAGGAGGCCATCCAGCCCAGAACAGTGGGGACCTCACAGCATCCTGGCCTCCCTCTGGTCAGCGCTGGAGTCCCGTGGCTGTGCATGCCACCTGCACGCTGAGGTGTTTCTTCGTTTCCTCTTACAGGGGCTCCAGGAACCAGGAGATAAAGGCCTTGGTCTGAGGCACAAAACACAGGTCACAGAGCAGAGGAGGTCCAGGCAGTGCCAGCAGTCAAGGTGAGGTGCCTGCCCTCACCTAGAATGTGTCCCGAGGGTCTCCCCCATGCCAGAATAGAGGGCAACTCCCTCAGCACCCGACCCCACCCCACTGCCAGCCACAGAACCCTGGCCTATGCCGACTGTACCCCGAAGAACCATCTGACTTCCTCATTCAGGATCTTAGGGGACAGGCCACCCAGGAGGAGAGACCCCAGTGAGGCCCAAGAGCACCCCTAAAGAGGAGACCTGTAGTCCCACTTTCTCACGGCTGCCAAGGGTGTACTCAGCGGAGGCCACTTACACTTCCTCTCTCCCCCAGGCCTGTGAGTCCTCATTGCGCACCTCCTGCCCGCACTCCTGTGGCTGCCTGACAAGAGTCATCATGCCTCGAGCTCCAAAGCGTCGACGCTACTCGCTTGAGATTCCTGAGGCTGTGGAAGAGGATTCTCCCTCCTCCTCCTCCACCTGCTCCTCCTCTTTACCTTCCTCTTCCTCCTCCTGCACCTCTTCCTCTTGCTATCCTCTGCTTTCAAGTAACCCAAGCACCTCATATGAGGAAGAGAAGATGGAGGAGGAGGAGGAAGAGGAGGAGGAGGAGAAGGAGGAAGAGAAGGAGGAGGAGGAGGAGGAGGAGAAGGAGGAGGAGGAGGAGGAGGAGGAGGAGGAGGAGGAGGAGGTTCATGCTGCTGCTGGGGCACCGAGTCCTCCCCGGAGCTCTCCAAGTGCCCATGCCTCCCCTACTGCCTTTGCCCCTGCTGCTCCCTTGAGCCAATCCAGCAGCAATGAAGGGGAGGGTCCGAGTACCTCCTGGGCCCTGCCAGGCACAGAGTCCTTGCCCAGATCTGTGATTAATGATAAGGTAGCTGATCTGGTGGATTTCCTGCTCCTGAAGTATCGCACAAAGGAGCTGACCACAAGGGCAGAAATGCTGAGTAGCATCATCAGAGAGCACCAGGACCACTTTGCTGTAATCTTTAGGGAGGCCTCTGAGTGCATGCAGCTGGTTTATGGCATTGAGGTGAAGGAAGTGGACCCCACTAGCCACACCTATGTCCTAGTCACCAACCTGGGCCT
Source organism: Myotis lucifugus (assembly GCF_000147115.1). NCBI lineage: Eukaryota > Metazoa > Chordata > Mammalia > Chiroptera > Vespertilionidae > Myotis > Myotis lucifugus. The sequence continues at coordinate 2,192,817 of NW_005871088.1, read as the reverse complement.
CACCTATGATGGGATGGTGAGCGATGAGCACAGTATGCCCAAGACTGGCCTTCTGATACTCATCCTTAGTATAATCTTCTCGGAGGATGATTGTGCCCCCGAAGAGAAGATATGGGAAGCACTGAATGCCATGGGGGTGTATGCTGGGATGGAGCATAGCATCTACGGGGAGCCCAGGGAGCTCCTCACCAGAGATTGGGTGCAGGAACAGTACCTGGAGTACCGGCAGGTGCCCAACAGCGATCCTGCACGGTACGAGTTCCTGTGGGGTCCCAGGGCCTATGCTGAGACCACCAAGTTGAAAATCCTGGAGTTTTTGGCCCAGGTCAATGGGAGTGACCCCAGATCCTACACACACTGGTATCAGGAGGCTTTGAGAGAGGAGGAACAGAGAGCCCAGGCCAGAATTAGCACCACAGATGATACTACTGCCATGGCCAGTACAAGCTCTTCTGCCATGGCCAGTAGCTTCTTCTGCCCTGAGTGAAATCCAAGGCAGATTTCTTTACTTTGTGTTTTAGGAGGGCAGTCAGTGATCTAAGCACTTAGTGCAGGGCCTGACTGGGGATGAGGGAATCATAGTGAATGACATCTTTGTGTCTCTGTCCCATTGGGGTGACTTAGAAATGAATCTTCTTTTATTTTTGGTGTTTTATTTATTTTTTTTAAATTTTTTTTTTATTGCACCTAAGTTTACAAATGACACAGGTCACACATTTATTGTTATTTAACTAAAGAGAAAGTGCTTTGCTGTTTCAAATTAGGAATCTGTCATTTTAATTGTAGTCTGTAACAAGATAACATGGAATTGGAATCGTATTTTTAATGTGAAGTGAAAGAACTTAACTGTAAAACAGAAATAAAAGAGTTAATTTTTGAATTCTTGTATCATACACACACACACACACACAGACCTAGATTTTCGTAGCTTATTCAGAAAAGTAGAAAAATAAACAGCAAAATAAAATACCCTTCTCAATGGTTCATGTACACCCTAAACATTCAGTGAGCCTCTGTCCTGAGAGAAGGAGGGAATGCAGAGGAGAGGAGCTGGGTGGAGGGACTGGCAGGACACTGGGTTGGGAAGGGAGTGAACAGGAGGCAGCTTTTGTCCCCTGGGCTTTGTCTTCGAGAGTAGGTACATTTTCATAAACACGAGGACATAATAGCTGGAGTGATGTTTATGTCCTTTTAGACAGGAGGGGACAGTCAACCAGAGTGGGGGGTTGCTCATGTGGAGTGCGGTACTAAAGCTCAGGCCCTATGATGATGATGTATAGCCACCAGTTGTGACTGTCCTGTTACGGGCCAGGTACTCAGCCCCATGGAATCCGAGCTCTGCCAGGTACTAGGTCCCCTTCCCCAGGTAAAAGGCAAGGACAGTGGGTGATGCAGTCAGGGCTCCCATGATCATGGGCCGTCTATTCATCCTTCTGTGCCACCTTCTCAACTGTAGACTGGGTGACAGTGGCACTGCCCCTACCCCCGTTATTTAAGGATTGAATTCTAGGATTCTTGGATCATGCCCATCCCAGGTCCTCGAAGTAGGTTGGTGTATGGGTACTGGTGCCAATTCTTCCTGCTCCTGTTATTCCTTCTGTGGACTCAGGTGGGGGCCAGGAGTGTCTGCTGACAGCAGACAGCTGTGGTGCAGCCAGGGGATGGAGGAGGGTGGCTCCCAAGGGGTCCGAGGGAGACACCTGGCAGGATGATCTGAGCTCACACGGTGGTGTCCCAGGGCCCAGCTGAGGTTGGATCTCAAGGATTTACAATCAGGAGCCTTGGAAGAGGGACCGGGGTGCTTGGGGACTGCAGCGCCTTGGGGTGAAAAGAGGAGACAGCAGACAGTGGGGGTGAGCAGAAGAAGCAAATCCCAGGAGGGTCTGCGCTGGGAGAGGACTAGAACCCACTCACCCGGTGTGAAGCCAAAGCGCCCTTTCTCCCTCTGTGCTCCCCTGGCCTCAGTGACCTCCTTTGTGGAACTGACCACACCCTGTGCTGAGTGCCTCTCCTTACCTGTCTCCACCTTCTTCCTTGAGCTCCCCAAAGACTCCATCTGATGGACGAGGCATCTGCATTGCCAGCCCTTTCCATGGGGCCTGACAGCTGAATGCGTGGGGATAGGAAGAAGGAGCCAACACTATCTGCTCTCCCACCATCCCTGTCAGTGGGGTTCCAGGGCCCCAGGGGACAGTGGGGGGAGAGGTCAGCCCACAGACCATGAACATGGAGGGCTGATGCATGATGCCTATTGACATTCACACTTTTGGGTTTCCACAGGCCACGTGAGGCCCACGGATCTCTGGTGAGATGGAGATCCCCTGCCTCTCCTGCTGGCAGCCTTATGCAGGCTTGGTCTTAAATGGGTCAAGACTCTGGAGACTCGTTGGGGACCCTAGTGAACAGCCACAGGAACTGCACCATCACCATCCACATTGCTCACAGCGACTGGGAAGAGCCCTCTGGCAGGAGCTGCTACTGGAGAGGCTGGAGTGGAACCCCATGCAGATTCAGGCTCTGCTCCCAAAGGGAGAAGTATGGGAGAGGAGTGATCGCTGGCAAGGCCTGACACTCTGAGAGCTGCTCACACCCCTCCAAGAGTACCCCCAGGACCTTGCTCAGGAGTTTGGGGCTTGTTTTCTTTTGAACCTGTGGTTGTGGGGCTGTGGTTTCTGTAAGCAGCATACCTTCAAAGAGGCAGCAAGGGGTCCAGGCTGGGGTTCCATGGGCCAAGTTCCTATGACCTGGGTGAACCCTTCTGTCCACACTGGGCCTCAGTTCCCATTGCTGATCTGAGAGGCAGGGACAGTTCCAAGTCTGCATGTGGTATCGCCTGTGTGCACGCATGTGTGTCTATGTGTGTACACATGTGTGTACAAGTGACAGACCAGAGAAGGCTGCACAGCACACAGAGAGGGTCAGGTGGCCTCCAGACTCAGGCTGTCTGCCTGACTTCACACACCTGCCCCACCCCCACTGCCCATGGCATCCTGGGCCCTTTTGCTCACCCCTCAGTGGTTGAGGTCCCACACCAGCTCCTTGCACCTGGTGAAGAGCTTGGGACCTGATTGCCTGTGGGTTCCCCACAGCAGCCGGGGCCCTTCTGACCTGTAGGTGCTGCCCCCAGCAGTCGGGCTGGGACCTGCCCATTAGTGGACCAGGCTCTGTCCTCTTCAATTGCTTCTCTCCTGGGCCTCACCCAGGATTCCCTGAGCAGAGATTGACACATCGGAAGTGCTCAGTCAGAGGGACCCAGCTCACTCTGTGTCCCTTTGGTGAAATCAGCTTAACCTCTAGTGGGTATAACTCTGAATAACTGTTTTCTCTCACGGGAAGCCTTTGGTTTATGAAGGAAAAACTCAGTGCTTCTCTCGTGGTTCCCAGGGCTCCTTGACATGGGGGAATCTTTGCAGGCCCAGTAAACGTGGCTCCTGAGGAGGTTGGGGAACTGGAAAAGCAGGCTGTACTGACCAACCTGAAGCAGAAGGTCCCGACTGCACTTTCAAACCCCAGGTGGTTACTGGAGCCCATACCCAGGAAAGGGGGAAAGGATATCTTCCAGGTAGGCATCCCACAGCTCCTGATCCCCTAGGGGCAGGAGGACTCCACAGAAAGGTCACCGAAAATCCAGCTGAATCATGACCATCAACAGGCCATCATGCCGTGGATGTAGAACTGAATTGGCACCACCGTGGTGAGCACTACCCACCATCTGCTGTTCATGTAAACAGATTGTTGTGCCCAGATTCAGGCGACTGTCCTTGTGAGATGCCTCTCTGGGCTCATTGACTGTCTCAAGGACTCTGACCTTTAGGGAAAAGGGAAAGCTGTCAGGAAATATCTTGGTGCTATCACCCTTTTTGGTCCTGCTCATTCCTGGATTTTATAGAGAAAAATGTTTTAAGAGAACTGGTTATTTTTTGGGACTCCCATGTTTTTGTTCTGGTCAAACTCAGAGGACACTTCAGCAGCACCCAGGGGTCCTTGTGGGCGGTCTGGGAGCGGGCACTATATTATTGCCAGGGGGTGACCAGTCAGGCCTGGCCTCACTCACAGTGAAAGGGACATCAGTCTTTGAAAGAAAGCAGCTGTCTGTCCTGGCAAGTTACTAGTCTGCTGTAAAAGTGTTCCTGGGCTCACGAGGGCTTGTGTTACACATGTCACATAGCTACCTTGTGACCCAAGAATGGATCTGAAATACAGCTCTGATGGAAAATTGATGGGTAGAGGTTTTTTGTTTTGTTTTTGATTGTTTGTTCGTTTGTATTCTGTGTGAGCAATCTTTATTTGGGTCCCTTCTAGCAGGGTTACTAATAGTTGTTAGTCGTGAGGATGATGTGCTTTCTCGCAGGCATTGCATGGAATGGCCAGTCTTCTGAGTCAGACTGGCTCTGTCGTACACTGCTTAGCAGATGGGGTGGCCCTGGTTCTAGGTGGGCCTCTCTGCAAGGCCCCTGGAACTTGGGCTAGAGACACTCAGCTGCTGATCAGAAACTTCCTGGCATCATATGGAGACCTGCGAGTAAAGACCCTCCTGTTTCAAGTTGCATGACTAATATAAGGTGATTACCCCAAGGTCAAGAGCCAGGTGGTTCTTTCTCCTGACCAGTAAGCAAGGATCAGGGGAGCAGATCTTCCTGGGCTTGCCTCAGGACCCCCTAGCCAGTTCCTTGCCAAGGGTGTGAAAATGAACGAGGACACCTGGGACAAAAGCCTGTCTGGAGCCAGGATTTCTAGCCTCCGAAGGTTCATTCTGATGAGGTGTGTGGCCCAGAAACAGAAGAACATGGACTCACAATTCTCATTGGATTGTTTATTTTGTACCAGGTAGTTTTTGCCTTTCTTTATTAAAGTGGAAATGGATTCATGTTTACAAAGCCTGTGACATTATGGGCCTGCATTTTCCTTGAACCGCTCACAGACTGAACACTTGTTATCTGAGGAGCCCTCCTGCTCCTCCTCAGCCTGGTCAGGGTCCTCTGATGGAGTCATGTCTGAAAGGCCAGCGATCAGTGTGGAATAGTAGATCTTGTACAAAGACATCACTGAACCTTGTAGTGGTTCATTTGAGGGAGGGTGGGGGCAGATCCCCTGTGTCATTGGTTCCTGCAGTAGCCCTGGGCACAAACATGACACTGCCAAAAGTGCCCTCCCCACTTGAACCACTTGATGCACTTGGGCACTAGACCTCCCTGGCACTGCCCATGGGCTGAGGAACCGAGAACTCGAATACCTGGGTGGCATTGGGTCCCCAATCATTCTTGCCTGTCTCCTAAGCCTTTGGTTCAGCTTCTTTGCCACCATTCTGGTGGTGTGGTCTTGAGGAGTGTCTTCTGGGGGCCATCTTCTTCTTTCTATTTGGGGGCGTGGCACTGATCCCTGGACAAACGCGCATCACCTGGTTACCTTGTGTTGTAATGTTCTCAAGGAACCAAGGCTTGCCTCTCTGGAAATTACAAGTTCTGTGCATCTGAAACAAAATTAATTAATTTAGTCACTTGTGGAGAAGATATACCTATTTGACATTAACTGTCCTCTCAGAGTCTTTAATCATCCCTGCAGGTTATCTCTAAGGGGGCTATAGTTTCAAATGAAAATCTATACTTTCTCATCTTTCGATAAATACTGTATCATGTGAAAAAGGGTTAGACCCTGAAATGAAGCCCTTTCAGTATATCGTTCTCCTGGGTCCACTAGGAAGATGTTTGAGAAACAGGGAACGTGGGAAACAGGAGGACTTTCTACTTTACCATCATCCTGTTCCTTGCAGAGCAAACTGAAGAGTTGCCTGGGCATATTTTGGGAAAGCCATGGTGGTTCAGCAAGCAGATGAAACTCTTTAGGCTTTTTGATTCAAAGATTTGCTCCTCGCCCCTTCAGCAAAGAATCTCCCTCTGGAAAAGATTTTCATCAATGATCATGGAGTCTCTGTCATCATTCCAACACAAAGACGAGAAGGCCGCGTCCACCACTATCCTCCAAAGCTTTCTTGGGAAGGACAGCCCAAGAGAAATGTTGTTTCCTTCCACATTGGTGGTGCCTTGGTCTGGTTCCGGTGGTTGCGGGTTGTGCTGGGGGCTTGGATCTGGGCTCTCTTCTTGGTCCCCGTGCCCCTCCAAAGCCTCCCTTGGACCCACATGAAAATCTGGGGATGTATCATATCAGACCATTATGGTGGTTGTCCATCCTCTGATGGGGCCAGCTTGGCTTCTTGCATCTCAGGGGTATTCTGATTAGCCATGTTGATGCTCTACATCAAAAAGCACTTGGTACCCAGCATCCTATCACTTCAAAAGTGGGGTCAGAGATGCCTTTGGTCACAGCAGTGACGCCCTATATATACTGTTCTCAAAATTCTAGAGTCTCGGTCGTGGGGCAACCAGCTGCTAAAGTCATGTGATGTCACAAACGTGACTTATGGCTGCTCTGGAGTGGGGACCCTGGCCAAGTGTAGGGAAGTTAATATCGGTAGGGCCCCCATCTTCTCTCTTTTCTAAGAGTATAGAGAAATAGTGTTCAGGTTAATAGAAAAGGTGTTCATATGCTGCCAGGAAGATTGTCTCTTGTTGCTTGTTCACTGGATGTTTTGAGAGGTCACGATCCTATCTCAACCCCCATCCCTATAGAAGGGGGGCAGGTGGTTCATGGCCACTTTTTTGCTCAAGGGCAAGGGCCTGGTTAGTCCTAGCCTGGGCAACCACCAAGACTGCCTGGGTCAGATAGGCCCCTGAGGGACTGAATCATTTAGAAAACGGTGGTTTGCCTAGTCTCAGCAGGTAGCCCCCCTCTTTAATGCACCCCTCACAAGCTTCCTGCTTTGTCTCTTCCAGCTGTGCCTACTGATTGGCAGGTCCTGCTCAGATGAGCCCTGAAAAGAGTCCTATTGTCTTAGCCCTGAGTCCAGTTGTCCTTACTATAGGGCTGTGTTTCAGCACAGGTGGGAATGTTCCACTCATTCCTCAACCTCATTGCTACCCAAAGCACCTGAGAGAAGATGTTAAACACGGTGTTGCAGTGGGAATGGACAGCTACACCCTCTGATGTCCTCAGAATCCCCTGTTGAGCTTGGCTTGCCGCCAAATCTCACCACTCTCAGGTCACAATAGCATTGCCTTTAGTTTCTATGTCTTCCACATAGGAACTCTTCTCACTACCCAAGATGGATTCACTTTGGGGCGCCTGAATGTGTCTACTCAAATCACCCTCCCCAGACTCTCAGATTCAGACCCCTTGAGGCCTCCCCTATGCCCCATTTCCTTTCTTCAGTGAGGTGGGTGGTCTTTGGCTTTCCCAGATTTCAGGCTTGCCACTTCCAAATTGAATCTCCTTTGGTACTTCCCCTTTTCATTGGTAATTTCTGATTAAGCACATATTCAGCTCTGGGGAAACAAAGCATTCCACTCACTCACTCTGAAGCCAGCCCTGTTCTCCTTACCAGAAGCCCTCCGCCCACCCCCCACCCCCCACACACACCACTGTGTTCCTCTTCTGCCATAGTCTTGAAGATAGGTACATTGAATCATTTTGTTTGCTCTTGGGTTAGATTCTTTTCAAGAACCCTACACAGACTCACTACTAAGTTAAATTCCAACTTGTTTAGCTAGCTGTGACTGAAGGAAGCTGATATGAAAATAATCATAAATAAGTAGTTGAACATAGATGAGAGCCTGGGTGTGGGATGGCACAAAATTAAAATTCAAGTCATCTTCACCATAGAGGAGAGGATACGACAGTGGTTTTGGTGATCCATGTTCTCTAGGTGTTTGGGGTAACTTTGGTCTTAATAATCACTCTGTATAGGGAGATGGAAAGGCACCACCTGCAAGGGTCCTAGGTCCTGGTCCCAGCTCTGCCACTAAGTGGTGTTATTTGTCCTCCCTGAGGGTCAGTCCTTTGTTCTGAAAGGGAAGCCAGAGGCATTAGGGAAGGAAATACCCCAAGGTGCCTCTCAGCCTAAAGATGAGCCCCAAGTCTAGATTCAGGTTCACAGGGTCTTTCTTCTTCTAAACAGGTTTACAAAGCATTCATTCAAGAATCAATTTATTGTTGGAAGACATGCCCTAGAGCAGGGGTGGGCAACCCCTGGCACGTGTGCCAAACATGGCATGCCAGTAACTTTTGCTGGCACGCGAAACCCTCTCATAATCTTCCATTTACAATTTTTTTCTTAATATTGACTTTTTTATTTTTCAGATAAATTCAGTGTAGGTGCATCTTAGATAAATAAATAATTTTACATAACAAGTTATCTTAAAGACCATAGACATGGATTGACGAAAGAGGGAAAGAGCAATTTCAATAGTGTCGAAAACAAACTACTGAGGACTTGGAATGCCATTCCAGAGAATTTTTCTGTTTAAAAAACTTTGCAACAGCATTACTCTCCAAGTTTTCATCCACATAATTTGTTCTTGTGAATCTTTGTTCTCAGTGATGAATTTTGTTAATTCTCATAATAGGAGTAGCCTGACGGATGAAAGCAGTAGCTCCTGCATGTCTCTGAAGGTCACGAAATATAAACCTGATGTAAAATCTCTGTAATCAGTGATGCAGTAGCAAAAGTCCCACTGATAATATCAAAAGTTTTCTGTCAGACTATCAGTGTACATGTATACATTAAAAAATAAATGTTTTTTTCATCATATACTGTGTTTTTGTCGCTCGAATGAATTTTATTATTTCTTCAAGGTTCTTCACATATGTACACCTTAAGAGATATCAAGTAGGCGTAACATGTTCTCAAAAAATAAGGGTTGGCACGCAGAAGAATTTTGAGTCAGAGATTTTGCTGATTTTGGCATGCACTCACAAAAAGGTTGCCCACCCCTGCCCTAGAGGATTAGAATGGCTGGCTTTTCAAAGGGAAGCTCCTAGTGTCTCTGGTTAAACAGCCAGCTCCCTTCGGTTGCCTACTAGAGTATTGTTCCTTAAGCGAGTTTTTTAAAGGCTGAAAAGGAGGTGTCCATGTGGCCTTTGCTAGCTCATGACTCTGCTAATCACATTTAAAGAGACTTGCCCATTTTATTGGAAGGAAATTGGAGAGAAGCCTCTGGAAAGCAGAGTCTGTCATTTTGTGGGGAAAGGGTGTTTATTTGATATGTTTTAGGCACTCTTGAGTCCAGAGGTTTCTAGAGGATCTTTGATTCAAGAACCACCAAATTTCCATTGTCATGAAGAATCTAGGACATCAGGCTCATCTTTTCTTCTGAAGATGAAATGTTCACACTGTTGACTTCAATGGAGTTGAAGAAAGGCATTATGGAAATGGCCTCCCTCTGTAAGCCTGCTCAGTCCCAGAAATTCAACCCTGGGTCCCACAACCACCAGTCAGACAGTGTTTATTAGGCACCATGCTCAGGACTTTTGACAGAGGTGATTGGTTTGTTCTTCAGAGTTCCAAAGGCCCCAGAGATGATCTGTGTGTGTTGCCACCGTATGAACAGAGCCCCCAAAGTCATGTGACTCCAGCACAGCACAGCTGACTGGGCTACCAATACAGCCGCCCCCTAGGGAGAAATGATTTCAGTCCTGACCTGGCTGTTGCATCTGCACAGCCTTGCAGCCATAGAGAAAATACTGAGCTCTGGTCTCTGGGGCCCTTGAGGCTAGCCTGGCTGCTCAGAGTAGATAAAAGAGAGCCTTGTGGTTCTAAGACCTCAGGCCACTCCCCCAGAGCTGCTGAGCAACCTCACTTAGACACGTGAGCCTCCTCTCCAATGCCAGTCTTCCAGCTGTTCCCTTGCCCTCCTCCCTTAGTCCAGGGGGGCTGCCACAACAAAATACCACAGACTGAGTAGGTTATCGAGAACAGAAATTTACTTCCCCCTGTTCTGGGGGCTGGAAGTCCCAGAATAAGGTGCCACTGTGCTGCTGTGAGAGCCCTCCTTGCTGTGTCCTCACATGGTGGAAGTAGCGTGGATCTCTCTGGAGACTTTTTGTAAGGTGCTACTCCCATCCCTGAGGGCTCAACCCTCATGACTTAAGCACCTCCCACAGGCCCAACCTCCTAATGTTGTCATCTTTAGGGGTTAAGGTTTCAACGTCAGCCTTTTACAGGGACACAAGCATTCAAACCATAGTACTCCCTTCTGGACAGTGCCCTCCTGACCCAAAAACCCATAAAGCGTGTCCTGCTGTAAGGGACTCTTCTCTTCCTCAGCCCAGTCCAGGCCCTATCCAGTAAAGCTCCTTGTGTATTGCTGCTTCTCTTGGTCAGGTCTTCTTTCTTGATCAACCCCCAGTCATAGGTGAGGCCCATGGTGGTGACCAGGACATAGGAGTGGTCACTGGGTCTACTTCCCTCCAATCAATGCCAAATACCAGCCACACGCACTGGAGACTTGGATGAAGATCTCATGGAAGCGGTCCTGGTACTCTTTGATGACACCTTTCAGCATTTCTGCCTTTGTGATTCACTCTTTTGCAAGACACCTTAGGAGCAGGATGGTGAGCAATGAGCACAGATTTCCCAACAATGGCCTCCTGGTCACACTTGTGTGGGTGATCGCCACAAAGGGCAACTGTGTCCCCGAGGATGAAATCTGGGAAGCCCTGCAGGTCATGGGGGTGCATGATGGGAAGGAACATTGGATCTATGGGCATCCCACGGGGGCTCCTCACCAATTTTTGGCTGCAGGAACAGTACCTGCTGTACCTTCAGGTGGCCAACAGTGATCCGGAACACCACAAGTTCCTGTGGGCTCTCAAGGCCCACGCTGAAACCACCAAGTCGAAAGTCCTTGAATTTTTGTTCAGGGATTATAGAAAAGGGATCCTAGCTCCATCCCATCCCTGTCTGAAGAGGCTATGAGTGGTGAGGAAGAGGGGGCCTGAGCCAAGTTGCACCCGGGCACGTTTCAGGACCATGTCTGGCAGCTTCTCCAGCTGGCCATGATGTGAGGCTAATTCTTCACTCTGCATTTGAGAAGAGGGAAGTCCACGTTTTAGGTTGTGAGGCCCAGGGCAAGTTGCGGGGATAAAGGGTTGTAGCATCTTTGGGTACCCGTGATGATTTAGAAATTTATCCTTGTTTTCTATGGGAATTTTTCACATGTTGTTTCTTTTCATAGAAGGTTTCACAAGCTCTTTATCTGACCTTCAATTCTGAATGATAGTTTTGCTGGGTAAAGTAATCTTGGTTGTAGGTTCTTGGTATTCATCACTTTGAATATTTCTTGCCACTCCCTTCTGGCCTGCATCGTTTCTGTTGAGAAATCAGCTGACAGTCAGATAAAGAGCTTCACAGATAAGAAAAAGCTAAAGGAGTTCATCACCACCAAACCAGTATTATATGAAATGCTGAAAGGTATCCTTTAAGAAGAGGAAGAAGAAGAAAAAGGTAAAGATACAAATTATGAACAACAAATGCACATCTATCAACAAGTGAATCTAAAAATCAAGTGAATAAATAATCTGATGAACAGAATAAACTGGTGAATATGATAGAACCAGGGGCATAGAAGGGGAGTGGACTGACTATTCTCTGGGGGGGGAAGGGGTGTGGGGGTGCGGGAAGAGACTGGACAAAAATCGTACACCTATGGATAAGGACAGTGCGGGGAGGGGGGTAAGGGCAGAGGGTGGGGCGGGAACTGTGTGGAGGGGAGCTATGAGGGGAAAAAGAGGAACAACTGTAATAATCGGAACAATAACGATTTAATTAAAAAATGATAATATTAAAAAAATTAAAATAAAAAAAATAAAAAAAGGTTTCACAAGCTTCAGCATCTCAGTTTGTGAATGACATAGACCAAACCTGTATTTGTACTACCCTGTTCAAAAGTGATCCTGCACCGTACGAGATCCTGTGGGGTCCCAGGGCCCATGCTGAAAGCAGCAAGTTGAAAGTCCTGAAATATTAGCTCAGGGCCAATAGCAAGTATCCCAGTTTCTTCCTATCCCTGTTCGAAGAGGTGGAGAGCAAAGAAGATCAAAGGGTCTTATGGGGTTTCTTCACCAGCTTAGCTGACACTGTGGAAACTGTGGGTTCTAAAGGTTAGCTACTACTAAAGATGCTGAGCAGCAGTAGGGATTTGGGGAGGTGTTGTGGGATTGTGGTTGTCTGTCTACATTTCCCTTGTCCAGTGCAGGTGTTTTCACTTTTAATCCTCACTCATAATAATTCTTCTTCTCTGCCCCTGACACATCCTGGGCGCAACAGCGCCCCCCGCAGAATCGGTCCTGGTACTGCAGCGATCTCTGCAAGGGGTGTGAGCCCCTCCTGGGTGAGGACTTTGGGGTCCACTGGCTTCAGAACAGAGGGCACTACAGCATCCATCTCCTGGTGCTCCTGTCAGCTCTAGGGACCCTGGGTGGGGCTCTCGGCTGAGCATATGCCTCCACCTGCCGGGGAAATCTGGGGAGTTTGAGCCTCGGTCTGAGGGACACAGACTGAAGTCCGCAGAGGGCGGGGGCCCTGGTGTTGGCAGATGCAGGAGGGGAACAGAGACAGGACTTCCAGGCCTTAGATCTGCTCTCTGCCCCTGCTCTCAGGCCCCGGGGACCCCAGAGAGCCAGTCCGGAAGTTCCGCCCACTGACTTGCGCCCGGGAAGTCTGAGAGAGGAGAGCGCCATCTTTGGGAGGCCGGCTTCGGGTCCGTAGAGGGCAGGAGTCCAGGGCTACAGAGTCCAGGTATGACCCTGATGGACGACGGAGGCCCCAGGACCAGGGAGGCCCTCCTGTCAGCACTGAGAGTCCGGTGTGGGGCGTCTTACTGAGAACTACTTCCTGCCCCCCTCGCCCACCTGCTCAGAGACCGGGGGAGGGGCGGCAGGACAGGCGCTGAGGGGAGCCACCTCAGGTCGGCACCAGTGGGCCCAGGCTCTGCCTGGAATCAGGGTGAGGACCAGACGGAGGTCCCGGGGAGCTAGTTCAGCCCCTGCCGGGAGCCCTGGGGAGTGAGGCCCACAGGCCTCCCCTGGGGTCCCGGGGGTGACGGCCTCCGTGTGGGGGTCCGGCCTCCGGGTTCACAGAGCGAGGGTCCCAGGACCTGCAGGCCTCATGGTGAGGCCGTGGGCGGGACAAGGTGACTCTGGGCCCAGAGCAGTCAGTCCCGCGAGCCCCAAGGCTCGGAGTGACCGCAAGCGGCGAGGCCTGACTTCCGGGTCCTCCGGGTCTGAGACCCTCGGGCGGTTCCGTGTCACCGCAGCGTCTCAGGTCGGCAGAGGGGGTCCGGGACCTGCCCGGCGTCAGCGTGGGGACCCTGAGGGAGATTGGGGGGCCTTCACCCCAGAACAGTGTCCATCGGGCAGGCCTCCTGGGGGTGGGGGAGGGGTGAGCTCACGCATTGTGCTTTGTGATTTCTACATTGGGTCTGAGAGACACAGGGGGGGGGGTTGGTAGAAGGAGAAGGGCTTCAGTCATCACAGGGGGGACCCCAGGTCCTGCTGCTGTCAAGTTGAGGACCCTGAGGGAGATTGGGGGCCTGGACCCCATAATCCTCAGACCGAGGAAGCCCAGTGGGCAAGCTGACCACAGGCATAGTTTCCTGACTTCCCCATCCAGGTGCAGTGTAAGGAGCAGCACCACAGGTCAGCTGAGGGAGCACGGAGGTGACCCTGGGCCCCACAATGTAGGGGACCCCATAAAAGTCCTCCTCTGCTACAAGCCATGGGGTGCTCCAGGGGGAATGACCATGTGCGGTGTCCCCTGACTTCAGCAGCAGGTCTGAGCCAGGCTTGGAACTTGATAAAACGTGCAGGGCCTCAGGTCCACAGAGGGGAGGGCAGAGTTGCTGCCCAGAGCCAAGTGGCATCCATGGCTTCACATCCGGGTCAGTGAGCCTGTGGGTTTCAGTGAAAGGAGCAGGGCCTCAGGTAGGCAGAGGGAGGGCCCAGGGCCGGCCGGAGTCAAGGTGAGGACCAGGAGGGAGGAATGAGGGGACCCAGGAACCCCCAACGTAGAGCTCCACAAAAGCTCACTCTCACTCTTTGCCATGGTAGGTGCCGCGAATGCTTTCCAGGTATAATGTTCAGTGAGTTCTGCCCGGAAGTCTGAGAGAGGCGAGGACCAAGTCTGGAGGATTGCTACACGTCCATAGAGGGAAGGAGCCTAGTCCTGCAGAGAGTCCCGGTATGACCCTGAGGGAAGATTGCCCCCCACCACCACCACCACAGAATCCAGCTTTGCCCCTTCTGTCAGCACCCTGAGTCCCAGGAACTGAGCTGACTGGCTGAATACTACTTCCTGCAACCCACCTCCCCACCTTTTTGGAGAATTTGTGAGTCAACCACAAGGTCTGAGGGGAGCCACATCAGGTCAGCAGAGGGAGGGACCCAGGATTTGCCTGGAATCAAGGTGAGGACCAGAGGGAGCGCTGAGAGACCCAGGGCAGAATGGTGAGGCTGTGCCCTCCCCCAGCTTCCTCATTGGAGGACCCAGCTCTTGGTTCTAATGGGAGTGGTCTCAGGCTGGCAAAAGGAGGTGTACAGGTGCTTCTTCATATGTGTGTCAAGACCCTGAAGGAGAACTGAGTCGTCTAGCTCTCAGGTAGAGAAGAAGGAACAAAATTCTGCTCCATCTCCACTGTCAGCCATGGGAGACCCTGGATAGGTTGGCTGCATGTGGCATCCATTGAAAACTGCTTCAGGAGACAGAGAGCGATTAAGACTTTAGTATGAGGTAATGGGAGCAAACTTAGGTGGGCAAGGGACAGTGGCCAGGTACTGCTGGGAATCAATTGAGGACGAGAGGGAGGGCCAAGGAACCATGGAGTCCATCTCCACTCCTCCCATCAGCCCTTATAGTCCCAGGCTTTAGTCACCTAATGTGATGTCCACAGGCTTCCCCTGGGGGGCGGGGGTGTCTCAGAGCAGTGAAGTCTTTGGTCTCTGGGTCCAAGCCTCAAGTCAGCAGAAGGAGGAGCCCAGGACCTCCCAGGGGTCAAAGTAAGAACCATAAGGGAGGACAGAGGAGACCCCCACAGAAGCCTGACCATGCTGTCAGTGGTACAAGACTCTGTGGCAGAATGACCACGTGTGGCATCTCCTGACATCTGCCATGTGGGTCTGAGAGCGACTGGGACTTGGTATCAGGAACAGGGCCTCAGATCGCCGAGGCGTGGTGGCTGGGGGGAGGGGCAGGTTCTGCGGGGCATTAAGGTGAGGACCTTGAGGGTGGATGGAGGACCTAGAACTCCCAAGCAGAGATTGATTCTGTGGCCCTGCACTTGGACTCCAGAGCAGGACAACCACATGAGATATTTCCTGAGTTCTGCCTCAGGAGTCTTCAGGATGTGAAGGCCTTGGTCTGAGGATTGTGGCTTCAGGACAGCAGAGGGCAGCCCTGGCCTGCAGGCTGCATCCTCAGGTTCGGAGAAGGGATAGATCTAGTCTCTGCCAAGAAGAAATCCAGCAGAGGTCTTCAGGTCACTGAGGGGACCCCTTGCACCTCAAACAGAGGGTTCCCACTGAAATCAGCCCTGCCTCTGTCATCCCTGAAGTCCGTAGGCAGGGGTAGCCTCAGGTGGTGCACCCTTCCTTCTGCCTTGGGCTCTCAGGGCAGTGAGGCTTGAGGGCCAATTGCATGTCAGTAGATGGGTCCACATCTGGTCAGCATAGCAGAGTCCAGGATCTGGCAGATCTCAAGAAAAGGTCCATCTGAGAGGGGGGAAGATGTGCAGCTTCCCCACTCCAAAGGGGAGGAACGTTAGTGTCTAGCTTGCCCTGTTCTCAGACCCAGGAAGACCCTGGCAGAAAGGACTGGATGTTGCCAACTCCTGCTATTGCCACATGGACGTGGATGGGGGGATCTTGGGGATGTGAGGACCTCAGTCTCAGAGATAACCTGAGATCAGCAGAGGGACTAGTCCCAGGATCTGCTGGGTGTGCATGTGAAGCCTCAATGTACACCCCCTTCTCAGAAAAGGAGGGTTGATACAAAGACCAGCTGTCCCCAGTCCTCAACCCTGAAAGGAACAACAGTGGACCTAAGTGGCACGCTCCTTACTATCGTGGGTGGGAAAGTGGGGAGTCCTCGGTGAGGCAGGGCCTTTCTATAAGGCGGGGGGAGATAGAGCATCCCAGGTGGGAGGCATGGAGGTGGGGCAGGCCCTGGCAGCAGTGATAATGAATAGCCAAATGGGCACCGGGAATGCAATCAGGACAGAGGGCCCAGTCCCTGCTGCCAGCATTTTGTGATGATGGCAGGGATTCCGCGGGGGTAGGGGGACGTGGAGAGGGAAGATGGTAGCCACCTGAGGCTACCCCTGAAGTTTGTGCAATGTGGTGCCTCCTCATTCTCTTGGGGCTCTCAGGTAGGTGAGGACCTTGGTCTGAGTGGACAAAGTCCGGTCATCTGAGGAGGGGTATCCTCTCAACAGTGAGAAGAGCCCCGGGTCTTGCCAAAGTGAAGATGAGGGCCCCGAGGGAGGAGTGGGTGTACCCCAAGCCCTGAGACAAAAACGGGACACCACAGAAATCCAGCCTGCCCCTACTCTCAGCCCTGGAAACCCTGGGCACGGCTGTCAGTCTAAGACCCTCCTGACTTTTAGATTGGTGGTCTGGGGGAGGGGAAGGCCTTGGTCTGAGGGTCTGGACAGAGGTCGAGTCAGGTTCCCATGAGTTGGCAGGGTGGTTACAGTGCAGAATGAGGGGACCCCTAAAACAAGCATACATGGAGCCCAAGGTCTGCCAAGCCATTTTTGCCAGGAATGGGGAGACCTGGAATTGTGGGTGTACTGGCTCCCCTCACTTCCTCCTCAGTTACCTATGGAGATGAGGCCTTTCCTTTAGGAGGGTAACCTCAGGTCCGCAGATGGAGTCGTTTCAGTTCCTGGACAGTGACAGGGTAAAAGCTTAGTGGGACAGATGGAATCAATAGAGTAAGGTCAGACATTGTTGTTCCTTGGTGACAACTATTAGACTCTGGGCAGGTATGGCCAGATGTGGAGCCACCCCAAGTCCTTCTGGTTAGTCTCAGAAGTGTGTGGTCTTGTTCTGAGAGTTTTGTCTCAGGCCAGCAGAGGGGGAGAAGAAGGCCCTGCCCGTGGACTGGTGAAGACCCTGAGTGAGCATGGAGGGGATCCCCCATCCAGAACAGAGGAGACCCCACAGCACCCAATCCCACCTCACCACACTGTCTTCCCCAGGATCTTGGATTGTGCCAGCTGCACCCTGAGGATCCTTCTCACTTTCTCCTTCAGGATCTTACTGGACAGGTCGCTGAGCAGAGAACCGTGTGAAGCCCGAGAGCACTCCTAAAATAAGAGACCTGTAAGTCACCGTTGTCAGATCTGCCTAAGGTGTTTTTCTCAGCTGAGGCCCCTCACAATCCCTCTCTCTCCCAGGCCTGTGGGTCCCCATTGCCCACCTTCCCACACTCTGTCCCAGCACATGTCATCATGCATCACCATCAGATGAGTGAGTTCTGTAAGCCTGAGGATGACCATCAGGACCCGAGGGAGAACCAGGAACTGGTGGTGGTGCAGCTGTTCGGCCCGGAGGAGGAGGAAGAGGCCATGTCTCCCTCCTCCTATGTCTCTTCCTCCCTCTCAGGACTATTTCAAGACAGCCTGGAGGAGGCAGCTGCTGCTGAGACACCAAGTCTTCCGCATAGTCCCCAGTGTGCCTGCCTTTCCCCCCCTGTCATGGCAGCCCCTCCATGTATCCAACCTGAAGATGAGGGCTCCAGCAGCCCAGATAAGGAGGGGGCAACCAGCAGGGAGGGCTCTGAAGAGGCCGAGTCCTCTCTGCAAGGTGCCCTATGTTTGAAGAAGGCTTACCTGGTGATGTTCCTGCTCCTCAAGTATTGTGCAAAGGAGACGACCACAAAGGCAGAAATGCTGAGTAAGGTCATCAAAGAGCACCAGGACCACTTCCCTGAGATCTTCAGCGCAGCCTCTGAGTGCATGCAGCTGGTCTTTGGCATTGATGTTAAGGAAGTGGACCCCAGAGCCCACACCTATGTCCTGGTCGCCACCTTGGGCCTCACCTATGATGGGATGGTGGGCGATGGGCACAGATTTCCCAACACTGGCCTCCTGGTCACACTTCTGTGGCTTATTGCTGCAGAGGGCGACTGTGCCTCTGAGGAGGAAGTCTGGAAAGCCCTGCATGTCAGGGGGGTGCATGACGGGAAGGAGCATTGGCTCTATGGGGAGCCCAGGGAGCTCCTCACTAATGTTTGGGTGCAGGAAAAGTACCTGGAGTACCGGCAGGTGCCCAACAGCAATCCTGCTCGCTACCAGTTCCTGTGGGGCCCCAGGGCCCACGCTGAGACCACCAAGTTGAAAGTCCTGGAGTTTTTGCTCAGGGTTTATAGAAGGGATCCCACTTCCAATCTATCCCTGTCCGAAGAGGCTCTGAGTGGTGAGGAAGAGGGGACCTGAGTCAAGTTACACCCTAGCACATTTCAGGCCCCTGTCTGGCAGCTTCTCCTGCTGGACATGATGTGAGGCTAGTTCTTTCCTCTGCTTTTGAGAAGAGGGCAGTCAGTGTTCTAGGTCGTGAGTTCTAGGGCGAGTTGCGGGAATAAGGGCTGTGGCATCTTTGGGTTCCTGGGATGATTTAGAAATGTATCCTTGATTCCTTTAGGAATTTTCAATTGTTCTTTTTCATAGAAAATTTCATAAGCTTCAGCGTTTAAGTGTATGAAAGACATTGGTCACACATGTATTTGTACTTTTCCAGTTCAAGAGTAATAGATTTGCTGCCCTAGCCATATTTTCTCAGTGGTTGGAGTGTGGCCATAAGAATGAAGGGTCTCGGGTTCATTTCCAGTCAAGGGCATATACCTACGATGTGGGAGGCAATCAATGGATGTGTCTCTCTCACATTGACGTTTCTCTCTGTGTATCTCCCCCTCCCTTCCACTCTCTGTAAAAATCAATGGGTGACAAATATCCTCCTGTGAGAATTAACAACAACAACAAAAAAGGAGTAAGAGATTTGCTACTGTGTAACACAAAGTGGAACACCTTTCAGCTTAGTTTGTGATCCCAAACTAGATGACATGGTATCAGAACAGGATTTCCTTGGACATGTGAAAGAATTCAGCGGTGCAATCGATGGAGTCACGAAATAGAAAAATAAAAGCAAAAGGTTGTTGATTCTTGCTTCTTATCCCTTCTCATCTGTCTTTTTATGAGACAAATTTACATAAGGATCCTTGGGTTTGCTTGGATCACCCCTGCTCAGTGATTCATTTATTCCCCAGACATTGACTGATCCTGTGCCCACTGAAAGAGCAGGGCACACCCACCCACAGGATGATAGTGTAGGTGCTGAAGTCTTATAAGGAAGGGGGTGAGGTGTCCCCTAAGTCGTACAGAAGAAGCAAAAGAAGGGGAGAGGTAGTGGGACTCGAGGGGACAGCACGCAAGTGTAAATGGCCTCAGCCAGGGCAGTTTGGTGTTTGGGAAACAATGATTCCCTCTGTGGACGTTGATTGTGATGAACCTGAGTGGTGGCAGCAGCCAGACTCTCAGATGTTGTGCCAGGCACCCCTTTTCATGCCCTGGGGTAGCCAGAGCTGACTCCATTTCATTACATTACCTTTCATGTAACTTGGGCAATTCTAAGCAATGTATAGATTTTTGTTGGGAGTAAAATGAATGAAAATAATGGTTTGGATGGAAGAGCAGCTGTTGGGGACGGACAGA
The DNA here is from genome assembly GCF_000147115.1 of Myotis lucifugus. Taxonomy (NCBI): domain Eukaryota; kingdom Metazoa; phylum Chordata; class Mammalia; order Chiroptera; family Vespertilionidae; genus Myotis; species Myotis lucifugus. The sequence goes on along the minus strand of NW_005871088.1, from coordinate 2,173,219 downwards.
GTTGGTCTTTGACTCAATTTCATCGAACTTTAAATTACATCCAGCTGGGAAAGGCTCCCCCACCCCTAAATTTTAAAATGTATCCTGCAAGAAGGAAGTAACATTTACTGAGCTTTATTTACAAAGCCGAGTTTTTGTCTAATTTTTTTTATTATGTAAGATTTTATTGGGGTGACATGAGTTGACATGAACATATAGGTTACATGTGTGGCTTCGAATTTACAAAATCTGTATATAAGACCATGTGCCCACCACCCAAAGTCAAATCTTCTCCTGTCACCTGATATTGCAACCCCTTTCTTCCTCCACCCCCCTCCCTCTGGCAACCACCACACTGCTGTTTGTGTACATAACTTTCACTTTTATATCCCACATATGAGTTAAATCATATAGTTCCTTAGATTTCTCCGTTTGACTTATTTAACATCACATAATGTTCTCATGGTCCATCCATTTCTTTGGCTAGTTTAGTATTGCATATCGTACTGAGCTACATGCTCCCTGAGATGTAGTAGATAACAACAAGAACAACAACAAGAACCCTTCCAGAGTAGAGGATAGTAGGGCTTGGGGTAATATAATATTAAAAATAACTGCCATTCATCACAGTTCCTATCTCCACTGGGCACTGTGGGAGGTGCTTTACAAACACTCCATACATTCCTGCAGTCCTGCGAGACAGGGCTTATCAAATCCACCTACTTCACAGATGAAGAACCTGGGGCTCTTAGGGAGAGCTAATGTCCCAGGATCACATAGCTAGTAAGTGACAGGCAGAGATTGGATCACTGGTCTGAATTCCTCTAAAGTCCACACTGTTCCCACCCATCCCAGACTGTGCCTGACCTTCTGACTCATAAATCATTTTTCTTCTCAGTACTACATGATGTCTCTCAGGCAATAAAAAGAGGGACCCTGGGGCCAAGGCACTAAAAGCAGGCCTAAGGAAAGAAGGTGACAGTGCGAATCAAACACAATCTGGGTATCGTCTGTGGCCTTTATTTACCAAGGTTCCTCCTGCCCACGTCCCAGGGTCCCTTGAGAGCTGAGATGCTGGCATTTCTGTCTAGTCCATGCATTTTTCCACATGACAGCACCCTTCCCCTGGGCTCCCCCTGTGTGCCCTCCTGTCCATCCCTGGATTCTGGCCTGTTGACCAGCTTCTCACTGTTGCCTCCTCTGAAGGCTGTGGCCACTCACAGTGGAACAGCCCCAAACCTCCTACCCGCTCTACACCCCCACCGCACCCAGCTTAGAACATTTCTACTCCCTGCTGAAGTACTGATCATCCATCCTTCACCCTGGAACTGCGCTGATGGAAAAATCTCTTTGAATTTGAACAGTGACCTTTAGATACTCGGACATCCTGCTGGATGTCTTCAGCACATTCTTACCATGCTTTCCAAATGAATCAATGAGTACAGTATGATTGGGCCCATAATCTACCAATTTGGGGATGTCAGCCTGAAGTTAGAAAGAAGGTTTGTTAGAATACCTGCTGTTTACAGCAAGAGTTTAATGGGGTGTCTTATTTGAAACTAGCCACTGAACACATACACAGATGAATCAGCTTACCTAGGGGGTCAAATCCCAATGCCTCCTTCATAAGTGGTAGATGCAGGAAGACCATGGAAATCAATGTGGAGCAAACATCTACAGAGGCTAAATTCCCCCAAACTTGGAGCCCCTTTGTAGGTGAAAAATGGCTTCTATGTAGACATGCTCATCCTAATTACAAATTAAAAAAATAATTATCTTTCCCCCCCACTATTTCATGTCGGTGTGTCTGTATCACACGAAAATAAACACTTTCAGTGTACCTGATGGCACCTGGTATGTTCAGTCATGTAGAGGGCAGCAGACACAAGATTTTGGTCATGCATCAAAAGGAAAGAGATAATTCTCAGGAAACTGAGTTTATATAGGTTATCTCAAAGGGAAGTGTAGAAAAGTGTTATTGAGTGAAGATGGCAAACCCACTCAACTGATATTTACAGGATCCTATGAAAATTACACGTGATCCTGCATTTGAAATCTCCTGTCACATGGTAGTCATTGAAAAAGTTGGGGAATTTAAGGCAAATTTGACCTTCTCAGAAATTCCTCCAAGAAATGGAGGTTATTGTCCTAACAAATTATAACTGTTCTTTTAGCACCTAATATGTAACAGTGTATGGGAGAGATTACAAGGTCTCGTCCACTTTTTGTCTTCCTCTCCTTTGTGGGCGTATGGGAAAACTACATTGCCAGTTCACTTGTTGCTAGGAAGTGTCATCTACCTGTTGTCACTGAGAGCTGATCAGAAATAGTGTCACATCCAGACATCCGGGAGCCAGTATGACAGTTCCAGACTTCCTATTTCATTCAACAGCAAGCATAGCATCCCCGTGTTGAGATGGTGGGACTACCATCTTGAATTATCCCAGATCCCTGAGTCACCCGATAGAGGAGATCTCCTGCCCAGCTGAATCCAAATTTATATGCACACAAAAAGACTTTTGTTATGTTAAACCATTCATATTTCAGTTTTCCTCTGTCTCATCAGCTTGCAGTTACTTCAACTGACTAATACACAGCAACGTTATCTGATGTTAGGTGTATTTAAATAGTTTAATTATAAACATAATCCTGTATATAATGCATGTATTATTTAGTAAAAAAAATTGTAAAAGTAGATAACTGCCTCTGTGAAGTCCCTCCAAATTTCAGCCTCCTACTCAGAGGTGACCGTAGCTCACAGCATGGCTATAAGCTTAAAATGCAAAGGGTCTGAATATTTCAGGTTTTTATAAATATTGCTGAAATTTTCAAAAATGCCATACCATTTACATGCTCAATTTTTTTATGTGAATATTTTTTACTTTCAAATATGTTTTATCATTCCTTTAAATTTTGGTTAGAATTGTGGGCAAAAATATTTCTTCACTCTTGTTTTAATTTGTATCTCCCCCATTTTCAAATTTGATTGAAAAGAACACTAACTTCATTCCTCTCCCATATAAACCTGGATTTATGCAGTAATTTCCTGAGTAACAATTTTCCTCTGGGCATGAGTTAACATTCTGAAATTCTGAAATGTCAACAAAACACTTCCCTTTTACTTTGAGAAGCACGGATTCAGTCAGGAGCCAGGGAAGGGGACAGGACAGGACACCCTCAGCCAGTGAGGGGCATTGGAAGATTGAGGGGAGAGCGATTGCCAGAATCCACGAGAGAGACCACATGCAGCACCAAGTTCAGAGGGCCCCAGGCAGGATGGCAGTCAGGGCACTCCGTCCAGAGTTCAGGCTAGGGAGAAAGAGCCCAAAGGAGAGCAGGTGGGGAGGAGAGCAATACAGGACAAAGAGCAGGGATAGGCTGGGGAAATATCTGAATCATCCTCACCAGCTGGATGTTGCAGGGTCTATCTGAAGAATGGCCTGGTGGCCTGCCAGACTCCAGTCCTTAATCTTAGAGTCCCGCTGCCTCTGAACAGGAAGAGTATAGCTGGCTCCCTGCATCATTTAGATGAACCACATCTCTTGACTACTCTAGTAGTGTCCCGTGGCTGGGAGCTGTCATGATGCCTGCTAGCAGCTGGGGACTTTACACCTGCATGCAGGGCAACCCCACATAGAGGTTGGGGCTATGTGAATGAGTGGGTTGGTGACTGGGGACCGAGAGCTGAGATAGGTCAGGAATACCCATGAGCTGTGCCTCCTGCAAGGAGGGTGAAATCAGAAGGGAAAAGTCACAGGACTAATTATTTCAGACTCTGCAGACAAAGGGCTGGGTGTGGACATGCTTGGAAAAACTATGTGTACATTGTTCCTGGCTTCTACTGCCTGAGGGGTTTCTGAGTTCTTGGCACAACAAGGTCAGGTGTCCTGTGGATACCACTGCTGGCCTCCGTTGCCAGCAGATACTGTCTGGGATACCGATTGGTCCAGGTGCAGATGTTTTCAGGGTGAATGGAAAATCCATGGGACTGGCACCTTAACTTGGGACCTTAATCTGGGGATGTGTGGGGTCCAATGCAGAAAACACCAGGGATGATCCTGTTGAGAGCAGCTCCACCTCCAAGATGGTGTTTGGCCCCAGGGAAGAGGTGCCCATAATGGCACCCTCAGTAACAGTGTCCCATAGGGATATTGAAGTTACATGAGCAGTTGGAACACTTTGGGTTTCTTCCATGAAAGGGGAAGGCCCAGACAGTGGGCAGGCTCTCCATTTTGAAACAGCCAATGGTACCCTGCAGTCATCATATATATAAAACAGAAAAAAAATTCTGATTGATGGATTTCAGGCATATACTTACCACTTTAAATACTCTGCTCTAGGCATTCTTGTCAAGGCCGAGCATACATCCACCAATACTCAGATACTTTCTCTAACCTTGTTTAGGCAGATGGCAGCTCTGTAGTAACTTAAGTTGCTTATGCCAAGCAGCACAAGGTACTGGAGGCAACCTCGGGCCCAGGAGGCTAGGATTCCTGAATCCATCCTATACATCCTATATCTAACCGGTACATTTCCAGGATGCAGCCTGTATCTACTGGTAGTCTATTGTGGTCAAAATTTTAAAAGTGAAACCTCTTATTCCAATAAAGCCTTCCACACTAATCCATTCCACACACATAAGGAAGGCAGAGTAGTCTGGTTGAAATGAAGACTATAAACCCAGAGTCCTGTTAGTCCAGCACCCTTTCTTCCCTTTGGGGGCAGTGGGTCCTGACACCAGGCACAGAACTCTAAGGTTGTCCATGAGCACAGCTGGGAAAGTTCTGTGCTAGAAGACCTTTCTTTAGACATGGACTTCCTCATGCTGCTGCACAGGTGTATAGAGGTAGAGTCCATTCTGTCCAATACACTGAATGCCAATTTTTCAGCCTGGCTTTCCAGCACTGCCAACAACTTGTGGCCCCCAACCTCTGCGGCCCCAGCACACTCTCCCATCCCATTTCTTGTTTCCCCAAGTCCTTATTAACCACCACCTCTGAACTAGATACACATAGGCCCACACTGTCCTCCTAACTACTCATCTGTTCCATATTGTCAGCATGGGACTGGTTACTCTCCTTCCAACCCAGCAGCCCCCATAGGATTTTGCACAGGCCCTTCCCTGGTGTTGATCCCAATCCCTGTCTTTGTGTTCCAAGACCTAGGTCTGCTTCAAACTCCCATCTGGGAAAGAGGTCCCTCCGTAAACCTAGTAACCTCTCAGCACAAAGTAATTTGGTAGGCTTTTTCTGTTTTTCCACCTGTACTTTCCTCTTGTGAAATTATTCATAGGTCACGTTGAAATGCCCTCAAAAATAACAGGGCTCTTGGCTCATTTTACTTTTCACCTGTTGCCCTTGCTCCCAACTTGGTACACAATCTCCTTGACGGATATTCAGCTTTCCTAATCTCAACCAAAACCTATTACAGCTGTGTAGCTGAATCCACTTTAAGAACACAGGGGAAGTGTTTTCTATAAGAGTTCCTTATTCCACAGAGAAGAACACAGAGAGGAGTAATTTGGATCTTCAGCCTGTATCTACTGGTGGTCTATTGTGATCAAAATTTTCAAAGTGAAACCTCTTATTCACAGCATGCAGCCCCTCTAGTTACACTGTGTTCACATTTAAATGATGGGGGCAACTTCAAGGCCTGGGGATCACCTGATCACTTTGCTTGGGTCTTGGTACAAAAAGGAAAACAGTTTGCCATGCCCATTGGATCAGAAGAGTCAAATACACAAAAACCAACAGTATGCTTCCATTTCTCCTCTCTTAGTCTTTCCTCTACTGTTGGCATACATTTTACTTCTACTGTACATTATGTTGTAAATCCTACCATACACTGTTATTATCCTTACTTTAAACAATTATCTCTTAAAGATATTTACATAAAGAAGAAAAACACCCTTATGTTTATGGATGAAGTTGCAATTCCTGGTGCTCTTCATTCCTTTGTGTAGATCCAAATGTCTATCTGGTGTCATTTTCTATCTGCCTGGAGGACTTTAACATTTCTTTTAAACATTCTTTAATACTTCTTTCAGTGAATGCCTCTTGGTGATTAATTCTTTAAGGTTTTGTATTTCAGAAAAAGTCACCTTTGTTTTGCAATATATTTTCACTCTATATAGAATTTTGGTTGACAGTTTAATTTTTCAGTACTTTAAAGATATTGCTCCACTCTCCTCTTGCTTTCATTGTTTGTGACAAGTAATCTACTCTTACGCTTATCTTTGTTCCTCTGTAGTAAAGTCTCTGTTTTTCTCTAGGTACTTTCAAGATTGTCTGTTTATCATTGATTTTAAGTAATTTAAATATCATGGACCTTGGTGTAGTTCTCTTTATGTTTCTTGTTCTTCCCATTCTCTGTGTTTCTTGGATCTCTGGGTTTATGGTTTTCATCAAATTTGTAGATATTTCATTGAAATACTTTTTCCATCTCCCCCCATTTTTCTCTCCTTTAGGGTCTGCAAGTGTATGTATACAGGCCTCTTGAAGTTGTGTCACAACTCATCAGTGCTCCTCTTCATTGTTTTCAGTATTGTGATCTGTGTGTTTCTGTGTGTGATCTTAGGGGAAAGTTCCTTCAGTCTGTCACTATTGACTATAATGTTGTCTTTTAATTTTTCATAAATGTCCTTTATCATGTTGAGGATGTTCCCTTCTACTCGTAACTTGCTGAATGTTCTATCATTAAAAGTTATTGGATTTTGTCAAATACTTTTCAGCATCAATTGAGATGATCATGTGTTTTTCCTTTATTTTAGGGATTTACTATATTGTATGAATTGAGATTTGTATGTTGAACCACATTTGGTCATAGTGTATAAACCCTTTCATAAGCTCCTTCATTCAGTTGGCTAACATTTTATTGAGGAATTTTGATTGTATAATCCTAAGGGATATTAGCCTATAATTTTCTTGTAATGCCATGGTTTGGCTTTGGTATCAAGGTAATGCTGGCACTTCTCAGAATAAGTTAAGAAGTGTTCCGTCTTCTATTTTTGGAGAGAGTTTCAGAAAGATTCATTTCAATTGTTCTTTAAATGTTTGGGAGAATTCTTTATATCTCTGCCTTTTAATTGGATAATTTAATCTATCTATATTTAAAGTGAGTACTGATTAAGAAGGGCTCCTACCATTTTGCTATTTGTTTTCTATATGTTCTACGTATTTTTGTTAATTAATTCCTTCATTATTATTCTTCCAGTTCCTCCAATACATTCCAGTGTATTGACTTGATTATTTTCTAGTGTACTCTTTTGATTCCCTATTCATTCCCCTTTCCATATATATTTAAAATCATTTTCTTAGTGGTTAAAATTAATATTCTAAGTTTATAACAATCTGCCAGGACTGACCAGAAGACCCTGAGCGACAGATAAAAGATTACTCTGACACTCGTATCTGTGAAAGAGAAGGCTAAGGGGCTGCCTGGCAAGAGGCACCAGGTCACCCTTTTCACCTACCTCCTAAGGCTTTTATTGTAACAACAGCTTGACCTAAAATTAACCATTAGATACTATCAGCAGGGTAAGTATCCTTGAGAAATCACATGCTTCTACAAGGTCGGGTCTTGAGAATAAACATAGAGATTCCAGTAAAACACTTGGGGGCTCAGACTTGTTTGGAAAAGTCAAGGTAGGGGCTGCTGCCTTCATCAAGGTCCCCCTAGAGGCCCCCTGACTTTCAGAGAATCCTCCTTACAGACTTTCCAACCAAGTCCCGTCCTTCCCCAGAACAATCTAGGTTGAATTGATAGCAACTGAGCTTCAATGACATTCAGAACAACTCTGCTCCCGTACATCTCTATGCCCCTCTTATACTGTTATTATTACAAAGTATATCTTTACACATTGACCATTCACATGTTTATTTAAAATGTTTTATGCATTTGTTTTTAAAATTATACTTGGGAAAGGAATGTAGTCACAAATCAAATATACAAAAATCTGCTTTATATATACACGTATCTATTTACTTTTCCTAGAGTTCTTTATTTCTTTACATAGCTTTGAGTAACCATGTAGTTTCCTTTCATTTCCCCATCTGAAGAACCACTTTTAACATTTGTTGTAGCATGGGTCTTCCAGGAACAAGTTCTGTCAGCCCCTTTTTTAAGAACGAAAATCTGGGAATGTGACAATTACTCATTTTTGAAGGATAGTTGTTTCAGGTAAGGGATTCTTAGTTGTCAGTTCATTTTTGTTTTTATTTGAGCACTGTAAATATGCCATCGTAATGCTTTCTAACCTCCATGGCTTATGATTAAAAAGTCAGCTGTTAATCTTCTTAAGACTCTCTTGTAGGTGACAATTCACTTCTCTTGTTGTTTTCATGATTCTTTATTCTTGGCCTTGGACAGTTTGATTATAATGTTTCTCAAAGTGGATCTTTGAGTTTATCTCAGAGTTTATTGAGCCTCTCAGATGTGTAAATTCATGTACTTCATCAAATTTAGGAAATTTTGGCTACTGTACCTTTCAATATTCCTTCTGCCCCTTTCTCCTTTCCCTATTATTCTGAGACTTTCATTATACAGGTGTTGTTATAATTCATTAGAGGCCCAGTGCACAGAATCGAGCACCAGTGAGGTCCCTCAGCCTGGCCTGTGCCCTCTCGCTATCCAGGACCCCTGGAGGGGATGTTGGACTGCTGGTTTCAGCCCAACGCCCACAGTATAGGCCTAGGGATCCCACCAGTGCACGAATGGGTGCACCAGACCTTTAATATGCATATAAGATCTTTGGTTAGCCGAAACCGGTTTGGCTCAGTGGAAAGATCTTTGGTTAATCTCTTCCCACCCTCCCCCCTTCTTTCTGAGATTCATCAGTCTGTTCCATGTTTCCATGCCTGTGCATTGAGCGTCTGCCCCCTGGTGGTCAGTGCACATCATAGCTACCCATTGAATGGTTGAATGGTGGAACAGTCAAACAGTTACTTAGGCTTTTATATATATAGATGGTGTCCCACAGGTCCTTTAGGTTTTGTTCATTTTTATTCATTTCTTTTCTCTTTTGATCTTCAGGATAATTTTAATTGACCCACTTTCAAGTTTACTGAGTCTGCTGTCTGCTCAAATCTGCTGTTGAATTCTAGTGAATTCTTCATTTCAGTTACTGTAGTTTTCCTTCCCAAAGTCCTGTTTGGTTTCTTTTGCAATTTGTCATTTCTATCTGTTTATTTATATTCTTTATTTGGTGAGCCATAATTCTGCTCATAGTTTTTCTTTAGTTTTTCCCCCTAGTTTTATTTAGTATTTAGAGCACAATCAGGACAATTGATTTAAAGCCTCCATCTAGTAAGTCCAATATCTGGACTTCCTCGGAGACAGTTTTTTGTTAATTTCTTTATCTGACCCATGAATGATCCAAAATTTCTGTTTCTCTGCATAGCTCATAATTTTTGTTTGAAACTGGCCATTTTGAATACTATAATGTGGTAACTCTATAAATATTACTCTTTTTCCCTCCCCAGAGTTTGTTCTTACTTCTTCTTGTGGGTTGTAGTTGTGTGTCTTTGAAGACTGGCTTGAGTTGGGGCCTCTTCAAGGCTCAGCCAGGTGCTACTGTTTTGCCTTCACCTTCACTTCCTGCTTAAGTGGGGCCTAATTTTCAGAGCTTAAACTGGTCTCAGGTCTTTCTGAGCATGGATCTGTCCTTGGGTATGATCATGCTTTTCTGGATTATGGGATGTGTGTGGAAGATTTTCTAGGCTCTTATCTACCCATGTATCTTCTACCCTAGCCTCTTCATTCCCAGGCTTTCCTTCTCTCTCCTGTTTGCCCCTTCTGCTGTCTCTTGCCACAATCAGCTGTGGACAGTGTATGCCTTTAAGTGCTTTCCTAAAATGCTGTTCAGGAGGCCACTCCAGCAATGAGAGAATTATGAGGGGAGTAAACAAAGACACGCCACTAAATCATTATTTTAGGGAGCCACCAGACAGGAAAAATGCACAACCACAATTATTTGAGAATAAGGTCTATATTTCTGCCCTCTGGCCTGAGCATCCTGTACTATGAATGTGGACCCTCATCCCCATAGCTGCTCCTGAGCAGGGCAATTGGGGTGGTAGGAGGTAAGCAGGAATCCTACATCACTGTTTTAACAAAACTTAACAAGCTTTTTCTTTATTTAGCACTTTCCAACTTGTTGTATGTCTTGATTAGATTTCAGAATTCCAAAAAAAAGTTGATTCTGAAACATTTTTGTCAGATTAATGGTTGCTCCATTGTAGGAAATGGATGCTTGGAACTCCCTGCTTTGTTACTCTCCTTTCGTTCTTTAATACATGGAAGGATTCACAAGGAAAGCAATTTGATCCTAAAGTTTTATTTCAGAAAATATTTTCTGCATTGCCATTTTCATACAATCCCCATTTCCCAGGCAAAGACCATGACTCAGGGCAGTTCCCCACAGTCCAACAGTAATAGAATTTGCAGGAGGCCCAATGTCCCAGAGAGGCTGACCAGATTAGGACTATGTCCAGGAATCTTAGGGGAGGCTGCTGAGAGGAGCAGTAAAAGGTGGCGATCCTGGCTATGTCTGCCTACAGCCAGCAAGACTGAGGTATGAAAAGGTAAGTAGAGGAGAATTTTTGAGCTTAACAAACAGGAGATCAGACAACCAGCTTTTCAGGTCTCACCTTGCAGGAGGAGCTCCCAGAGCTGTTTACAGCTCAGACAAGATCCTCCACTTTCCTTGCTTTTTCCTCTCTCCTCCCCATAGGTGAAGGGCTTAAGAAAGGGAGCTGAACACATTCCTCCCTCCACAGCAGGCCCCTCTTGCCTCTCTGTTTTAGAGGCCAGCCCTCATTCAGGGTGCAGTGACGCTTTAATGATATGTTCTATGCCAAGCAGAAAGGCCCCTGGCCTTCAGAAGTAAGCAGGGATTGACCAGCTGTGTCAATGCCTGGGGAGGGGGCAGCGCTCATCTGCAGAATTGGGGAAGGGATTGGTGACTGCTTACCTAAGCCAAGGCCTTTCATCCAGCCTTTACCAGAAGTGGAACTGTTTCTTCCATATCCACCTGCCTGATTCGTGTATCTGCCTCTTCAGTTCAGAACCCCATAAGGGATGAGAGATGCTACAGATCTGGCCCCTGGAATCCCAACTCTGAGCCCAGTACTGTGAACCATTATCATCACCATTATTTACCTCGTGCCCAAGGATGCCCTTCCTACCTGGGCATTTCCCATGAGGCAACAGCTGGCTGCCCTGGCTTGGCCCACCTAGGGTTTGACTTGGACATTATTTAGTCTTGGCTATTCCAGTGGTGGCCTGGGGCCACTAGTAGCAGCATCACTTGGGAGCTTGTTCAAAATGTAGTTGTCAGGCCTGTCCCAGACACTCTGAGTCAGAATCTGCATTTAAACAAGATCCCTAGGGGATTTACAGGCCCTTTACAGCATGGAGCCAAGAGCAATTCAAATGGGTAGTGAGGTTTTCACAATGATAACTAGGCTTTTTCTGTGCGGAATTCTCATGTCCACCTTTAGTGTTATATATTTTTTATCTTTGCATTGTGCAATTATCCAAGCAGGAAAAATTACATAGACTAATATTATCATTTCTGTCTACTAATAGAATTATCTTGTTTGTTTTGTATTTTCAATCCATAGCAATAACATTACTCTTGTAAATTCTATTGTAAATATTTACGTCTATAACCCTTACCAAAAGTGAGGTTCGAATAATAGGAAGTATGTAAACAGATGGCTGTTCTGTGAAATTCCGATTTTATATTCCAGATTTGGAGTGCCCAGGGCCCCTGTCTCAAAGACCTGGGGTGTGTTAAACACCTGCTCTGAGCACGGGGCCCCACATTCCTGTAGAATGAGACCAATGGAGGGGGACAGATCCATCCTCGGTGTTTTCTCTAACAGGAACCAAAAGACCAACACTCCCAATTACTGAGCTCTAGCCAGGCCAAGTGGTTTGTGGGGACAGGGAGCAGTTTTCAGGATGGTACAGTGAGTGTCTCCATCTTTTTCCAGAGTCCGGCCTGCATAGACTTAGATTCATCAGTGCCCTCATGGTAGGCTTTGAGTAAAGTTTTAGAATAGGGCTCAAACTATAGTGACCAGTTCCAAGGCTAATGTGGATGAACTTTTGGGAACTCACCTATTTCTTTCAGTATGACTGGAACTTTCTGAATGTCCCTCTCTTTACTCTGTAGAGCCTAAACTTGGTTCTGAAACAACAATCATTTTACTTGTGTCCCACATTTTTCTAAGCCAGTGGTTCTCAACCTTCTGGCCCTTTAAATACAGTTCCTCATGTTGTGACCCAACCATAAAATTATTTTTGTTGCTACTTCATAACTGTAATGTTGCTACTGTTATGAATCGTAATGTAAATATCTGATATGCAGGATGGTCTTAGGCGACCCCTGTGAAAGGGTTGTTCGACTGCCAAAGGGGTCGCGACCCACAGGTTGAGAACCGCTGTTCTAGGAGAACTCAGAATCCCTTAGATTAATAATTCATTTATTTAGTTCATTCACTCATGACCTTACTCTGTGTCAGGCCCAGGCCTGAGAACTAAAGATGTAATAATAGCTTGAATTATTTGGTTATCAGTGCTGGTTACTTGGCTGTCTTCCACAGAAGTGTGAGCTCAGAATCAATCTGCTGGAATCAGTCTTGTGTTAGGGCATAGGGAATAGATGATAGACTATTTATGTCTGTACTTTCCAGGTCATGCAATTGCCAGGCACAGAATAGCCACTGTTTCTCTGCCTCTGGGGGGAGTAGGGCAGAGAGATGCACAGGGACTACAAACCATAGTGTAAGAGAGCAAAGAGGGAGTAAGGAAAGGGTCATCTTTTTTTTTTCTTTAACTTTTTCTCTTTCACTGCCAGACCTCCAAGCCTCCTCCTGCATTATTGAACTTTTAATTCTTTCCACCTACCTCCTTGAGGGTTTACAATTAAATGACTCTCACTTTAAAGATGTCTCCAGTGAGCAGTCAGGGAGGGGAATTTGAGCAAATAAGGGATTGTGGGAGCTGGGATATCTGTATTTAATGTCCTATCTGTGAGTCTTTGGGGGCAGCCCCTGAGCTCTGGTTTCTGGGCAGGATGCTCACTTCTTAAGGCATCCCTTAGGCTTAAGATTCCCCCTTTACAGCAGACCCAGGCAAGGACGAACAAGAGACAGGCCTGGGCAGCAGTGTCTCAGAGGACCTCTTGGTACAGGAAAGATCCTGAATTAGTCACATTTTGTCAACCAGGAAAGGGAAGCACATATTTCCATATCAGAAAAAGGGATTCCCAGGGATGAGAGAAGTGATTCTGCTGCCATAGGTACCAGCTTTCATCCACAGCCTTGCCTCATTACCCTGGTTCCTAGGAAAACTTAAATTGAAGCCATTACTGCTTCATGTTATGACAGCCATTTTTTTGTACAGTATAAATTTCCTCTAATATGAACACATATTCACAATTATGAGCAGAATAAATATTTTATTTAAAAATGTTTTTTGACAACAGTAATTTCTGCCTTTATTTTTAAATTTAATTATTTTATTTTATTTTTCCCATGACCATTTATCCCCTCTATGCTCTCTTCCATCCCACCCCTTCTCCCCCTCCTGCAAATCACCACACTGTTGTCCATGTCAATGAGTTCTCTTTTTTTTTTCTTTTTTGTTCAATCCCTCTACCAACTCTCCCAATACTCCCCCCATCCTGACCAGAGCTGTGTGTCTGATCTCTATGAGTCTGTCTCTATTTTGCTTAGTAGTTCAGTTTGTTCATTAAGTTCCACATATGAGTGAAATAACGCGGTACTTGTCTTTCTCTGACTGGCTTATTTCACTTAGCACAATGCTCTCCAGGTCCATTCATGCTGTTGCAAAGGGTAAAGTTTTCTTCTGTTTTACAATAGAGTAGTACTCCATTAAGCAAATGTACCACAGCTTTTTTTATCCACTCATCTACTGAGTTCTTTTGCCCATTTTAAATTGGATTATTTGTGGGTGTGTTTTGTTGTTGTTGTTGTTGTTTTGCTATTGAGTTGTATTAATTCCTTATATACTTTAGATATTAACCCCTTATCACATATATGGTTTCTAAATATTTTTCCATTCTGTAGGTTGTCTTTTTACTTTCTTGATTGTTTTCCTGTGCAGAAACAATTTAGTTTGTAGTCCCACTTGCTAATTTTTGGTTTTGTTACTTGTGCTTGGTTTTGTTGGTTGTGTCATATCCAAAAATCATTGCCAAGACACATGTGAAGGAGCTTTTTCCCTATGTTTTCTTTTAAGAGTTTCATTGCATCAGGTCTTAATCCATTTTGAATTGACTTTTATATTATGTAAAATAGGGGTCTAGTTTCATCCTTTAACATATGAATATTAAATTTTCCCAGCACTCTATCGAAGAGACTGTTTTCTGCATTGAGTATTATTGGCTCCCTTGTCAAATATTATTTGACCATATATACTTGGGTTTATTTTTGGGCTTTCATTTCTGTTCCATTGATCTATTTATCTGTTTTTATGCTAGTATCATACTGCTTTGATTAGTACAGCTTTATAGTATAGCTTGAAATCAGGAACTGTGATGCCTCCCTCTTTTGCTCTCTTTTTCAGGATTGCTTTGACTATTCAGAGTCTTTTGTGGTTCCACATAAATTTTAGGGTGGGTTTATTTTTTCACTTTTGTGAAAATGCCATTAGAATCTTGATAGGGATTGCATTGAATTTATAGGTGGTTTTTGGTAGTCTTGACATTTTTTTAATTGTTTTATTGCTTAAAGTATTAGAAAGAGTATTACATATGTCTCCGTTTTTTTCAGGCCCTTGACAATCCCCTGGCCTCCCCTACCCCCCAGTGTCTTATGTCCATTGTTTATGCTTATATGCATGCATACAAGTCCTTTGGTTGATCTCTTATCTCCCCCCTAATGCCCCCCAACCCTCCCCGGCTTTCCCACTGTAGTATGATAGTATGTTCGAGGCTGCTCTGCCTCTGTATCTATTTTTGTTCATCAGTTTATAATGGTCTTTATTATCCATGAATGAGTAAGATCATGTGGTATTTTTCCTTCATTGACTGGCTTATTTCACTTAGCATAATGCTCTCCAGTTCCATCCATGCCGTTGCAAATGGTAAGAGTTCCGTCTTTTTTACAGCAGCATAGTATTCCATCATGTAGATGTACCACAGTTTTCTAATCCATTCATCTACTGATGGGCACATAGGCTGTTTCCAGATCTCAGCTACGGTGAATTGTGCTGCTATGAACATAGGGGTGCATATATCCTTTCTGATTGGTGTTTCTGTTTTCTTGGGATATATTCCTAGAAGTGGGATCACGGGGTCAAATGGGAGTTCCATTTTTAGTTTTTTGAGGAAACTCCATACTGTCTTCCATAGTGGCTGCACCAGTCTGCATTCCCACCAGCAGTGCATGAGTGTTCCTTTTTCTCCACATCCTCTCCAGCACTTGTCATTTGTTGATATGTTGATGATAGCCATTCTGACAGGTGTGACAGGGTACCTCATTGTTGTTTTGATTTGCATCTCTCAGATAATTAGTGACGTTGAGCAAGTTTTCATATGTCTCTTGGCTTTCTGAATGTCCTCTTTTGAAAAGTGTCTATTTAGGTCCTTTGCCCATTTTTTGATTGGATTGTTTATCTTCCTTTTGTTAAGTTGTATGAGTTCCCTATAAATGTTGGAGATTAAACCCTTATCGGTGATAACATTGGCAAATATGTTCTCTCATGCAGTGGGCTTTCTTTCTGTTTTGTTGATGGTTTCTTTTGCTGTGCAGAAGCTTTTTATTTTGATGTAGTCCCATTTGTTTATTTTCTCTTTAGTTTCCAATGCCCTAGGAGCTGTATCAGTGAAGAAATTGCTTCGGCATATGTCTGAGATTTTGTTGCCTTTGGATTCTTCTAGTATTTTTATGGTTTCCCGTCATATATTTAAGTCCTTTATCCATTTTGAGTTTATTTTTGTGAATGGTGTAAGTTGGTGGTCTAGTTTCCTTTTCTTGCATGTATCTGTCCAATTTTCCCAACACCATTTATTGAAGAGACTATCTTGACTCTATTGTATGTTCTTGCCTCCTTTGTCAAATATTAATTGAGCATATTGGTTCGGTTCTATTTCTGGGCTCTCTATTCTAGTCCATTGATCTATCTGTCTGTTCTTGTGCCAGTACCAGGCAGTTTTGAGAACAGTGGCTTTGTAATACAGCTTGATATCTGGTATTGAGATCCCACCTACTTTGTTCTTTCTCAGGATCGCTGCAGCTATTCAGGGTCTTTTTTTATTCCAGATGAATTTTTGGAGAGTTCGTTCTAGGTCTTTGAAATATGCTGTTGGTATTTAAATGGGAAGTGCGTTGAATTTATAGATTGCTTTTGGTAGTATGGACATTTTAATGATGTTGATTCTACCAATCCAAGAACATGGTGTGTTCTTCCATCTGATTACGTCTTCCTCTATCTCTTTTTTCAACGTCCTGTAGTTTTCTGAGTAGAGGTCTTTTACCTCTTTAGTTAAGTTTATTCCTAGGTAGCTTAATTTTTTTGGGTGCGATGGTAAATGGGATTGTTTTTTTAGTCTCTCTTTCTGTAAGTTCACTATTGGTGTATAGAAATGCCATAGATTTCTTGGCGTTAATTTTGTATCCTGCTACATTGCCGAATTCATTTATTAAGTCTAATAGTTTTTTGATGGAGTCTCTAGGGTTTTGTATGTATAATATCATGTCATCTGCAAATAAGGACAGTTTTACTTCTTCTTTTCCAATTTGGATGCCTTTTATTTCTTCTTCTTGTCTAATTGCAATGGCTAATACTTCCAGAACTATGTTGAACAGGAGTGGTGAGAGTGGGCATCCCTGTCTTGTTCCTGTTCTTAGGGGAAATGGTGTTAGTTTTTGTCCATTGAGTATGATGTTGGCTGTGGGCCTGTCATATATGGCTTTTATTATGTTGAGGTATGATCCTTCTATTCCCACCTTGCTGAGAGTTTTTATCAAAAATGGGTTTTGAATTTTGTCAAACACTTTTTCTGCATCAGTTGACATGACTATGTGGTTTCTTTCTTTCAATTTGTTTATGTGATGTATCACGTTTATTGATTTGCGGGATATTGTACCATCCTTGGCATCCCTGGGATAAATCTTACTTGGTCATGTGTATGATCTTTCTGATGTACTGCTGATCTGAATTTGCTAAGATTATGGTTGAGGATTTGGCATCTATGTTCATGAGGGATATTGGCCTGTAATTCTCTTCAT
>NW_005871088.1:2117898-2155111 GCF_000147115.1 Myotis lucifugus | reverse complement strand
GTTTCTTTGCTGATTGTTTGTCCTAGAGCAGCTGTGGGCAAACTATGGCCCGCCAGGCCGGATCCGGCCCGTTTGAAATGAATAAACTTAAATAACAAAAAAAATAAAAAAAACGCCGTACCCCTTTTATGTAATGATGTTTACTTTGAATTTATATTAGTTCACACAAACACTCCATCTATGCTTTTGTTCCGGCCCTCCGGTCCAGTTTAAGAACCCATTGTGGCCCTCGAGTCAAAAAGTTTGCCCACCCCTGGTCTAGAGGATTTATCCAGTGATGTCTGTGGTGTATTAATGTCCCCTACTATGATTGTATTGTTGTCGATCTCTCCTTTGTTATCTTCCAGGAGTGTTTTTATGTATTTGGGTGCTCCTGCATTGGGTGCATATATGTTTATCAGGGTTATATCTTCTTGTTGTATTGATCCCTTTAGTATTATGAAGTGGCCTTCCTTATCTCTTGTTATGGCCTTCACTTTGAGGTCTATTTTGTCTGATATAAATATTGCTACCCCAGCTTTTTTTTCCTTTCCATTTGCCTGAAATATCTTTTCCCATCCCTTCACTTTCAGAGTGTGTGAGTCCCTTCTTCTGAGGTGGGTCTCTTGTAGACAGCAAATGTATGGGTCATGTTTTTTTATCCATTCAGCTCCTCGATGTCTTTTGGTTGGAGCATTTAGTCTGTTTACGTTTAAAGTTATTGAAAGGTACTTGTTTGTAGCCATTTCTTTTTTTGTGTGTGGCTGTTTTCTTTCTGAGCCTTTTATTTCTTCTTTTTACAGCAATCCCTTTAGCATTTCTTGCATTGCTGGCTTGGTGGTGATAAACTCCCTTAGCCTTTTTTTTTGCTGTGAAGCTTCTTATTCCCCCTTCAATTTTGAATGATAGCCTTACTGGATAGAGTATTCTTGGATTCAGTCCTTTGCTTTGCATCACTTTGTATATGTCTGTCCATTCTTTTCTGGCCTGATGTGTTTCTGTTGAGAAATCATTTGATAATCTAATCGGAGATCCCTTGAATGTAACTTTCCGTCTCTCTCTTGCAGCCTTTAAGATTCTCTCTTTGTCCTGAACATTTGCCATGGTAATTATGATGTGTCTTGGTGTGGGTCTTTTCGGGTTCACCTTGTTTGGGACTCTCTGTGCTTGCGTGATTTTTTTCTTCCCCTCCTCTGGGAAGTTTTCTGATATTATTTCTTCAAATAGGTTTTCTAAGTCTTGCTCCTCTTTCTGTTGTTCTGGCACCCCTATTATTCTTATGTTGTTTCATTTCATGTTGTCCCATAGCTCCCTTAGGCTCTCCTCCTGTCTATTAATTTTTTTCTCCAATTGCTGTTCAGTTTTGGTGTGTTTTGTTTCCCTGTCTTCTAATTCGCTAATTTGGTCCTCTGCTTCTCCTTGTCTACTGTTGAAACTTTCAATGGTGTTTTTTATTGCAGCTAGATCACTCTTCATTTCTTCTTGGTTCTTACATAAGTTATTGATTTTTTCATCCGTTTCTTTTTAATTCTTACATATGTTGTTGATTTTTTCATCCATTTCTTCTTGCTTCTTGCATAAGTTGTTGATTTTTTTCCTCCATCCAGTTTATGCATTCTAGGACCCTTAATCTGAATTCTTTTTCTGTCATGATGCATGCCTCTGTTTCACTTAGCTACTTTTCTGGCAAGTCCTCCTCTTCTTTCCTTTGGGGGTTTCTTTGTCTACCCATGTTTGATCTCACCGACATTTCTAGATGTTGAGTCATTCAGGGGCTGCTCCTTGGGTGGCAGTGGCTCCTCGGGCTGTGATTGCTCCTCGGGTGGTTGTGGTAGCAGCTGCTCCTCAGTTGGCAACAGCTCCTCTGGTGGGTGCTGTTCACAGCTGTGGTGGCTCCTCTGGCTGTTGCGGGGAGTCTTCACACACAGCTGCTATTCCTCAGACAGAGGGTTTGCTGATCATGAGGCTGCTGTTCCTTGGATGGGGGTGGGCTACACACGCAGCTGCTACTCCTTGAACTGGGGTGGACTGCTCATGTGGCTGCTGATCCTTGAATGGGGGCTGGCTGCACACTGCTGTTGTTCCTCTGATGTGGTGGGCTGCTTGTGCGGCTACTGCTCCTTGGACTTGGACAGGTCGATTGCAAGTCTGCTGCTTCTTTGATGGGGGTGGGCTGCTTGTGAGGCTGCTGCTGTTTGGACAGGAGTGAGCTGAACGTGTGGCTGCTCCTCCTCGGATGGGGACGTGCCACTCACCCGGCTGCTGCTCGTTGGGCAGGTGCAGGCTATTGTGGCTCTGCTCCTCGGACCAGTGCGTGCTGTGCAGGGCTGCCGCTCCTCGGATGAGGGTGGTCTGTTCGTGTGGCTGCTGCTCCTTGGACCGGGGTGGGCTGCTGCTGCTCCTCGAATGGGGACAGGCCACTCTCAGAACTGCTGCTCCTCGGATGGGGAGCGGGCTGCTCACACAGCTGCTGTTCCTCGGATTGGGCAGGCTGCTCTGCTCGTGCAGCTGCTGCTGCTTGGATGAGGGCAAGATGCTTGTGCAGCTGCTGCTCCTCGGACTAGTGCAGGGTGAGGGCTGTGTGCAGCTGCTGCTTCTTGAATGGGAGCGGGCTGCGCAGGGCTGCCGCTCCTCAGACATAGGTAGACTGCTCGTGCGGCTGTTGCTCCTCGGACAGGTTGGACTGCTTGCATGGTTGCTGCTCCTTGGACGGGGAAGCGGGCCACTCACACAGCTGCTGCTCCTTGGACAGGGGCAGGCCACATGAGGCTGCTTCTCTTAGGCTCGAGACAGGCTGCTCACTGGGCTGATGCTCCCTGGACAAGAGCATGCTGCTCACTTGTCTGCTGCTCTCGTGGTTGAAAAAATAATGTGAAAAAGAAGTAGGAGATAAAGGAACAAACAAAAAAAGGAAAACAAAGAAAAAAGCTAACACAATAATAATAAAAAAATAAAAATGAAAAATTGAAATGTCATTCCTTTGGCTGGCTTAAGATCCCAGTTTTCTGGAATGTCTGTGATTTTTTGTTGTTGTTGTTGTTGTTGTTGTTGTTGCTGGGACTGAAAGCCCCTCTATAGGCCAGACCCTTTTAACTCCCAGGGACCTAGTCTTGACATTTTAACAATAGTCTTTCAACACATGAATGCAGGATATCATTTCATTTATTTGTGTCTTCATTTTCTTTTATCAGTGTCTTGTAGTTTTCAGAGTAGTGATCTTTGGCCTCCTTTGTTAAGTTTATTCCTAAATATCTTATTCTTTTGATGATATTGTAAATGGTATCACTATTTTAATTACTTTTTAAAAATATATATTTTATTGATTTTTTTCAGAAAGGAAGGGAGAGGGATAGAGAGTTAGAAACATCGATGAGAGAGAAACATCGATCAGCTGCCTCCTGCACACCCCACACTGGGGATGTGCCCGCAACCAAGGTACATGCCCTTGATCAGAATCGAACCTGGGACCCTTCAGTCCGCAGGCTGACGCTATATCCACTGAGCCAAACCGGTTCGGACTATTTTAATTTCTTTTTCAGATAATTCATTGTTAGTGTATAAAAACGCTTACTGGTGCCCTGGCTGGTGTGGCTTTCAACTGGTTGGATCATTGTCCTATATACTGTAAGGTTGAGGGTTTGATTCCCAGTCAGGGTACATACCTAAGTTGTGGTTTCCATCTCTGTTCAAGGCATGTATGGAAGGCAACCAATCAATCTTCTCTCTTATATTTATGTTTCTCCCTTTCTTCCCCTCTCTCTGGAATTAATGAGCATATCCTCAAGTGAGGATTAAAGTAAAATAAAATAAAATAATAAAAAATAAAATAAAATATAAAATAAATAAAACAAAATAAATAAATAAATAAATAAAATAAAATCACTGCTGGTTTTTGCCTGATAACTTTGTATTCTGCAACTTATTTAATTCATTGATTAGATCTAACAGTTATTTGCAGATGACATAATCTTACTAATAAAAGCTTAGGTGGTCCTCACGCCATCACGCCGTGATGCCCTCACGCCATCACAAGATGGCTGCACCTGCCACAGAGGTGGGACCCCTAGCTCCTGCCTACCTCTTTGGGGCAATCTTTTGAGGAGCCCCGGATAGGTTGGCAGGGCCTACCTCTTTGGAGCAATTGATCGCGGTGCTCCTTCACTGTGAGAGGGCACAGGCCAGGCTGGGGGACACCCCTCCCCCCAAGTGCACAAATTTTGTGCACCGGGCCTCTAGTTTTATATATATAATCTGAAAATAGAGAAAATTTTACTTCTTTCTTTTCAATTCTTATATCCTTTACTTTTATTTCTTTTCTGATTGTTCTGGCAAGGACTTCCAGTAGTATGTTGAATAGGAGTGGTGAGCATGAGCACCCTTGTCCTTTTTCTAATCTTAGAGGAAAAGTTATAAACCTTTTACCATTTAGTATGATGTTAATTATGGGATTTATTATGTTGAGGTGTGCACCTTCTTTACCTAATTTGTTAAGAGGTTTTTTAAAAAAATCATGAGTGGATGTTGAATTTTGTCAAATGCTTTCTTCTGCATCTGTTGAGATGATCATATATTTTTTTTCTTTCATTCTCTTAATGTATTTATCATATTGATTGATTCATGCATGTTGAAAAATCCTTATATACCAGGTATAAATCTCACTTGGTCATGATGAATGATCTTTTTAATATGCTGCTGAATTAGATTTACTAGTATTTTATTGAGAATTTTTTGCATCTATATTCATCACAGATGTTGGTATATAGTTTTCTTTGCTTGTATTATCCTTCTCTGGCTTTCATAATAGTGTAAATACTGGTCTCATAAAATAAGTTTGAGAATGTTCCCTCCTCTTCAATTTTTGGAAGAGTTTGAGAATTGATGTTAATTTTTATTGTTTGGTAAAAGTGAACCCATCTGGTCATGGGCTTTGCTTCATTGGGAAACTTTTGATTACTGATTCAATTTTCTTACTAGTGATTGGTCTATTCAGACTTTCTATTCCTCCTGATTTGATCTTGGTAGTTTGTATGTCTATGAATTTTCCCAGTGTTTTGGTTTATAGTTGTTCACAGTAGCTTATAATTTTGTTGATTTGGGTTCTCTGTGTTTGTTTGTTTAATTTTCTTGCTTAGTCTAGCCAAGGGTTTCTCAATTTTGCATATTTTTTTAATAAGAAGTTCTTGGTTTAGTTAATCTTTTCTATTATTTTCTGTTCCCTGATTCATTGATTTCTGCTCTAATCTTTATTATTTCCTTCCATTCTCTAACTTTGGGCTCAGTTTGTTCTTTTTCTAGTTCTTTAAGGTGTAGAGTTAGCTTGTAAATATTTGGGATATTTCTTGCCTCTTAATGTAGGCATTTATTGATATGAACATTCCTCTTTGAGTTTCTTTTGCTGCATCCCATAAGTTCTGGTATGTTCTGTTTCCATTACATTTGTCTCAAGGGACTTTAATTTCTTCTTTGATCAACTGGTTGTTCAGGAGAGTGCTGTTTAATTTCTATATATTTGTAAAATTTCCAGTTTTTCTCTTATTACTGACTCTATTTTCATACCATTGTGGTCAAAGAAGACACTTGGTTTGATTTAAATCATTTTTAATTTACTAAGACTTGTTTTGTGGCCTACATATATTTTATCTTAGAAAATGTTCCATGTGTACTTTAGAACAATGTGCATTCTGCTGTTGTCAGAATTTTCTCTGTATATCTATTAAATCCATTTGTTCTGTTATGTTCAAATTTGCTGTTTTCCTGTTGACTCTCTCTTTGGATGACTTATCAATTATTGAGAGTTGGGCATTAAAATCTCAAACTATTATTGTACTGTTGATTAATTCTCCTTTTAGCTCTGTTAGTATTTATATATTTAGGTGCTCTGAGGTTGGGCACACAGATGTTTACAGTTATTAGATCTTGATGGATTGAGCCCTTTTTCATTGCATAATGACCTTGTCTCTTTTTACCATTTTTAAATTCTATTTTGTCTGATGTGAGTATAGCTATTCTGCCCTTTCTTTGGTTATCATTTGCTTAAAATATCTTTGTCATTTCTTCACTCTCAATCTATGTGTGTCATTAAGGCTAAAGTGAGTCTCTTGTAGGCAGCATATTATTGACCTACATTTGTTAATCCATTCAGTATTCTGTTTTTTAATTGGATAACTCAATCCATTTATGTTTACAGTAATTATTGATATGTAGGGACATACTATTGCCATTTTGTTTATTGTTTTCTGGTTGTTTTGTAGACCCATTGTTCCTTGTTTCTTATCCTTTTTTGTGTTTTTTATGTCTTGCAGTGTGCTTTGATTTCTTTATCATGCTCTTTTGTGTAATTACTACAGATGTTGCCCTTGTGGTTACCATAGACTTACACAAAATATCTTAAAGTTATAATGGCCTATTTTAAACTAATAACAACTTAATGTCAATAGAATTTCTGAGCTTTACACTTTTAATTTTCTTTCCTCTCACATTTTAGGTTATTGATGTAACAATTTACACATTTCTTATATTGTGTAACTAATAACCAATTATTGTAGTTACAATTATCTTTGCTACTTTTGTTTTTTTAACTTTTAAACTAGAGTTGTAAGTGAATTATGCCCCGCCATTACTATATTACAGATTCTAACTTTGGCCATATATTTACCACTAACAGTGAGTTTTGCACTGCCTTCTTATGTTTTTATGGCATTAATTAGCATCTTTTTTTATCACCACTCTAAAAACTCCCTGTAGCATTTCTTGTAGATCAGATCTAGTGGTGATGAATTCCCTCAGCTTTTGTGGGGGTTTTTTTCCCCCGGAGGGAGGGGAAGGCTTATCTCTCCTTTTTATTGGAAGAGCAAGCTTAAGCAGGTATAGTTATTTTGGTTGACAGTTTTTTCTTTTGATATTTGAATATGTCATCCCCCTTTTTTTTCTAGCCTGAAAAGTTTCTGTTGAGAAATCTTGTATGCAACTTTTCTCTTGCTGCTTCTAAAATTGTCTTTTGTCCAGTCAGTGTGGCTCAGTGGTTGAGCACCAACCTATGAACCAGGAGGTCACAGTTCGATTCCCGGTCAGCATACATGCCTGGGTTTCAGGCTTGATCTACAGTGGTGGGTATGCAGGAAGTAGCTGATCAATGACTCTCCATCATTGATGTTTCTATCTCTCTTTCCCTCCTCTCTGAAATCAATAAAAATATACTTTAAAAATTCTGTCTTTGACTTTGGACAAATTAAGTATAGTTTTTCTCAGTGTAGCCCTATTTAAGTTCAACCTATTTGGGCCTTTTGTATCTGGATGTCTGTTTCTTTCCCCAGGTTTGGGAAGTTTTCAGCCATTATTGCTTCATACATGGTGGGACAAAAGTAGGTTTATAGTTCTTCATATGGAAAATAAAACCATCTATATATATATACATACATACACACAGTGGGGCCTTGACTTACGAGTTTAATTCGTTCCGAGACTGAGCTCGTTAAGGAGCTCGTTAACTCAAATTACTCTATCAACTCAATGCAAAAAATCAGCCGAGAGACAGCTGGTATCTCAAAAAACTCGTTAGTCGGGACACTCGTAAGTCAAGGCCCCACTGTATTTTTATGTGTGTGTGTGTGTGTGTATATATATCAGATAAATATGCTAATTATCTGATATGGAGTCACATCACGACTGGTTAACAAGGTGGGTGGGGCTGTGGGGCCTTGGTGGTGGACTCTGCATGGTGGGCGATGTTGTCCTACACAGGCAGAAGCCCCATGGGGCCCACAGCCGAATCCCAACACTGACCTGGGGTTTATTAAACTTTACTGGAGCTGCTCCCCACACCCCCACCCCCAGGACTGTGCTGCCCGCAGCAGGGTGCCCCAGCAGTGTCCTGACAGGCGGGCAGCCAGGGAGAGCCAAGTGGTGCTGGGGCTGCAGGGAGCCACAGAGGGGCAGGGCCGCCTGACCCAAGCTCCTGGGGGTCTGAGGAGAGCACCTGAAGGAAGAGGAAGCTTCAGCAAAATGGCCAGCCAGGAGGCCAGCGGCTCAAGGGGCCAGAGAAGTGCAGAGGCGGAGTGCACCGGAAGGGGCTCGGGCTGGGGCAGGGGGCCAGAGAGCAGGGATCTGCCTCACCTGCAGAGAGCGAGGTTCTGCAGTGGCCCCAAGACGTGGGTTGGCCAGGCAGGAAACAAGAGGTGATGACTGTGGGTGTGGAAGTTTGCCTGGGTGGAGGGGCGCGGACCTGCAGCCCTGAGGCAGGGGTTGAGGGGCGCTGCCACCTCAGTGGAGGGGCGCTGCACTGCCGGGTACCCCACTGCGGCGGTTCAGCAAAGCTCCTGGCGCTATCCGGGCCTTGCCACAGCCTACACACTTGAGGGGCCATGACTCCTGCTCCTGCCTTGGCCCAAAAGCAATCCCACATCCACCCTGCCCCAGTTCCCACTCAGCCCCACCCCAGAGCAGTGCGCGCCTGCATGGTTAGTGTGAAGCCTACCACCTGCTCCCCAGAAGAGGGGGGCAGTAAAGAATGGGGGTGGGGGAGAGGAAAGAATGCGGAGCATCCACGATGAAGAGGTGCTTGAGAACCAGGCTCAGAAGCCTCACGGGGAGGTTTCTTCTGTTTGCCCCATGGCTGTCCCTTACGAAAGGTGGAAAGCATAGTTGTGGAATTGGCCTCAGTTTCCTGGTCTGTAAAATGGATTAAGCGTGTCCCAGTGCCTTCACTGAGCTTTAAGGGTCAATTGAAATACTATATAAAGAAAATGAGTGAAGATGTGAGAAAGAAAAGGAAGGGCGAGCAACACAAAAGAAAGATTGGAAGGAACCTATACCAGTGGTTCTCAACCTTCTGGCCCTTTAAATACAGTCCCTCATGTTGTGACCCCCAACCATAAAATTCTTTTCTTTGCTACTTCATAACTAATTTTGCTACTGTTATGAATCATAATGTAAATATCTGATATGCAGGATGGTCTTAGGCGACCCTTGTGAAAGGGTCGTTCGACCCCCAAAGGGGTCACGACCCACAGGTTGAGAACCAAACCTATTGTCACTTAAATAGGGAATATAGTCAACAGCGTAGTAATGACAGTATGATGCCAGGTGGGTACTGGAAATATTGGGGAACACTCTGTAAAGTACATGATTGTCTAACCACTATTCTGTAACTAATATAAAACCTGAAACTAATACAAAATAATATTGAATGTAAAGAAATGAAAATAGGAGTGAAATTTTTATAAATTTCAAAGTTTAAATAAAGGCTGAAGGACACCCCCCACCCAATGAACAAATTTCATGCACTGGGCCTCTAGTAATAAATAAATAATGATACAAGAATCAAGTCTTGTGAGTTTTGCATACTACAACTGTATACTTACTTTTGCCCTATCCTGGGTATACTTCCTGTTCATTTCTATTTCTTCTCTTCTGGAATTCTAATGCTATTCTTTTTATTATGTTCCATAAGTCCCATAGGCTTCCTATACTTTTTTTCATTCATTTTTTTTCTTTTTGTTCCTCTGACTGGATAATCTCAAATGTCCTATCTTCCAGGTCACTGATTCTTCTGCATGGCTGAGTATACTTTTGATATCATGAAATCTTGCTATAGAGGCATCCATGTGGGCCTCACATGGTTGTTCTGGGGGTACAGTGGAACTGGACAGGGACTGTGGAATGACAGAAGTAGTAGGACATCCATAAGTTGACCATAGAGCTGAAACATGCATCAAGGGTCAGGTTGTCCAAGTCCCTGATGTTATTTCGGACAAGAAATCCTTTTATATGATTTGAAATGCTCTGCCAAGGAGACTTTCCCCATCTCTTAGGATTCAGGCGATTTCCTCAAGCAGATCTCATGAGATTATTCACCAGATTTTCCTCAAATCTGTAATAAATAAGGGTCATATACATTTCTCAACACATGGATCAACTAACCAGACACTCTCTCTGCCTAAGGGAACTATTTCCTAAAGGAAATAATAATCAATGGAAAAAGAAAGCATTTAGAATTGCCATAAAAATAACTTTACTTTCTGGGAGTGGGTGAGTTTTGCTTGGGAAGCAATACAGGTGTTTCACTCTCTGTCATATTAGATAATGAGACCCCTGAGTTAATCAAGCTATGTTTTCACCTGGGTAGCATTTTGGACCACTATAATAGGTGTCTTGCTCTGGGTAAACATTTTTTTCTAGCATAGTCCAGTGGTGCGAAAAAGTGGAAAATAAAGGTGGCATGAGAGTTGGGGTGAAAACCAAGAGCAGAGTACTACCTATGTTAGCCAAAGAGTGATTTTAAAAAGTTCTTCAGCCCAAGTACAATTCAGAAAGAGTTTAATAAACAGCCACTAAACAGTGCATCAAAGCATTTGGAAACACAATTTCTACAGAGGCAAAGGTCAGGCTTCCATTCTAATTCCATAAGATGATCATTAACAACCCCACTCCCACCCCCATCCCCACATATCCACTACACTACACTCTTCTAGTCATAAATTTATCTACAGACACAGTCTTAGGAATAATGGGACTGGCATGCATTATTCCAGCAATGGCAAAGAAGCAAGGTGTATAGGGAAAGGATGGATGAAAATTCAACCACCAGCTAATGATAGAGCCCTAGGAGCTTTGTTCAGGGGTAGACAGGAAGAATTTGTTTTTTGGTACCATCTGTGGCTTTACTTTGGGCTTCTAGGATATTCTGGATGAATGGCTAGGGCTGTCATCTTAATCTCATTCCCTTGAGCCATTACCATTAGAATTGGTCTCCTTGGGTAACATATTGTGACTTTCTAAAAAGCATTTTGTGTCCAAGCAACCTGCATTCAGGACCCACCAAGCCTGTTGATATTGTGCTGATCCTGAGATTAAAATGGACTTCCGTTCTCAATTCTATCTTCATTTTGGCCTTTGGAAAGAGAAATATGATTCTTTATTACAGACACTTGTAAAGAGCCTAGGCAAGTCACTCCAACATCAAAGACTTAGTTTATCTACCTTGTAAAAATATTATAACTGTCTCTTTTACTCACATTAAGAACAAATTATATCAGATGGCGCCTAAGTAATGTATTATTAAACTGGTAATAAAGTTAATTATTTAGTTGACTCAAAAATCAACTAGACTCTGATTCATTGCTCCTTAGAATCAGCATTAACAGAGGACCAGAGTTCCCTGACACGTGGGAGCAAAGATATTGGGCCTGGACTAAGGTATGGAATGTGGAGAGTGTGGTAGGAAGAATTTGATTTTTGTCTGCCAGTATCCCTGTCTTTTGAGCAAGAATTTAAGCCTTAACTACCACCCAGCCCATATCTGTTGTCCCATCCAGTACTTGACTAGGTACCTTAGCAGGGAAGTGACTTTTCTATCACTCTAATCCTTTAAAAATTATTTGTGTAGGTATTTGTTATAGATCTTTTTTGTTTCTATTCATACCTTTTTAGTGTAAATTTAAAAAATATTTGATCCTTTTCTTAAAGAGTTTGCAGGTGGCAATGAATCTAAACTAACAGTGGCCAGCTGGCTACAAGGGTTGAGGGCTTGAGAGAAGAGGGCTTTTGCTGGAGGAGATATATACTAAAAATGTTACTATTTTTCTGAGGAGCTGGACATGTCAGGGAACCAGTCACCTTGGTATCAGGCTGGCCCAGTTTATTCTATCAGTTTTGGCCATACATGATAAACAGTGGTGAGTCTCAAGTGTTCCCATTAACCTCCAAGCCAATAAAGGGGCTGAGGGCCATGTTTAGAGGATAGCACTAGCACCTGCCTTTGCTATTAATACTTACACTTAGTGGGCCCTGCTGAAGGCAGGGAAGGTGGCAGGCAGGACCACATGAAATAGCCCTGCATGGATCCCTACTGAGTCAGAATTATCTGATCTGGGCCAGTTAACAATCCTCCTTGGTTTGGACCTCTCAAACAGCCAAGGCTCCCACTACAAGTAATAGACCCTCCTGTACTTTTTGCACTGGGCTGAGTGCAATAAAATATATGCAGTTACCTCAACTGGGGAAGACTGGCAGACTAAGATGAGCAACTGGACAAATGGCAGTGTTTGGCTCTGATGAGGGTACACTCAGCAATGGTAGAGGAACTAGTAATTTTTCTGTTGTTTTTTTTTTCATTGAGGTTCATAAATATGAATTTAGAGTAATAGCTTGGTAGAGGGTTAACAAGAAGAATCCTGAAACACATGAAGGGGAGCCCCAGGGTTTGGGTGCTTGGATGCTTCCTAGGGTATACTGTACTCTGGTTGCTGTGCTGCCACTATCTACTGTTTGCGAATCATGCCCTTAATAGCTGACTCCCGGTTGACATATGTGGCCCAATAGACCAGATTGAAAATGGCAAAGAGCACAGGAAAGACGATGCGGGAAATTTTGTCAACCTTGCTGACACTATTGTAGGTCTTGGTTTCAGTTGGGATGTCTGGCACGTAGGTGGTCTTCGGTGAAGCAATGGTAGTTGGTGTTGAGGGGGCACTGGGAGCAGCACCCTGGGAGATGGTGGAGAACTCAGTGTCCTTAGCCAGATTGATGGGATAGGTGGTCCCCACGATGTTGAAGGTGGTGCCTGTTTTCTTTGTCGGAGCTGCTGGTGTTTTCTTCTAGGGGCCAGAAAATGTAGGGGGAAAGGGGGAACAAAAAATCTAATTAGTTATTTACATTGAGCACCTTCAGAAGCTGTAAAAAGGAGGAACCCTGAGGAAAGTTAAGACACAGGAGGCCTAAAGCCAATAACACTGAGTAGACATGTGTGTGTCTAAAAACTTGTACCATCCTGGTTTACTAGCTTTGGCCAAGTAACTCCTCCTCTTTGAGCTTTAGTTTCTTCATCTGTAAAATGATTATCAAAATATTTGGCAGGGTTGTTGAGAGAATCAGATGACAGAATGGTGGTAGAAATCACTTGACAACTGTAAAATGTTGGTCACATTTAGGGTGCTATATAATCATGTGATTTTATCCTTGTGGTAACCCTAATGAGATAGGTGGGTGAGATTACTCCTATTTGACAGATGAGAAAAAGCCCCAGACTGAGTGGCAGAGCCCACAATAGCCACTTGGGCTCCTGAATTTTATCCAGGGCTCCTCCATGCTGCTTTCTATAAGCATAAGACACTTTTTTGTTACCCAAGAAATAACTCCAAAAGGCTTCAATTATCAAGTGGCACATCTCCTGTGGGGAAGAGAGCTCGGTGAGTCTGAAAGTAATTTTGCCTTAAAGATACAATAAATACTATGGTATGTTTACATCTATCATTACAACAGTATCTCAACCTTCATGCATTATAAATGTGTTCAGCATGCTAGGGGGCACACCAGAGTTTTCCACTCTTGCAAGGCTGCAGGCCAGAGCCACAGCCTCCCAGGAAGCTATGGAAATGCTCCCCTCTGACACAGCAAAGGCAGGGACAGCTAAGGGCTTGCTATAACACTCTTCTTTGGATTTTTTTTCCAGATTAAAAATATTCAATGGGAAACAAGTATGCACACATGTGCCAATTTATTCTCACATATATAATTTGGGTATATATGGACCCTCTGTGTAGAAAAGAGAAGAGACAAAGGTCAGGCCTGGGTTGGAAGAGAGAGGCTGAAGAATGGGAGGCCAAGGGAGCAGGCCAGTCCCAGACTTAGGCCAAAGTCAGTGGCCAAGTTCATGGTCTGTAGTGTTTTCAGCCTCACTCCCCACTCTGGCCTTTTCTTCCTTCCATCCCTCTTTGTTTCTAGGGACAAGTGGGGATAGATGAGCTTCAGAAATGCCCAAGAGTAGGGCATTTTATTGCCCTAATTTCACACACCTTACATTGTTCCCTTTCTCAGTGTTACTTTGCAACCTCTTCACTCCTCTACTTCCTATGTGTTTTCCTTCCTGGGTTTCTCTACTTCCTCCATCTCTTATTTACCCCTTTCTCCCAATCTCTTTACTTTTCTTCTTTACATAAGAGTCCCCATCATTTTGATTCCTTTTCCCCTTTAGACCACACTGCCATTTACCTTCCTGATCCTAATAACTTTTGCCAAATATTTACTGAGTGTTTACTGGGCCAAAAATTATGCCAGGTATTTATGGACAGGTGGCAAAGTTAAAAGATGAGTCAGTTTTAGTCCCTGTTTTCCAGGAGTTCATAGTCCAGTGGGAGAGATAGCCTTCTGATCACATCATCACCATATAATGTGATCAGGGCTCTATAGATATGAGCAGAGTATGATAGAAATTCAGTAGAGAGAGAGGCAAGGTACCTACAAATGTTGGAAATGGTGGCTCAGAGAAAGCAATTAAGTTTATAAGCTTGGTTACAAAAAAAAAGAGCAGGAGCTCATCATATAGCGATGCAGCAGACCAGTTCACAGGCCAAAGGGACTGTTTGATGGGTGACAAGGAGCCTGCTGTAGCTGAATCACAGTGTGCACTGCAAAAGCATTGGATGTCATGTCCTCCTGTTGTGCTTGCTGGTGCTAGCTTCAGGGTTTTCAATCAGGGAGAGAGTGTTGGTTTAAGTAAATGAATAATATGACTAATAGGACATTTACAAAGCAATACTGGTCTTTCTCTTTGAGGATTACAGTCACTTTGCTACAAGTAGAAGTGGGGAGGAACTTTAAGGCTTCTAAAGGTCTTATAAATGCTTTAAATACTACATGGGACTCATGTATAATTAGCAAATTTGTTGTGTGAATAGAGGCCTGCTGCTAAATGCCCTAGCTGTTAGATAAAAGAACACTTTACTGTTTGACTGCTTTACTTATTAATTCACTTAGTAATCTCTTTTTCTCATGGGTAAACACACACACACACACACACACACACACACGTAAAAGAAAAAAAAAACTATTACCCCGACTTTGCTGGAAGCTTTCACACATTATTTTATTTAGTCATAAGCTGGTTAAGACAAAGTCTCCAAAAACAATCATTCTGAACAGCAAACACTTTCTTCAGTTTCATATATACTTTGTATTCTACAGGTGGGGAGAAGCAGCATTTGATTCAACTGCATATTTTTAAGTAATAAAGGAAAAATATATTTTAATTTCCCTTGCCCTTTCCAACATGGCACATTTTAATGAGCCCACATAATTTTTTCCTAAATCATCAAAGAAGAAAATCAAAGCAAAAGTTGTGGTGTCACTAATGCAGGAGCCGGAATCAGAGATTATTGGTTAATATTTCTGCATCTGGTTTTCTAATACTTCTCTATGCTCTGGAATTTGATAGATACAAACTAGACTGGCTTACCTTTGACCAAGTTGCAATTCTATTCCTACCTCCCTAGCCAAGTGCCTGGTTCTTAGGCATGCAATAGATGATTACCGAATGAAAAAAAATGACACCCCCTCCACTCAAGATTCTTGACGTACTATACTCTACAGAGAGTGTATCTCTATAGTTCCGTAATTCATATACGACAAAACTGAAACTGACTTCTCCAAGTTCCCTCAAGCAGTCTGACCCTAGGACAAGAGTGCCTTTCCTTCTAGAAAGCTACCTCATCTGGGTTTTGGGATGAGACAATGAAAATTTTTATGAACTGATGCATGTCCAACTTAAGAGTTTTCCTCAAATGGAAATCCTATCTATTGTTTTCAGAAGTACCATTTAGAGGATTAGTTCTAGCCCTGAATGTATTTGACACCCTGCTAGGGTTATAGAGCATATACATATATGATTCAGTGCCTCTATGTCAACTTCTTAACAATCATCCAACATTCCTAAAGCCCAGTTTTCAGAAGTGGGGCAAAGTAATGAAATCTGTGGTAACTTGAACTCAAATACAAATCAGAGCAATGACAAAAAAACGAACAACACATTTTTAAGTGAGAAAAGTACTTGAATAGACATTCATCCAAAGAAGAAATACAAATGACCAGCAACCACATGAAAAGATGTTCAACACAGTGCACTAGTCCTAGGGAAAGACAAATAAAAAACCACCTCACACCCATTAGGACACCTACTATCAACAACAACAAAACCAGAAAATAACAAGTATTGGCAAGGATGTAGAGAAATTGGAAACCTTGTACAATTTTAGGAATGTAAAATGGTATAGTTTCTATGGAAAATTGTATGTTGGTTCCATAAAAATAGAATTGAAATATGACTCATCAATTCTACTTCTGGGTATATTTCTCCTCAAATTGAAAGTAAGGTCTCAAAGAGATATTTGCACATACATATTCATAGTAGCATAATTCCCAATAGCCAAAATGTAGAAGGAAGCGATGTCCATAAAAGAATAAATAAAACATGGTATAAAGATGCAATGGAATATTATTCATCCTTAAAAAGAAAGGAAATACTAACACATACTTCAATATAAATAAACCTTGAGGACATTATGCTAAATAAAATCAGCCAGTCACAGAAGGACAAATACTGTATTATTCCATCTACATGAGAGTACACAAGAGTAGTCAGATTCATAGAGATAGAAAGTAGAATGGTGATTCCCAGTGGAAGGGAGCATGGAGATTTATGGTTGTTTAATGGGTACAGAGTTTCAGTTTTGCAAAATGAAGAGTTCTGGAAATTTGTTAGACAACATTGTAAATATACTTAACACTACTGAAATATACATGTAAAAATGGTTAAGCTGGTAAATTTTAGGCTGTTTAACGAGGAAGATTAATTAAAATAAAAGGGAGAAAGCACAAGAAGCATGCAGAGAGTCATAGATAATGTCAAGGGAATTCAAAAGAGAAAAGGAGCATGCAAGATTAGGAGGAGGTCAATAAGCCAATAAAAAGGGGAGAAAATGCAGGTGGAAGAAAAGTAATCACTTGGAACAGTTTTCTGAGACAGTGGGAGATATCCAGAGCATAAATGGGGAATTACCTGGGGCCACATCACAGCTAAGGAAAGAGTGGATGAGACTCAAATACTATCTGTGCTTTGGTGGGATGAAAGGTACATAGTAAGTTAAGGCAAATCTCATACAATAGTTTTCACATTCCCCCATGCAGAAGTTAAAGTGAATGGTCAAGATTTAAAATAGATTTTATAAGGAATAGAAGATATTTCAGGCCTTGTGCATGAAATTCGTGCACTTGGGGGGGGCGTCCCTCAGCCTGGCCTGCGCCCTCTTATAGTCCAGGAGCCCTCGGGGGATGTCTGTCTGATGGCTTAGGCCCGCTCCCCACGAGGCTGAAGCCGGCAGTCAGACATCCTTAGTGTCTAGGACTAGCTTGGGGCCAGCAGAGGGATCTGATGGACATACCAACATAGAAACTGAGGGACCCTTTATTTCCAAAGGAACTCTTGACAGAGATCAGGATGTGGACTGGACAGTGGGGTCCAGGAAGGAAGATCAGTCCTGCCCAATTGGAGTGCAGGGGAGGTGCTCTTTCTTCCATCTGATTAGGGACACAGAGAAAGATTGCAGGCATAGGTTGAAGGACCAGCAGAATTCAAGAGTATAAGATCATAAATGTCAGCAATCCATTGATGTCTGTGGAAATTTTTTTTCAGAGAGAAGTAGAGGAGTTGGATTGAAGTGAGTGAGGAAGTTGAGAGTGCTGGTGAGTGACTGCAGTGATACCCCATGCAGCCAAGGCTGGATAGAAAAGGAAGGAAAACAGAGGGAATCGTGGATTTTGAGGAACTACAGAGGTTATTCATTCATTTTTTAAGTATTTACTGAGCATCTACAACTTGGGAGATTCTCTGCTAGGTGCTGGGACTGCAGCACTGAAGAGTAAAACATGGCTCTTTCACTCAAGGACCTCACATTACAGAGAAGAAGGGCGTGTAATTAACATGTAAGCAGCTAAATATGTACAGAAATGTAATAATGGTAATATATTATGCAAGGCAGTGGCAGAGAAGGATGATGAGTTCTAGTCAGAGAGAGTATCTTTTTGGAGGTGAGCAGAGATCTGAATAAAATGAGAATGCAAGCCATGAAAAGATTTGAACAAAACTTTCAGAGACAGAAAATAGTATTGACAAAGCACTTGGGTTAGAAAGGGACTGACTTGTACAAAGATCATCAAGACCATGACTGAGTGAAGTAAATGAACAAAGAAAAGAAAAAAGGACAGGGAGTAGTGTGAGCACCCCTCTATCATGTCACCTAGGAAGTAACCTGGATCTGAGTCTGTGGGAGGGGCCACATGGTGGAGCTTGGGGCCAGCAGGGGGGTCTGATGGACATACCAACATAGAAACTTAGGGACCCTTTATTCCCAAATGAACTCTTGACAGAGAGCAGGATGTGGACTGGACAGTGGGGTCCGGGAAGGAAGATCAGTCCTGCCCAATTGGAGTGCAGGGGAGGTGCTCTTTCTTTCATCTGCAGAATGTCTGTTTCTGCCCCACCCTGCAGCAACCCAAGCCAAGGGGGAATTGTGCTGGGCTGGAAATTTGCACACCTGCAGCTGGGCCTGGTCAGAGACCCCATCCATTGGGAGCCAGTGGACTCAGTCATTGGGCCTCCTTGGAGCCTGGTCAGAGGACCCATCAAGTGGGGGCCAGCAGCACTAAAAGTTTCGAGTGCCAAGTTGGGCTTATTTATTTATTTATATTATTACTAGAGGCCTGGTGCATGAAATTTGTGCACTTGGGGGGCGTCCCTCAGCCTGGCCTGAGCCCTCTTACAGTCCAGGAGCCCTCAGGGGATGTCTGACTGATGGCTTAGGCCCGTTCCCCATGAGGCCGAAACCGGCAGTCAGACATCCTTAGTGTGAGCCTGGCTTCTGGCTGAGCAGTGCTCCTCCTGTGGGAGCACACTGACCACCAGGGGGGAGCTCCTATATTAAGCATCTTCCCCCTGGTGGTCAGTGCGCATCATAGCAACTGGTCATTCTGCTGTCAGGCTGAAATTGGCTCTCCGACATCCCCTGAGGGGTCTCAGATTGAAAGAGGGTGCCGGCCAGGCCGAGGGACCCCACCGGTGCACAGTTGGGGCCAGGGAGGGACGGGGGAAGTTGGCCAGACAGGGAGGGGCCACAGGAGGGTACCAGGGTGTGTCCCCACTCTCACTCAGTCCTGATCGGCCAGACACCAGCAGCAAGCTAACCTACCAGTTGGAGTGTCTGCCCCCTAGTGGTCAGTGCACATCATAGCAACTGGTCAATGAGTTGACTACCCCCCTGGTGGTTAGTGTACATCATAGCAACCACTTGAGCAGCCTTAGCATATCATTAGCATATTATGCTTTGATTCCTTGAACAACCAACTGGACAACCGGACACTTAGCATATTAGGCTTTTATTATATAGGATCATTATTATTATTATTTTAAAAGCCTCTCCTGCTTTAGGAAGCAAGGGGGTGCCAGCAAGCCAGGCAGAGCTGACCATTGTAAGGAGAGGAAATACCTACCCTCCTCCTACAAATTATGGACACAACACTCCATGTGAGTCTGTTCAAACCATCTTGGCCAGGATCTAGATTCCCCTCCCCCCCACAGAGTCCAGGTATGTAAGCCAAAGTGAAAAGCTCAGAACAGGGACATTCAAGGTGTGAGATACAAAGCAGACCCAATCTCTGGGCTATGGAGGCCATGTTCACCAGACTACTAGGGGCTCTGCCCTGCCAGACTTCAACCAGGTTGCCCAGGGACAGGCAGAGCCAGGCAGAGTCTGTACCACTGGGTACCACAAAACACCTACTACATAAGACCACCCCACAAAATCTGGGAGGCATGGCAGTTTAATACATAGAAACAAAAACAAAGGGACAGCAAAAATGGGTAGACAACCCCCAAAATAAAAGAAAATGAGGAATCACTTTCCAGAAGCTAATTCCAGCATGTCAGCAGGGCTGAATCATCTGGAATGGCTGAGGGCATTTCCCCAAACCTGAAAAGGATGCTTAGATGATTGCTTGCTGCCAGACAGCTGAGGGCATTTCAATATACATGTTATTACCTCCTGCTGGCCAAACACCTGAACAGCCTTAGGCAGTTCCCCCAATCTGACAATGGATTCTGTATACTAAACCTTTGCCTTTGATATGTATATCTACCTTGATTTAGGACAATTTGTGAAAATAAAAAGCAAGGGATCCAGAGAGACAGCAGAACTTGGTTCCTTTAGCTAAGTTTTCTCTGGCTCCCCAAAATGCCTTCCAAAATTATGTTTTGTCTCTAGACTCTTTAATCATTTACAGTAGCCCCTTCTCCAGATTCCTGAAACCCTTCAAGATGCTGGATTAAGAACCCCAGCATTAATTGACACCTCAGACATGGACATTTGGAGAAGAAGAATTTGCCTGAGCGGAAACAGCACTGGTATGGTGGTAAGATTGAACTGTGTGTAAAGATTGTACCAAGCTCTGGAAGTCACGACCTAGAATGGGCAAGAAAAGTCTTTTGTTTTAAGTCAGATTATAATGGGGAAGAATTTGATTAAAAGGCAAAATTATAAAGAAATTGGAATATTAAAAGGTACTTTTTAAAATCAGGCTCAAAAAGGAGTGCTGTGGTCATCTTTAATGTGGCTTCTTGTTCAAATCATAAAATACCTAATTTGTATTGTCCGGTATTCGCTGGCACCCTGCCCCGGGGGCGAAAAGACCCCCTCCCTCTCTTGGGCCAGTGAAAAACTGACCTCATCACACTGATGTCCAGAAACTGCCCTACCCTGGTGGAAAGTCCCTGCTGGACAAACGGCTCCTGGAAATGGCCAAAACCGCAGGATAGACCGCAGGTTTCACCTGACCCCGGACAACCCCCACTGCCACCAGTCTCTGCCAGCATAAAAACTTGCCCCTGCTCCAGTCTGGCGCGGCTTCTCCAGCTCCCCTCTCCGAGCTGGTGAACCCGCCCGTGTGCTCCCAATAAAGCCTGTTTAATCTGGTCTCTGATTGGACTCACGGTTTTTCCTTGCGGCGGCGTAAAACCTAATATGTATTGAGGATTGAAATCTATAATTTCTAAAAAGTCACCAGACCCTCTCCCCCTGGAGAGGAGTGACTGGGCAGCTAGAGAGATTAAAGCTGTCAGCTTTCTCCCCGGGAGATTCCTTAATGCTTTGTTTAAAAATTACCGAAGAATGATTGGGATAAGCAAATGTTGGCAAAAATAACTCTAAGAGCTAGTCATTACTTTGGAAAATGGAGTAGAAAAAGATTTAGGAAAAGAACTTTGATTTGGTCTTCTTGATCTGTCGTTATCTATTAAGCATGCTTTTAGTTTAATTGGAAAGAGAAACGCGGCCAGGTCAGTTGCTAAAATTTCATAAAGCAAGCATCAGGTGGGGGAAGGGAGACATATGATCCTGTCCCCCTCCTGAATGTGCTAGGAAAAGTCTCCTTTTCGCCATAAAAAGTTTAACAAAATTTAGAAATGCGTCTGGGATTTCTGTGCTTGCAAAGAGAGAAGTTAGCTTTAAAAATGCATGCAACCATCCGATTTCAGATATTAGATAGATTTTAAGCTAAACTTAACTCTCTTTGCGATGCTACAGAATGAAAACCCAAAGCTGTTTTTTCCTCAGAACGATGGCAGATTTGATGCAGTAAAAATATAGGCTAGGTTATAGCAACAAAATTGGTATTTCCATAATAAAAAGTAGTTTATTTAAATAATAATTGACCATGTTCAAAAGTTAACATTAAAACTGCTAAAATAGTCAGTAAATCCTCTGTTACAAAATTTGCCAAAGTAAATGCCTTAGATAATTATAATTGGCTCTAGAATCTCAAAATTGTTGAAACTTAAGTAAATAATATATTAATTATAAAAATCTAAGTAGCCCAGGTGAAGACTGGCTATGCCCTTTGTTAATTAAGAAGGCTGACTTCCCAGGGCAATCTCTAAGGAAGAATGTGACAATTTTCCATTTGAAAGGCTACAAACTTCCTCCAAACTCATTTGGCAGTTTAAAACTTTTGGAGTTTGCTAAATTAAATAAATAATAAAATTTTTAAATATCTAGGTATTTTGAAATGACAAAATACTGAAATATTATTCTGAATTTGCCTCATGAAAAATCTAGAGGACAAAATTAAAGGTATTAATTGATTATGTCTTGTATTTTTGAAATTTATTCTTAAAAATATAAAGGTATTATTAATCTAAGAAATGCTAAAATATTTGACTTGCCAGCTCTAAAAGTTTAAGGTTCAAATTAAATTGGGAGAAATTATATAGTTGTGGTAACTAATGCCTAAAGTATAGAAATTTATTTTTGAGAAAATAATTTTTTTGTATTTTCTCTGAAAAAATTAGGAATTCAAAACATATTGCTTATTGGTCTAATTTAAAAAGATTAATTTTGTGATCCCAAGCAAATTTTTTTAATACAAAATAGTTTAAATTTAAATGATATCTTTTAAGAAAATTATAAAAAGTTATATATATATGATGGTCTTTCCAAGTTAAATTTCAAAAGTATAACCAAGGGATGATTTTTAGAAAACTCCAAGGGCCCGGGGTGATTCAAAAAATTTGTTCTGTCTTCTTAAAGGAAATATTTTGAATTTAACTGATCTAATATACTTGAAATCACATGGAAAGCTTTATCAAATAAAAATTAATAACTATATTTTACTTATATACCTACATTTTAAATATTATGAAGGTTTTGGCCTCAAAGGAGGGCAAAGTAAAGTAGCAAAATATTTTTTAAATGGAACCAAATTTTTCAACAGCAGTGGAAATTTAAGATGGAATTTAAAAACAAAAGCCCTAGCATCCTGCATTTTAAATAGGCTGGAGGTGGAGCGGTACCTGTGCCTTGTGAATCAGACATATAATTTACTAACTTTGCTTTTTTAATAAAAATACCTATTTTAATTACTTATCAAATTAGCTTTTTAAAATATAATCAAGGTCTCATATAAATTAAGTTATATGAGAAGCCAATATTTTTATAAGCAATTGAATCTTAGTAAAGTCTTCTATGAAAATTACTGAGGCTTCTCATAATCCCTCTGTATGTGCAAATAAGCCAAAGGGAATACTCTTTAAAAGTAAAATTTTAAGCGTAATAAAAAGGAGAAATTTTAAAATTTTGAAATCTCTTCCACTAATATTTACAGGGTAAACTGAAAATTATTATTCTGACACTAAATCTGATCATTAATAGTAGTCACCATGACTATAAGGGGAGTCGTTTAATGTGATTACATGGCCTGGCAGTATTGATAAGCATCCAAAAATCAACCATGTTTTTTACAGTTACTGTTTGTTGTAAAAAAAAAAGAAACGTGTCTTTTAAAAGAAAATCTCTAAGGGTGACCTAAAAATTACTCTGGAAGGAAATAAAGAGAGGTTTCCTTCAAATGTCTGGAAAACTGTAATTAAAAATCAATATATTAGGCCTCAAAAAGAAAAGTACATAACTTGTATTTTTGCCTCCCTAAACATAGCTAATGTAAAGTTACTCAAAGACTAATAGCAGAAATTTAAGTAATGTCATTTACTGTCCACAGCCAAGGACAAGTAAAGTTAAAAAATAAGATTTATTTCAAATTAATTTAAATTGGCAAGTTGAAATAAATATTTATAGGAATTTAATTGTATTAGACAGGAACCTGTTCTTAAAGCATTAATTTTTTTACTGATAGTTCATCTTATAGTAAAAACTACTTAACATGCAATGAATCCAAAGCAGTCATATTTCTGTGCGAAGAAAAATAAATTAAAAGTTATCAAGAGTGCATTGTAAGATTTCCAAAAGTCTCTTAATATTATTTAAATCAAAAAGGGGGGTAGTAGAATAATCCCCTGTAAGAAAACATCCTGTAAGAAAATTACATCAAGCCTTAATTGCTTTAAATTTGTTACTTTGAAAATTATTTTTCATTTGTAATGCTAATAGCAAGACACCCAGGAAGACACACATGGTGTCAAAATAAGACAAAGGAAAATCATTTAGAATTAATTGACATTTTAACAAAATTGAATGCCAAGGCCACAGAATATACATTTTTCTCAAGTGCACTTGGGACATTTTCAAAGACAATCCACATGTTAGGACACAAACTAAGTCTCTGCAATTTAAAGCAGATTGAAATCATATCAAGCATGTTCTCAGACAGATCACAATGGCATGAAATTAGAAATCAACTACAATAAAAAACATTCCAAATCATTCAAACACTTGGAGGTAAATAGCATGATTTAAACAATGAATGAGTTACCAAAGATATAAAAGAAGAGATTTTAAAAAATCCTGGAAACAAATGAAAATGCACATACAACAACCCAAAATCTATGTAACTCAGTGAAAGCAGTCCTGAAAGAGAAGTTCATAGCACTACAGGCCTAGCTCAAAAATACAAGAAAAACTGTTAGTAAATTATCTAATTCTACAACTTAAAAAATTAGAAAGAGAACAATAAGAAAACCCAGGGTAAATAGAAGGAAGGACATAATAAAGAGCAGGAATAAATAACATAGAGACTAAAAATAATACAAGAGATCAATGAAACTAATAGTTAGTTCTTTGAAAAGATAAACAACATTGGTGAACCTTTAACCAGACTCATGAAAAAAACCACAAAAAAACAGAGAGGACCCAAATAAACAAAATCAGAAACAAAGGAGGTAAAGTATCAATTGACCCCACAGAAATACAAAGGATTGTAAAAAAATACCATGAATGACTATATTCCAGGAAACTGGAATCTGAATTAACTGGATATATTTCTGGAAAAAAAATGCAACCTTCCAAAACTCAATCAGGAAGAATCAGAAGACATGAGTAGGCTGATAATTACTGATGAAATTGAAGCAGTAATAATAATAATTTAAAAAATTTCCAGCAAACAAAAGCCCTGGTCCAAATAGCTTCACATGGGAGTTTAACCAAACATTCAAAGAAGAACTAGCACGTATCCTCCTCAAACTACTCCAAAAAGTTCAAGAGGAAGGAACACTTCCAAGCTCTTTCTATGAGGCCAGCATTACCCTAATTCCAAAACCAGATAAGGACACTACAAAGAAAGTGAATTGTAGGCCACTATTCCTGATGAACATAGATGCTAAAATTTTCAACAAAATATTAGCAAATCGAATCCATCAAACATTAAAAATATCTTACACCATGACCAAGTGGGATTTACTCCAGGAGTGAAAGGCTGGTAAATATTCACAAATCAATAAATGTGATATATAACATAACTTGATTGCAAGACAAAAATCACATGGTCATATCAACTGATGCAGAAAAAATCATTCGACAAAATCCAACACAATTTTTTTTATAAAAAACTGTCAGCAAAATGGGAATGGAGGGGTTATACCTCAATATAATAAAAGCCATATATGACAAACCTATATCCAATATTATACTCAATGGGAAAAAACTAAAACCATTTCCCCCAAAACAGGAAAAAGACAGGGGTGCCCACTTTCACCACTCTTGTTTAATATCCTATATAATAAAAGGATAATATGCAAATTGACCCTAACAGCAGAAAGACTGGGAATGACTGGTCACTATGACACACACTGACCACCAGGGGACAGACGCTCAATGCAGGAGCTGCCCCGTGGTGGTCAGTGTGCTCCCACAGGGGGAGCTCTGCTCAGCCACAAGCCAGGCTGATGGCTGCCAGCACAGCAGTGGTGGCGGGAGCCTCTCCTACCTCCTCAGCAGCACTAAGGATGTCCAACTGCAGCTTAGGCCTGCTCCCCACTGGCAAGTGGACATTCCCCAAGGGCTCCCGGCCTGCCAGAGGGATGTCTGACTGCCAGCTTAGGCCCAATCCCCCAGGTAGCCGGCCTAAGCCAGCAGGTGGTCATCCCGCAAGGGGTCCCAGACTGCTAGAGGGCACAGGTCAGGCTGAGGGACCCCACTGAGTGCACAAATGTTTGTGCACCGGGCCTCTAGTAGTACTAGAAGTCCTAGGCATAGCGATCAGACAAGAAGCAAAAATAAAAGGCATCCAAATTGGAAAGGAGGAAGCAAACCTGTCATTATTCATAGATGACATGATATTTTACAAAGAAAACCCTAAACACTCCTTCAAAAAACTACTAGATTTAATAAATGAATTCACAATGTAGCAGGATACAAAATTAACACCCAGAAATTTATGGCCTTTTTATATAACAGTAATGAACTCTTGGAAATTGAAACTAAGAAAGTAATCCCCTTTACCATTGCAACAAAAAAATTAAGATACTTAGGAATAAACATAACCAAGGAGGTAAAAGACCTGTACTTGGAAAACTACAGGATGTTGAAAAAAGAGAAAGAGGAAGATATATACAAATGGAAGAATATACCATGTTCATGGAGTGGTAGAATAAACATCATTAAAATGTCCATATTACCCAAAGCAATTTATACATGCAATGCAATCCCTATTAAAATACCAATGGTATATTTCATAGATCTAGAACAAACCCTCCAAATATTTATATTGAACCAAAAAAGACCCCAAAGAGCCACAGCAATCTTGAGAAAGGACAAAGATGGAGGAATCACAATACCAGATATGAATTTTAGTACAAAGCCACTGTACTCATA
This sequence comes from Myotis lucifugus, assembly GCF_000147115.1. NCBI lineage: Eukaryota > Metazoa > Chordata > Mammalia > Chiroptera > Vespertilionidae > Myotis > Myotis lucifugus. The sequence continues at coordinate 2,128,715 of NW_005871088.1, read as the reverse complement.
AAAAGCCTGGTACTGGCACAAGAACAGGCATATAGATCAATGGCATAGAACAGAGAACCCAGAACCCAGAAATTTACTCAAGCCATTAAGCACAATTAATATTTGACAAAGGAGGTAAGAGCATATAATGGAGTAAAGACAGTCTCCTTAATAAATGAAGCCGGGAAAATTGGACAGATACATGGAAAAAAAGGAAACTAGACCACCAACTTACACCATACACAAGCATAAACTCAAAATGGATAAAAGACTTAAATGTAAGTTGTGAAACTATAAAAATCTTACAAGAAACCATAGGCAGCAAAATCTCTCATAGCAACATGTTTACCCATATGTCTCCTAGGGCAGTGGTCGGCAAACTGCAGCTCGTGAGCCATATGCGGCTCTTTGGCCCTTTGAGTGTGGCTCTTCCACAAAATACTGAATTCTGCGCATGGGCCATGAAGTTTCAATCACACTGTACATGCGTGCCCGCATGTGGTATTTTGTGGAAGAGCCGCATGTGGCTCGCGAGCCTCAGTTTGCCGACCACTGTCCTAGGGCAAAGGAAACAAAGGAGAAAATAAACAAATGGGACTATCTATCTATACTAAAAAAGAGAAATATGCTAATTAGACTGGGAGACCTTCTGGATGTCCTTCCAGACAAAGCCGTGGCTGCGAGGGCCAAGGTAAGCCGCCAAGGCTGGGAGGGCCCATCCCAGAGCCCCAGATGGGTGGGCAGGGCCTCCCTCTATGCAGCATTGATCACAGAGCCCTGGCAGGGTGGGCAGGGCAAGCAGGGCCTCCCTGAGGGCGGGGATCAATGGTGAGCCCAGGCCTGCTAGGAAGGGCCTCCCTCTGCTCTGCCACTGATTGCAGAGCCCAGGCTTAGTGGACAGGGCCTACCTGTGGGCAGGTATGAATGGCAGAGCCCAGGCCAGGTGAGAAGGGCCTCCCTGTGGGCAGCAATGAATGGCAGAGCCCAGGCCGGGTGGGAAGGACCTCCCTCTGCGGGGCATCAATCTGGGGTCCCCTGATCCATCGCACCACAGAGGGAGGCACAGGCCATCGGCCAATAACACTGTGGCAGGTGGGAAGGGCCTGCCAGCTATCTCCCCACAGAGGGAAGCCCAGACCAGCCAAGCAATGTCACCCTATGCCTTTTCCCACACAAGGAGGCAACCAGTGATCGAGTGGGGGCAGCGCCGCACAGATGGCAAGCAGTGGCAGCCTTGGGGGTGGGGCCAGCTTCTGGTAGCCATGGGAAGGAAAGCCCCGATAGGCCCCTTCTCCTGCCAGCCCGGCCCCCAATTGCCCCCCACCCCCCACTCCTGACACGGACAGTAGGAAGGAGGTACTGTTTTACCCACGGCATCTACAGGAATTGCTGCAAATTTACTTCTCAGTGGAAGAACCTTTCATTCCCAGTATAAATTACCAATTCCATTAAATGAAACTTCAATTTCTAGACTCGATATAAAGAGTGAAGTTGCTAAAACCAGTAAAAGGCCAAACTTCTCATTATTGATGAATGCACTATGGCACCCAGTCATACTATAAATGCCATAGACAGATTACTAAGAGAAATTATGAATTTGAATGTTGCATTTGGTGGGAAAGTTCTCCTTCTCGGAGGGGATTTTCGACAATGTCTCAGTATTGTGCCGCATGCTATGCAATCAGCCATAGTACAAATGAGTTTAAAGTACTGTAGTGTTTGGGGATGTTTCAGAAAGTTGTCTCTTAAAAAAAATATGAGAGCAGAGGATTCTGCTTATAGTGAATGGTTAGTAAAACTTGGAGATGGCAAACTTGATAGCAGTTTTCATTTAGGAATGAATATTATTGAAATCCCCTGTGAAATGATTTGTAATGGATCTATTATTGAAGCTACCTTTGGAAATACTATATCTATAGATAATATTAAAAATATATCTAAACTTGCGATTCTTTGTCCCAAAAAATGAGCATGTTCAAAAATCAAATGAAGAAATTTTGGATATATTTGATGGATATTTTCACACATATTTGAGTGATGATTCCATTGATTCAACAGATGATGCCGAAAAGGAAAACTTTCCCATTGAATTTCTTAATAGTATTACTCCTTCCAGAATGCCGTGTCTTAAATTAAAATTGAAAATGGGTGCAATCATCATGCTACTGAGAAATCTTAGTAGTAAATGGGGTCTTTGTAATGGTAGTAAATTTATTATCAAAAGATTGTGACGTAACATTATCGAAGCTGAAATATTAACAGGATCTGTGGAAGGAGAGGTTGTTTTGATTCCAAGAATTGATTTGTCCCCTTCTGACACTGGCCTACCATTTACATTAATTTGAAGACAGTTTGCTGTGATGCCAGCATTTGAGATGAGTATTAATAAATCACAAGGACAAACTCCAGACAGAGTGGGGATATTCCAACCTGAACCCGTTTTCAGACATGGGTCAGTTATATGTTGCTTTCTCTCAAGTTTGAAGAGCGTGTGTTGTTTAAGTTGTAAATACTTCATCACAAGGGAAATGAGTCAAACACTCTGAAAGTGTTTTCACTCTTAATGTGGTAGACAGGGAGATATTAGAATAAGTTCAATCAATTTATCAGTCATTATTCGCATCAATGTTGTTTTTCTATCATGTTTTTGTTTTTAATATCATGTTTTTGTTGTTTCGTATCATATTTTCATTGTTTTCTTTAATTGTATTATTGCTTAAAGTATTACAAAGAGTATTACATATGTCTCATTTTTTCCCGCCCTTAAAAATCCCCTGGCCTCCCCTACTCCCCAGTGTCTTATGTCCATTGGTTATGCTTATATGCATGCATATAAGTCCTTTGGTTGATCTCTTACCCCCCTACATCCCGCCCCTCAACCCTTCCCGGCTTTCCCGCTGTAGTTTCACAGTCTGTTCGAGGCAGCTCTGCCTCTGTATCTATTTTTGTTCATAAGTTTATAATAGTCTTTATTATCCATGAGTGAGTGAGAGCATGTGGTGTTTTTCCTTCATTGACTGGCTTATTTCACTTAGCATAATGCTCTCCAGTTCCATCCATGCCGTTGCAAATGGTAAGAGTTCCTTATTTTTACAGCAGCATAGTATTCCATCATGTAGATGTACCACCGTTTTCTAATCCAATCATCTACTGATGGGCACTTAGGCTGTTTCCAGATCTTAGCTATGGTGAACTGTGCTGCTATGAACATCGGGGCGCATATATCCTTTCTGATTGGTGTTTCTGGTTTCTTGGGATATATTCCTAGAAGTGGGATCACAGGGTCAAATGGGAGTTCCATTTTTAGTTTTTTGAGGAAACTCCATACTGTCTTCCATAGTGGCTGCACCAGTCTGCATTCCCACCAGCAGTGCACAAGTGTTCCTTTTTCTCCACATCCTCTCCAGCACTTGTCTTTTTTGGATTTGTTGATGACAGCCATTCTGACAGGTGTGAGATGGTACCTCATTGTTGTTTTGATTTGCATCTCTCAGATAATTAGTGACGTTGAGCAAGTTTTCATATGTCTCTTGGCTTTCTGAATGTCCTCTTTTGAAAGGTGTCTATTTAGGTCCTTTACCCATTTTTTGATTGGATTGTTTATCTTGCTTTTGTTAAGTTGTATAAGCTCCCCATAAATTTTGGAGATTAGGCCCTTATCAGATATAACATTGGCAAATATGTTTTCCCATGCAGTGGGCTTTCTTGTTGTTTTGTTGATGGTTTCTTTTGCTGTGCAGAAGCTTTTTATTTTGATGTAGTCCCATTTGTTTATTTTCTCTTTAGTTTCCAATGCCCTAGGAGCTGTATCGGTGAAGATTCCTTCAGCATATGTCTGAGATTTTGTTGCCTTTGGATTCTTCTAGTATTTTTATAGTTTCCTGTCATATATTTAAGTCCTTTATCCCTTTTGAGTTTTTGTATATGGTGTAAGTTGGTGGTCTAGTTTCATTCTCTTGCATGTATCTGTCCAATTTTCCCAACACCATTTATTGAAGAGACTATCTTGACACCATTGTATGTTCTTGCCTCCTTTGTCAAATATTAATTGAGCATATTGGTTCGGTTCTATTTCTGGGCTCTCCATTCTAGTCCATTGATCTATATGTCTGTTCTTGTGCCAGAACCAGGCAGTTTTTAGAGCAGTGGCTTTGTAATACAGCTTGATATCTGGTATTGAGATCCCACCTACTTTGTTCTTTCTCAGGATCGCTGCAGCTATTCAGAGTCTTTTTTTATTCCAGATGAATTTTTGGAGAGTTCATTCTATGCCTGTGAAATATGCCGTTGGTATTTTAATGGGAAGTGCATTGAATTTATAGATTGCTTTGGGTATTATGGACATTTTAATGATGTTGATTCTACCAATCCAAGAACATGGTATGTTCTTCCATATGTTTATGTCTTCCTCTATCTCTTTTTTCAATACCCTGTTGTTTTCTGAGTAGAGGTCTTTTACCTCCTTAGTTAAGTTTATTCCTAGGTAGCTTAATTTTTTTGGTGCGATGGTAAATGGGATTGTTTTTTTGTCTCTCTTTCTGTAAGTTCACTATTGGTGTATAGAAATGCCATAGATTTCTTGGCGTTAATTTTGTATCCTGCTACATTGCCGAATTCATTTATTAAGTCTAATAGTTTTTTGATGGAGTCTCTAGGGTTTTCTATGTATAATATCATGTCATCTGCAAATAAAGACAGTTTTACTTCTTCTTTTCCAATTTGGATGCCTTTTATTTCTTCTTCTTGTCTAATTGCAATGGCTAACACTTCCAGTACTATATCGAACAGGAGTGGTGAGAGTGGGCATCCCTGTCTTGTTCCTGTTCTTAGGGGAAATGGTGTTAGTTTTTGTCCATTGAGTATGAAGTTGGCTGTGGGTTTGTCATATATGGCTTTTGTTATGTTGAGGTATGATCCTTCTATTCCCACTTTGCTGAGAGGTTTTATCAAAAATGGGTGTTGGATTTTGTCAAACGCTTTTTCTGCATCAATTGATATGACTATGTGGTTGTTGTTTTTTTCAATTTGTTTATGTGATGTATCACCTTTATTGATTTGCGGATATTGTACCATCCTTGCATCCCTGGGATAAATCCTACTTGGTCATGGTGTATGATCTTTCTGATGTACTGCTGGATCCGATTTGCTACGATTTTGTTGAGGATTTTGGCATCGAAGTTCATGAGAGATATTGGCTTGTAATTCTCTTTCATTGTGTTTTCTTTACCTGGTTTTGTTATTAGGGTGATGCTGGCTTCATAGAATGAGCTTGGAAGTGTTCCGTCCTCTTGGATTTTTTGTAGTAGTCTGAGGAGGATAGGTTTTAGTTCTTCCTTGAATGTTTGGTAAAACTCCCCTGTGAAGCCGTCTGGTCCTGGGCTTTTGTTTGCTGGAAGCTTTTTGATGACTGCTTCAATTTCTTCCATAGTTATTGGCCTGTTGAGATTTTTAGATTCTTCCTGATTGAGTTTTGGAATGTTGTATTTTTCTAGGAATATGTCCATTTCCTCCAGGTTGTCTAATTTGTTGGAGTAGAGTTGTCCATAGTGTTGTTTTACAATCATTTGTATTTCAGTGGGGTCTGTTGTTATTTCGCCTCTATCGTTTCTGATTTTGTTTATTTGGGTCCTCTCTCTTTGCTTCTTGGTGAACCTGGGTAGAGGTTTGTCAATCTTGTTTATCCTTTCAAAGAACCAGCTCTTGGTTTCATTGATTTTCTGTATTGTTTTTTTGTTCTCTATGTCATTTATTTCTGCTCTAATCTTTATTATCTCCTTCCTTCTGCTCACTCTGGGCTTTTCTTGTTGCTCTCTTTGTAATTCTTTGAGTTGTAGAGTTAGATGATTTACTATCATTTTTTCTTGTTTTTTGAGATAGGCCTGTAGAGCTATAAACTTCCCTCTCAGGACTGCTTTCATTGTGTCCCATAGGTTTTGGATTGTTGTGTTTTCATTGTCATTAGTTTCCAGGATGTTTTTAATTTCTTCTTTGATCTCATTGGTCACCCAATCAATATTTAATAACATGCTATTCAGCTTCCAATTGCTTGAGTATTTTGGGGTTGTGTTTATTGTAGTTTATTTCTAATATTATTCCTTCGTGGTCTTAGAAGATGCTTGGTATGATTTCAATCTTCTTGAATTTGGGGAGACTTTGTGACCCAATATGTGGTCTATTTTTGAAGATGTCCCATGAGCACTGGAGAAGAATATATATTCCATGGCTTTGGGGTGAAGTGTTCTGAAGATGTCAATTAAGTCCAGCTGATCTATTGAGTCATTTAGGATTGCTCTTTCTTTGCTGATTGTTTGTCTAGAGGATTTATCCAGTGATGTCAGTGGTGTATTAAAGTATCCTCCTATGATTGTATTGTTGTCGATATCTCCTTTGATATCTTCCAGGAGTTTTTTATGTATTTGGGTTCTCCTGCATAGGGTACATATATGTTTATACGGATTATATCTTCTTGTTGTATTGATCTCTTTAGTATTATGAAGTGGCCTCCCTTATCTCTTGTTATGGCCTTCACTTTGAGGTCTATTTTGTGCGATATATGTATTGCTTCCCCGGCTTTTTTATTCATTATCATTTACCGGAAAGGTATTTTTCCATCCCTTCACTTTCAGTCTATGTGATTCCCTTCTTCTGAGGTGGGTCTCTTGTAGACAGAGAATATATGGGTCATGTTTTTTTATCCATTCAGCCACTCGATGTCTTTTGGTTGGAGCATTTAGTCCGTTTACGTTTAAAGTTATTATTGAAAGGTACTTGTTTGTAGCCATTTCTTTTTTTGTGTGTGGCTGTTTTCTTTCTGAGCCTTTTATTTCTTCTTTTTACACCAATCCCTTTAGAATTTCTTGCATTGCTGGCTTGGTGGTGATAAACTCCCTTAGCCTTTTTTTGTCTGTGAAGCTTCTTATTTCCCCTTCAATTTTGAATGATAGCCTTGCTGGATAGAGTATTCTTGTTTTTAGTCCTTTACTTTGCATCACTTTGTAAATTTCTGTCCATTCTTTTCTGGCCTGATGTGTTTCTGTTGAGAAATCATTTGACAATCTAATGGGAGATCCCTTGAATGTAACTTTCCGTCTCTCTCTTGCAGCCTTTAAGATTCTCTCTTTGTCTTGAACATTTGCCATGGTAATTATGATGTGTCTTGGTGTGGGTCGTTTCAGGTTCGCCTTGTTTGGGACTCTCTGTGCTTGTGTGATTTTTTTCTTTCCCACCTCTGGGAAGTTTTCTGATATTATTTTTTCCAATAGGTTTTCTAACCCTTGTTCCTCTTTCTGTTGTTCTAGCACCCCTCTTATTCATATGTTGTTTCATTTCATGTTGTCCCATAGCTCCCTTAGGCTCTCCTCCTGTCTTTTAATTTTTTTCTCCAATTGCTGTTCTGTTTGGGTGTGTTTTGTTTCCCTGTCTTCTAATTCACTAATTCGGTCCTCTGCTTCTCCTAGTCTACTGTTGAGACTTTCAATGGTGTTTTTTATTGCAGCTATATCACTCTTCATTTCTTCTTGGTTATCACATAATTCATTGATTTTTTCATCTGTTTCTTCTTGCTTCTTGCATAAGTTGTTGATTTTTTCCACCATCCGGTTTATGCACTCTAGGACCTTTAATCTGAATTCTTTTTCTGTCATGTTGCATGCCTCTGTATCACTTAACTGCTTTTCTGGCGAGTCCTCCTTTTCTTTCCTTTGGGGGTTTCTTTGTCTACCCATGTTTGATCGTACCGCCATATCTAGATGTTGAGTTGTTCAGTGGCTGCTCCTTGGATGGCAGTGGCTCCTCGGGCTGCGGTTGCTCCTCGGGCGGTTGTGGTAGCAGCTGCTCCTCAGTTGGTAGCAGCTCCTCTGGTGGGTGCTGTTCATAGTTGTGGTGGCTTCTCTGGCTGGTGGGGGGAGGCTTCACACACAGCTGCTGCTCCTCAGACAGAGGGTGTGGTGATCAGGAGGCTACTGTTCCTTGGATGGGGGTGGGCTACACAAGCCTCATTGTTTTTATATAATGTGTTTGTTGTTATATCATGTTGTTATTGTTTATTTATGAATAAATTTATATATTATTTTCATATACATTTTATTAATTTTCTTTTATCTCTGACACTTCTATTAAAAAGAAAGGGCAAATAGCAATATTAAAATATTTCCTCTAATTATTTCCCTTTTATTGTGCATGAATTTCTTGCACTGGGCCACTAGTATGTGTATATGTGTGTGTGTGTGTGTGTGTGTGTGTGTGTATGTATATCTATCTATCTAATCTAATAAAAGAGAAACATGGTAATTAGCGTACGACCGCTACCCTTCCCATTGGCTAATTATCAAGATATGCAAATTAATCACCAGCCAAGATGGCGGTTAACCGCCAACAAAGATGGCGGTTAATTTGCATATGTAGGCACAATGCAGGGAGGCGAAAGGGAAAGCACGGAATAAGCCCCCTGCCACTGACAGTGATCAGAAACCCAGTGGGGAGCTAAATTCCAGGGGGGCAGGGCAAAGGCGGCCATGGGGGCTGCCTTTGCCCTGCCCCCCAGCCATGATCGGACCTCGGGCGCCTTTGCCGAACTGGCCAGTGATAGCGGGAAGTAGGGGTGGAGCCAGAGATGGGAGCTGGGCAGGGGTGGCTGCAGCTGCGGGTTGCTGCTGCCCGGGCCAAATGCCTCGGCCAGAGGCATTAGGCCCGGGCAGGGGCGGAGCCCGCGATCTTGGGGCGGCTCCAGCTGCGGGTCGCCGCTGCCCGGGCCAAACGCCTCTGGCCAGAGGCGTTAGGCCCGGGCAGGGGCGGAGCCCAAGATTGCGGGGCGGCTGCAGCTGGGGGGAGGTCCCCTGCCCAGGCCTAATGCCTCAGCCAGAGGGTTAGGCCTGGGCAGGGGCGGTGCCAGTGATCACGGGGTGGCTGCAGCTGGGGGGGTCCTCTGCCCAGGCCTAACGCCTCGGCCAGAGGGTTAGGCCTGGGCAGGGGCGGTGCCAGTGATCACGGGGCAGTGCAGCTGCGGGTCGCCGCTGCCCGGGCCTAATGCCTCAGCCAGAGGCGTTAGGCCTGGGCAGGGGTGGTGCCAGCGATCATGGGGAGCAGGGGCAGAGTCACCAATGGTGGGAGCTTGGGGTCCCCTGCCCAGGCCTAATGCCTTGGCCAGAGGTGTTAGGCCTGAGCATGGGCAGAGCCAGCGATCGTGAGCAGGCCGGCGTGGGCGATCGTAGGGAGCTGGGGGTCCCCTGCCCACCCTGATCCGGGATACCCTTCAGGGCAAACCAGCTGGCTCCCACCCGTGCAGCAGGCTTCTATCCTATATAATAAAAGGGTAATGTGCACATGCAATTTTTTTTTCAAATATATTTTATTGATTTTTTACAGAGAGGAAGGGAGAGGGATAGAGAGTTAGAAACATCGATGAGAGAGAAACTTCGATCAGCTGCCTCCTGCACACCCCCTACTGGGGATGTGTATGCAGCCAGAGTACATGGCCTTGACGGGAATCGAACCTGGGACCCTTCAGTCTGCAGGCCGACGCTCTATCCACTGAGCCAAACCCTTTAGGGCGGTAATGTGCAAATTGACCCTGGGAATGACTGGTCACTATGATACACACTGACCACCAGGGGGCAGATGCTCAATGCAGAAGTTGCCCCCTGGTAGTCAGTGCACTCCCACAGTGGGAGCTCTGCTCAGCCACAAGTCAGGCTGAAGGCATCACAGCGGCGATAGTTGGAGCCTCTCCTGCCTCCTCAGCAGCTCTATGGATGTTCAACTGCAGCTTCGGCCCGCTGACAAGTGGACATCCCCCAAGGGATGTATCACTGCCAGCTTAGGCACAATCCCCCGGGGAGCAGGCCTAAGCCAGCAGGTGGAACCTGGCAGTCAGACATCCCTCTGGCAGCCCGGGATACCTCGGGGGATGTCCACTTGCCAGCGGGGAGCAGGCCTAAGCTGCAGTTGGACATCCTTAGTGCTGCTGAGGAGGCGGGAGAGGCGCCCACCACCACCGCTGTACTGGCAGCCATCAGCCTTGCTTGTGGCTGAGCAGAGCTCCCCCTGTGGGAGCATACTGAACACCAGGGGGCAGCTTCTGCATTTTGCGTCTGCCCCCTGGTGGTCAGTGTGTGTCATAGTGACCAGTCATTCCCAGTCTTTCTGCTGTTAGGGTCAATTTGCATATTACCCTTTTATTATATAGGAGTGCCTGGCCAGCCTGGGTGAGGGGCTGATGGCTGTTTGCAGGCTGGCCACAGTCCCTTCAGGCTGGGGATCCCCGCTGGGGTGCCTGGCCAGTCTGGGTGAGGGGCTGATGCCTGTTCACAGCCCTTTCAGTGTGGGGGTCCCCACTGGGGTGCATGGCCAGCCTGGGTGAGAGGCTGAAGGCCATTTTCAGAATGGCCATAGCCCCTTCAGGATGGGGGGGTACTGTTGGGGTGCCTGGCCAGTCTGGGTGAGGGGCTGAGGACCGTTTTCACGCTGGCTAAGCCCTCCAGCAGGGACCCTCACCCCATGAGGGTGTGGCCAGCCTGGGTGTGGGGCTGATGGTTGTTTGCAGACTGGCCACAACCCCCAGCCACCCAAGCTCCCAGTGGAGGCTGGCTGGAAGCAGGTATCTGGGATTTATTTGTCTTCTATAATTGAAACTTTGTTGCCATGAGTGGAGGCCTCAGCTGGCTCAGGGCTGGTGGGAAGCTTGGCTTCCTCCATCTCGCAGGCAACCAAGCCTCCTCCTTGCTTCAGCTCGGTGGCTGCCGGCTGCCATCTTGGTTGGTTTAATTTGCATATAGTCACTCTGATTGGCTGGTGGGCATGGCTTAGGGCATAGCGAAGGTACAGTCAATTAGCACCTTTGT
>NW_005871088.1:2076273-2117331 GCF_000147115.1 Myotis lucifugus | reverse complement strand
AGCCAGGCCTAGGGGCCCTACCTGTGCATGAAGTTCATGCACCGGGGCCTCTAGTATCAAAATAAAAAGCTTCTGCACAGCAAAAGAAACCTTCAACAAAATGAAAAAAGATCCCACTGCATGGGAGAACATATTTAGCAATCATACATCTGATAAGGGGTTAATTTCCAAAATATATAGGGGAACTCATAGAACTTAACAAAAGGAAAACAAACAATCCAATTAAAAATGGAAAAAGTACCTAAATAGACACTTCTCCAAAGTGGACATACAGATGGCCAGGATACATATGAAAATGTTCAAAGTCACTAATTATCTGAGAGATGCAAATCAAAATGACAATGCAGTATCAACTCACACCTGTCAAAATGGCTATCATCAACAAATCAACAAACAAGTGTTGGAACTATGTGGGAGAAAAGGGAACACTAGTACATTGCTGGTGGGAATGCAGAGTGGTGCAGCCATGTGGAAAATTGTATGGAATTTCATCAAAAATTAAAAATGGTACTCCCAATGATCCCACTTCTGATAATATATTCTAAGAAATCAGATACACCAATCACTAAGAATATATGCACCCCTATTTTCTTAGCAGCATGATATACAATAGCGAAGATTTGGAAAAGCCCAAGTGCCCATCACTAGATGAGTGAATAAAAAAACGGTGGTGTATTTACACAGTGGAATATTACATAGCTGTAAAAAATAACTCTTACCATTTGCAATAGCATGAATGGACCTGGAGAGTATTATGCTAGCAAAATAAACCAGACAAAGATAAGTATCACATGATCTCACTCATATGTGAAATCTAATGAACAAAATAAACTAATGAACAATATAGATCAAGAGACATAGAAACATAGAACAGACTGTTGAATCTCAGAGGGAAGACAGAGGAGGGTGCGTGCGTGGGAAAAGATCAACCAAAGCACTTGTATGCATATATGCATAACCCAGGACACAGATAATGGGGTGGTGAAGGCCTGGGGTAGGGTGTGGGGGCTGGAATGAAGAGGACAATGGGGGGGGGAATGGGACATGACATATGTAATACTTTGAACAATAAAGATTAAAAAAACAAAAATAAATTGTAAAGCTTGTACTTTTAATGAATTTCATTTTTTTCTATGTGTCAGTGGTTCTCACTATTAGTTTCTTTACATTGTATCAGTGTAGACAAAGTATAGCACACTCACCTTAGAGATCCATTTTTATGCATTCCCTGATTACCATGGTGAGGGACTAAGAGAAACACTGAGATCACCATTTTTGCAAGAGTTTTTTTATTTTTATTTTTAGCTTTTCTTGGAATTTTAGAAATGGTCATCATTTTTGACATCTAGAGTCTCTTAATACGTAGTATTCTAGTTCTCTCTCTGCCTTCAAACCACTCCTGTACTTCTTCCTGGCCACGAAAATACAAGTTAGCATATTTTTCACAAGACATCTATGACAGTCTTTCAGACATCTGACATTAGCCATTATCCTCTTGAGGTATTAGTCACTCCTCCATTGTACTAACAACCAAACTGGAACAGTGTACTTTATTTTTTTAAAATATATTTTATTGATTTCTTACAGAGAGGAAGGGAGAGAGATAGAGAGTTAGAAACATCGATGAGAAAGAAACATCGATCAGCTGCCTCCTGCACATCTCCTACTGGGGATGTGCCCGCAACTCAGGTACATGCCCTTGACCAGAATCGAACCCGGGACCTTTTAGTCCGCAGGCCGACGCTCTATCCACTGAGCCAAACCGGTTTTGGCGGAACAGTGTACTTTAAACATGGCTCAGAATAAAAAGGGCTTATCATCTTACTTGCTCTAGATAATTCTTAACTCAAGTTCAAATCAAATGAAGGCTTATATTAAATTTGCTTTCCCTATATTACAGCATCTTATTTATAATGTATAGTTGTTGTTAATTCTTTCTATTCCAGAACTATTTCTGTATCCATGTGTGAAAATTTGTTTCGCAAATGTTAAGCTTTTGATTTGAGCCTCTTATCTCAAATTATAGAAATCCTTTTTGATTCATAATTCAGAAGACAGGGCACTCTAACCAACATTCACTAATGTCAGCTTACAAATATGAATCTGGTATCTTATATGTACTCATTTGTGTCATTGATGACAATATTTAAGAGCAAAGGGTCAAAGATAAAGCCCTGTGGATCATCACAGGAATGTCCAATTTAGGTTGATGTCCACTCATTAATCAAATCCATTTGATTTCAATTGGTTAACTAACTCCTTCACCTTAATTGTAATATTTTTCCACTATGCTTCTTCTTCATGAAGGCATCATTTAAAAAGTTATTCAGATGTCCTGGTAAAGTCTCTTGTATTTCCTGGTCCACCAGTCTAGCAAATTTTTCATAAAATTTCATAATGTTAGTTTGGCAAAATTTCTTCTTAGTGAACTCAGACTAGATATCAGTTATTAGTGCTAATTGCTCTTAAAACATCTGTTTAATAGAATATTCTAGGGACCGCCCTAATCAGTTTGGCGCAGTGGATAGAGCATTGGCCTGCAGACTGAAGGGTCCCAGGTTCAATTCCAGTCAAGGGCATGTGCCTTGGTTGCGGGCACGTCCCCACTGGGGGGTGTGCAGGAGGCAGCTGATCGATGTTTCTCTCTCTCATCCATGTTTCTAACTCTCTATCCCTCTCCCTATCTGTAGAGAAATCAATAAAATATATATATTTTTAAAAAAAGAATATTCTAGGGACCTATGAGTTTACTATGTCAGAGTAGACAGCTTTGCTTTCTTCTCTTCCCTAGAACCAACCAAAAAGTATAAGGAAAATGAGAGATATAAAACAAAACTCCATCTTTGATGAAACATGGAAGCATTTTTAAGCCTAATTCCAAAAAGTGAAGGTTCTCAAATGTAGTAAAAATTGTATCTGAGTGAAGAAGACACTGAGGATGACTGCTGTTTTGTGTTTCAGGCCAATACTAGAGTCCTAGAATGCTGGTGGCATGAGTGGAGTGAGCAAAAACAAATGACTCGTTTTAAAACAAAAAGTTATCAGACTAGTAGTAAAAACAGGCTTGTTAATGAGAACATCATGAAACACCAAATAATGGCAGAGAAGATAGAGACTGAAAAAAGTTAAAGGATATAATATTACACACTCACAAACACACACCACTGCTTCCATACATAGAGGGATTTCCTTTGAGCAAGGGAAACTTTTTGCTAGTTACAAGCAGAGTCAAAACTACAATAAGGAATACTCATAAGAATTTATATAGACAACAGATGGTGCTCAAGTTACTCTCAAGTATTCACTCTCAATTATTTACTACTATTCTACTCACTCACTCAGTCCCTCTCCAAAAAGATACTTTCACACATGGTAAAGAATTCCTCTAATCAAGTTTCAAGTAATTATTGAAAGCAAACCAATATGATTATTGATGCAAAATATGTTGCAAAAGAAAGAAGAACAAAGTAGGAGGGATCTCAATACCAGATATCAAGCTGTATTACAGAGCCACTGTTCTCAAAACTGCCTGGTACTGGCACAAGAACAGACAGATAGATCAATGGAATAGAATAGAGAACCCCAAAATTGACCCGAACCAATATGCTCAATTAATATTTGACAAAGGAGGCAAGAACATACAATGGAGTCAAGACAATCTCTTTAATAAATGGTGTTGGGAAAATTTGACAGATACATGCAAGAAAATGAAACTAGACCACCAACTTACACCATACACAAAAATAAACTCAAAATGGATAAAGGACTTAAATGTACGACAGGAAACCATAAAAGTTCTAGAAGAATCCAAAGGCCACAAAATCTCAGACATATGCCGAAGCAATTTCTTCTCTGATAAAGCTCCTATGGGCATTGGAAACTAAAGAGAAAATAAACAAATGGGACTACATCAAAATAAAAAGCTTTTGTACAGCAAAAGAAACCATCAACAAAACAAAAAGAAAGCCCACTGCATGGGAGAACATATTTGCCAATGTTATCACCGATAAGGGTTTAATCTCCAACATTTATAGGGAACTCTTACAACTTAACAAAAGGAAGATAAAAAATCCAATCAAAAAATGGGCAAAGGACCTAAATAGACACTTTTCAAAAGAGGACATTCAGGAAGCCAAGAGACATATGAAAACATGCTCAAAGTCGCTAATCATCTGAGAGATGCAAGTCAAAACAATGAGGTACCATCTCAAACCTGTCAGAATGGCTATCATAAACAAATCAACAAAAGATGAGTGCTGGCGAGGATGTAGAGAAAAAGGACCCTCACGCACTTCTGGTAGGAACGCAGAGTGGTGAAGCCACTGTGGAAAACAGTATGGAGTTTCCTCAAAAAATTAAAATACCTAGATATAAACTTATATCTTAAACTTATATAAACCATTTGACCCAGTAACCCAACTTCTAGGAATATATCCCATGAAATCAGAAACACCAATCAGAAAGAATATATGCACCCCTATGTTCATACCAGCACAATTTACAATAGCTAGGATTTGGAAACAGCCTAAGTGCCCATGAGCAGATGAATGGATTAAAAAACTGTGGTAGATCTACACAATGGAATACTTTGCTGCTGTGAAAAAGAAAGAACTCTTACTATTTGCAATTACATGGATGGACCTGGAGAACATTATGCTAAGTGAAATTAGCCAGTCGGGGAAAGGTAAATATTACATGATCTCACTTACTTGTGGAATATAATGAACAAAAATAGATACAGAGACACAGAAGCATCAAACAGGCTGCCAAAACTCAGAGGGAAGGCAAGGGAGGGTGAGAGGGGGGGTTAAGAGATCAACCAAAGGACCTGTATGCATGTATATAAACAAAACCAATGGACAAAGACAGTAGGGAGATAAGGGCATGTGCTGAGGGGGTGGGAGTGGCCAGGGAGAGGTCATTGAGGGAAAAAGGAGACATATGTAATACTTTAAACAGTAAAGAATTTAAATTATCTTAATATATAAAAAGCCAGGGGCCATCAAGACCAAAACAACTGGATGGACAACGGAACAGCAGGCTGTGTGGGGCAACCAGGCCAGCAGCGGGGTTAGTGAGGGACAACTAAATGACTGAACAGCAGGCTGCATGGGGCAACCAGGCTGGCGGGGGGAGGCCGTTGGGGGAGACCAGGCCAGCAGGAGGGCAGTTGGGGGCGACCAGGCTGGCAGGGAGGGCAGTAAGTGGTGACCAGGCCAGCAGGGGGGCATTTGGGGGCGACCAGGCTGGCAGGGGAGCAGTTGTGGGCAATCAGGCAGGCAGGGGGCAATTAGGGGTGACCAGGCTGGCAGGGGTGGCAGTTGAGGGTGACCAGGTCAGCGGGGTCCAGTTAGGAGAGACCAGGCCAGTGGGGAGGGGGCAGTTGGGATGCAACCAGGCCAGCTGTGGGGGCAGTTAGGAGTAATCAGGCAGGCAGGCAGGTGAGCAGTTAGGAGCCAGCGGTCCCAGATTGTGAGAGGGATATCTCCAGGATCGGGCCTAAATCAGCAGTTGGACATCCCCCAAGGGGTCCCAGATTGAGAGGGTGCAGGTTGGGCTGAGGGGGACCCCCCCCCCCATTGCATGAATTTTATGCACCAGCCTCTAGTAAAAAAGAACACAACAAAGCCCAAAGTGAGTAGAATAATAAAGACAAAAGCAGAAATTAATTTAACAATGTCTAAAAAAAACAATACAAAATATCAATGACATCAAGAACTGGCCCTTTGAAAAGATATACAAGATTGATACATTTTTAAACAGACTCATTAAGAAAAAAATGGAAAGGACCCAAATAAGTAAAATTATAAATGAAAGAGGAGAAGTAACAACTGACACCATAGAAATACAAAGCATTATAAGAAAATGTTATGAATAACTATATGCCAACAATTTGGATAGTCTGGAAGAAAGGCATAAATTACTAGAAACATACAATCTTCCATAACTGAATCAAGAAGGGACAAAATTTGAACAAACTGATTACAACTAATGAAATCGAAGTTGTAAAAAGGGGAAAAAAAACTCTCAACAAACAAAAATCCTGGACCAGATGGTTCACAGGTGAATTTTACCAAACACTCAAAGAACTAACACCTATCTTTTCAAGCTATTCCAAAAACGTCAAGAGGAGGGAAGACTCCCAAGCTCATTTTATAAGGCCTAATTCCAAAACCATATAAAGACATTATGAAGAGTGAAAATTATAGGTAAATACCCAGAATTATTAGCAAACCAAATTCAGCAATACATTAAAAAGATCATGCACCATGACCAAGTGGAATTTATTTCTGACATGCAAGTTTGTTACAATATCCACATATCAATTAATGTGATATACTACATAAATAAGATGAAGGATAAAAATCATATGATCATATCAATAGATGCAGAGAAACCATTTGACAAAATCCCACACTCATTTATGATAATAATTCTTAGCAAAGTGGGAACAGAGAAAACATACCTCAACATAATAAAGGCCATATATAACTAACCACAGCCAACATCATACTCAATGGGGAAAAACTACAAGCATTTCTGTTTAGGTCATGAGTAAGACAGGGATGTCCACTTTCACCACTCTTATTCAACATAGTACTGGAAGTCCTAGCCACAGTGATCAGACAAGAAGAAATAAAAGGCATCCATACTGGAAAGGAGGAAGTAAAACTGTCATTATTTGCAGATCACACGATATTGTAAATAGAGAACCCAAAGACTCCACCACAAAACTACAATAACTGATAAATGAATTCAGTAAACTAGCAGGACACAAAATAAATATTTAGAAAATATTTGCTTCTTTATATACCAATAATGAACTATCAGAAATGGAAACTACAAAAACAATTGCATTACAATTGTGTAAAAAAAAATAAAATACCTAGGAACAAATTTAACCCAAGGAGATAAAAGACTTGTATTTGGAAAATTACAAGACACCGAAGAAAGAAATTGCAGAAAATACAGTTAAATGGAAGCACATACCATGCTCATGGGTAGGAAGAATTAACATTATTAAAATGTCCTAGAGAAATCTAAAGATTCAATGCAATTCTTATCAAAATACCAATGGATGATTTCACAGAACAAGAATAAATAGTCCAAAAATATATATGGAACCACAAAGACCCTGAGTAGCCACAGCAATGTTGAGAATGAAGAAGAAAGTTGGAGGTATCACACTACCTGATTTCACAGTATAGTATTGGCATAAAAACAGACATATAGACCAATGCAGCAGTATTGAGAGCCCATAAATAAACTCACACTTTTATCAACTAGAAGCCTGGTGCACAGATTTGTGCACATTGAAAGGAAATTAATTACAAGGTGGCCGGTGGGGCTGGACTGGGTGAGACAGGATGGACAAGCCCTGGAGTCAACCTCCCGCGGTCCCTCCCTGGCCGGCCACACCTGGGGCAACGCCGGGGCTTGAAGGGCATCTGTGGAGTGAGCAGGGTCCCTTTGGCAGGTGGGGTCCCTCGGCCTGGCCTACGTGGATGGGGTCGAAACTGGCTCTCTGACATCCCCTGAGGGGTCCTGGATTGCAAGAGGACAGTTGTTGGGTGATGTGCCTTGGAATTGGGCTCCTTCCTCTTTGGTTCTGGGTGCATCACCCAAGAACCACAGCTGCCAAGTCACTGCAGCTTGGCAGCTCCTGCATTGAGCATCTGCCCTCTGGCGGTCAGTGCGCATCATAGCTACTGGTGTGAGGGTTGAACGGTTGAACAGTTGGATGGTCACTTAGGTTTTTATATATATAGATTAGTATTTGACAAAGGAGGCAAGAGCATACAATGGAGCAAAGAGAGTCTATTTAATAAATGGTGCTGGGAAAATTTGCCATGCAAAAATGAAACTAGAACACCTTCTTCATCATATACAAAAATAAACTCAAACTGCACTAAAGACTTAAATGTAAGACTCAAAACCATAAAATTCCCAGAAAAAAAAACAAAGGCAGTAAAATATCTGATATTTCTCTTAGCAATCTTTTTTTCTGATGTATTTTCACAGGGAAGGAAAATAAACAAATGAGACTACATCAAACTAAAAAGTTTTGGTACAGCAAAGGAAACAAAATGAAAAGACAATCCGCTGAATGCGAGAACACATTCACCAATGAGACCTCTGATAAAGGGTTAATATCCAAAATTTATAAGAAACTCATACAACACAACACCAAAAACACAAACAACCCAATTATACAATGAGCAGAGCTCTTGAATAGACACTTCTCCAAAGAGGACCTACAGCTGGCCAACAGACATATGAAAAGATGCTCAATGTCACCAATTGTTAGAGAAATGCAAGTTACCTGTCAGAATGGCTATTATCAATAAATGCACAAATGATAAGTGTTGGTGAAGATGTGGAGGAAAGGGAACCTTTGTGTACTGTTGGTGGAAATGCAGATTGGTGCTGCCACTGTGGAAAACAGTATAGAATTTCTTTTAAAATTCAAAAATTGAATTTCCTATGACCCAGAAATTTCACTTCTATGGATTTATACAAAGAAACCTAAAATATTAATTGGAAAGAATATATGCAACTCTATGTTCATTGCAGCATTATTTATAAGTGCCAGGATATGGAAGCAACCCAAGTGCTCATCAATAGATGAGTGGATAAAGAATGGAGGTACATATATATACAATGGAATATCATTTGGCCATAAAAAAAGAATGGAATCTTACCATTTGTGACAGCATGGATGGACCTAGAGGGTGCAATGCTCAGTGAAATAAGTCATTCAGAGAAAGAAAAATACATTATGATTTCACTTATTTTTAGAATCTAAAGAATAAAATAAATGAACAAACAAAACATAAACAGACTCACATAGAGAGAATGAAGAGCAGACTGAGGGTTACCAGATGGGAGAGGTGTTGGGAGATTGGGTGAAAAATATGAAGGGATTGAGACGTACACATTGGTAGATTAAGAATAGTCATAGAGATGTAAAGCACAACATAGGGAATATAGTCAACAATATCGTAATAACTATGTATGGTGCCACGTGGGTCCTAGAAATATAGGGAGAACACTTCGTAACATATATAATTGCCTAACTGCTGTACACCTGAAACTAATATAAAATAATATTGAATGGAAAAAATAAAAATATTCCCACACAAATAAAGGTGAAATAGACAGTGGTGAAAAATAGAGATATGGAAGATAGGCTTGAGAGAAATGAACAAAATAAAATGGAAAATAATAGTTAAAATTTATTAGGGAAAACAGAAAATAACACTTAAAAGTTATTAGGGAAAATGGTAGATATGAAAGACAAATTTCAATTATATATATAATTTGTGCTTCTAGGAAGAGAAAAGAACAAAGATATGTTTTAGGAAAGCTTTCCTGTAACAAAGATAACTGTAAATCTATTGGCTTAAAGGTTAATATGCTGTCCTTGGAAAAATTCATATGGATGGATCAATATATATCATTGTCAAATAACTAGAATTTGTAAATAAAAGAAACATGCATATTGGCTAGGCCATTAAATCAAGTCCTCTATTATGTACAATATTCTCAGGTTGATTTTAAATTTCTTCATAACAACATTCAATATCTACATGGACGTCAGAGAAAGAAAATGTGACTCATGAATTGTAAAACAGCTTAACTATAATTCAAGTATGCACATAATTGACAGTTTTACACATGGAAGATAGCAGGAAATATGGTTCCCATGAGCCCTTCTTAAAGAAACTTCTGAGGATAGCCTAAGTTAACTAAGCAATGAATGAAAAAATGAATAAAAGGACTATTTTGAGAAGATAATTCATTTAAATGTATTAAATGTATTAAACTATGACTAATCAACTATAAGAATTATGTCTGCCTAATAGCATATAAGTTATATAAAATTGTCAATTCAGAAATGGTAGCAAAATAAATCAAATTTGGTAGATGATGGGGACTGGTAGAGAGACGAGGTAAAAGCTAGGATAAATACTGGTATGCTAATTTTTATATCATATAGTGAGTGAGGGGTGAATAGACCCTATCCATAGCTGATAAATCAAGTATTACATAGATAAATATTTTAAGGATACAAAGGTAACAACTAGACTAAGTATGATAACAAAATTAACCAAAAAATCCCTATGTTAGAATAGATGGAAGAAATAGAAACATGCTTATTTCTCATAATTTATAGTAAGGAGTTCATAAATTCTATTAAATAGTTAAAATTTATTTTAAAATTTTGTCAATTCACCAATCTGTATTCTATGGAATATATATATATTTTCCTCCAGTTTGAAAAAAAAAAACACTTCATTATCTTTTCTCTTCTCCATGATTCTTCAAAGAGTACTGGAATGGTTCTGTGACCACATCTACCAGGTTATTTTAGTGTCTTTGGATAGTCTTCATTTAGATCTAGAGATCTGACTCTTAAATTAGCCAAGGACAAAAATCTTGATTTCACTGTACTATTGTTTTATTCCTACCAAATTCCAGTGGTTTATTTTTTCTCTCCTTTTTTTCTTTCTTCTTATCTGTCCACCGATCCAATTAACATTTGTTCAGTTTTTACTGAGTCAGATGCTGTGAAAGAATGCTGGCTAGTTACTAAGATGGTGCAAACAAGCCTCTGCCCTCAAGAAGATTAGTCTAGGGCAGAGGCAAATAACACTAACACAAATATGCTTTTAATATCAAGAACAATCTCCCTACGCCTCCCAACCCCAAGAAAAGCTGAAGTTATCTTGCTGTTCTGAAAAGGCTCTGTGAAGAAAATCGTATTTCCTCTGGGTCATGAAGAATGAATAGGTCTTCACCAGGCAGGAAAAAAAAAAGAATGCTCCAGATAGAGTAAAAAATTAAGCAAAGACACAGAAGGAATGGTGATCACTTTGGTTTGATTGTAATGGAAACATACTGGAAAATGAGGGGCTGGGTTGAAATTAAAGTCCACTCTTCTGGTTGACTTTGTAAATACAAAGGGTTCCCCTTGAGTCTAGCAGTATCACATTTAGGTTTGGTTCCTCACCACCAGGTATCAGTCCTCTATGATACATACCCTCTTTTCTTTGCCCCCAGCAAACACCCCACATTGCCAAGAAGCACTCCAGTTGAGAAATGGATTGATGACCCCAGTGAATAGCACACAGCCTTGGCCAGTTCCCACAGGCTGCAGGCTGCCCACTCCTGGTTACAATACAGTTCTCTCAGGAGTGTTTCCCAGCCCCCACCCTTGCTGTATCTCACCTTCATCTCCAGGGCCTCTGGCACCTTCTTGCCTTCCCAAGCCCAACTCCTCTTGGTGAAGTAGTTGACAGTGGCAAAT
Source organism: Myotis lucifugus (assembly GCF_000147115.1). Taxonomy (NCBI): domain Eukaryota; kingdom Metazoa; phylum Chordata; class Mammalia; order Chiroptera; family Vespertilionidae; genus Myotis; species Myotis lucifugus. Next base: position 2,106,020 of record NW_005871088.1, on the reverse strand, counting down.
TCAATCAGCGCAGAAAATACAAAGGCATAACAGACGGCTATGAACCAGTCCATGGCCGTCGCATATGCCACTTTAGGTAAGGAGTTTCTGGCACTGATACTCAGGGTGGTCATGGTGAGAACAGTGGTGACACCTGGGGAGAGAGAAGATAAGAACCCAGTTGCCAATCAAAGACATTTAGAGCATATTCAATAAGATCACCAACTTTCTACTTAAAAGGAGGAGCTATACCCACCCTCCACTCAAACATTCCCTTTAAAATAAAAAACAGAGAATGTAAAAGTGGGATGGTTCTACCTAGTAACCACCCCATCCCAATTCTCACAGAAATAGGGATCTCCAGTATAACGATTCTAAAAGTTGTCCTCTAGCCTCTGCTTAAACATTTCCATTGAAGAGTAGGTAACATATTTTATTGTAAGGGATAATTTTAATTAGAGAAAATTTCTCTCATGAGCTGAAATTGCCTTCCTCTAACTCCTGGTCCATTGACTGATCTCAGAGTTCTTTCTCTAGCAAGACAGGAAAGAAAAGTTTGTTCCCTCCTCTTCAGGACAAGCCTTCAAAGATTTGAAGAGGGTCACTATGGTTCCTCATGAATCTGTTTATCTCCAGAATGAACATAGTTCCTTCTCTTGTTTCTCCTCCCTCATTCTGGTAATTCTCTTCTAAACAGCCCAGAGCTGAGCCCAAGACTAAGGACATGGTCTGAGGTCAGTAGGCTATTCACTTCCATTATCATGGACACTATTATCCTAATAATGCAACAAACTATTGTGGAAATGATTCTTTAGTTGCATCACAGTCTAGGTCTTATTGACTGAGCTTCATGGACAACCAAAGCTATTCCAATAGTTATTTTTGTGAGTTTTTGCCAAACCAGAGCTCACTTTTAGGTCAATTGATTCTTTTTCTTGGTATTAATAACCTGAATTAAATACTTTTCTTTATTCTCTTTAAAATTATATTTATTTATTATATTTATTGGGTTTACGTTGGCCAAAATGAACATATTGGTTTCAAGTGTGTGTTTCTGGTTACAAGATCTGTATATTGTGCCATGTGCTTATCGCCCAAGGTCAAATCTTCTCCTGTCACCATATATTAAGACCCCCTAACCCCCCAACCCCCTTCCCTATGGCAACCACCACACTGCTGTTTGTGTTCATGAGTTTCCATTTTATATCCCATATAGGCCTGGTGTACGAAATACATGCAAAGGGGGGTCCCCTCAGCCCGGCCTGCACCCTCTCCAATCAGGACCCCTTGGGGGATGTCTGACTGCCAGGATCAGGCCTAAACTGGCAGTCAGACATCCCTCTCACAATCCTGTACCACTAGCTCCTAATTGCTCACTTGCCTGCCTGCCTGGTCACCCCTAACTGCCCCCCTCTGCTGGCCTGATGGCCCTTCACTGCCTCTGTGTGCTGGCCTGATCACCCCTAACTGCCCTCCCATGCCTACTTGGTTGCCCCTAATTGCCCCCCACTGCTGGCCAGGTCGCCCCTAACTGCCCTCTCCCTGCTGGCTTGGTGGCTCCTAAATCCCCCCCACTGGCCTGGTTGCCCCTAACTGCCCCCCCTGCTGGCCTGGTTGTCCCCAACTGCCCCCCACTGCTGGCCTAGTTGCCCCTCACTGCCCCCCTGCCAGCCTAATTGCCCTCAACTGCCCCCCCCGCTCGCCTGGTCACCCCCAACTGCACCCCCCCCCGCTGGCCTGGTCATCCCTAACTGCCCCCCTCTGCTGGCCTGGTCTCCCCTAACTGCCCCCCTGCCGGCCTGGTTGCCCCCAACTGCCCACCCCTGCCAGCCCAGTCACCCCTAACTGCCCTCTCCTGTCAGCCTAGTTCCCAACTACCCTCCCTTGCTGGCCTGATCACCCATAACTGCCTTTGCCTGCTGGCCATCTTGTGCAAGGGTGTGATGGTCAATTTGCATTTGCATATTACCTCTTTTTTATATAGGATATGAGTGAAATCATATAACTCAGCTTTTTCTGACTGACTTATTTCACTTAGCACAATATTCTCAAGGTTCATCCATGTTGTTGCAAATGGCAGTATCTCATCCTTTATTAGCACATATTCTTTATCCAGTCTTCTATCACATGACACTTTGGTTGTTTCCATGTCTTGGCCACCATGAATTATGCTACAATAAACATAGGGTTGCATATATCTTTGCGAATACATGATTTCTAGTTTTTCAGTTATATACCCAAGAGAAGTCATATGGTAGCTCTATTTTTAATTTTTTGAGGAATCACCAGACTGCTTTTCATAGTGGTTGTACCAGTCTACATTCCCACCAGCAGTGAATGAAGGTTCCCTTATATGGGTCTGTATTTTCATTTTTTGTGTTATCTTTGCCAGATTTTGGTATCAGGGTTACATTGGCCTCATAGAACGTGTTAAGAAGTACTGCCTCTTCTTCAATTTTATGGAAGAGTTTGAACGTTTGGTAGAATTCACTGGTGAAGCCATCTGGTCCTGGACTTTTACTTTTTGGGAGATTTTTTATGGTTGCTTCAATTTAATCACTGCTGATTGGTCTATTTATATTTTCTAATTCTTCATGATTTAGTCTAGGAAGGTTACTAGTATATATTTCTAGGCACTTTTTCTAGGTTATTGAATTTTGTGGCATATATTCTTTCATAATATTCTAGTCTGATCCTTTGTTTATCTGTGATGTCTGTGGTGACTTCTCTCTCATTTCTGAATTTTATATGGGTCTTTTCCCTTTTTTCCTTAGTGAGTTTAGCCAGGGGTTTGTCAATTTTATAAATTTTTCAAAGAACCAGCTCTTTGTTTTATTAATTTTTTGTATAGTCTTTTTGTTCTCTATTTCATTCAATTCTTCTCTAATTTTAATATTTCCTTTATTCTGATGATTTTGAATTGCTTTTGTTCTTCTTTGTCTAGCTCTTTAAGATTTGATGTTAGGTTGTTTACTTGGGATTTCTCTTGTTTCTTGAGATAGGCCTGTAATGATATAAACTTCCCTCTTATTACTGCTTTCGTCGCATCCCAGAAGTTTTGATATGTTGTATTGTCATTCTCACTTGTTTACATATCTTTTGATCTCATCTTTTATTTCTTCTTTGACCCAGTCATTTTTTAGTAGTATGTTGTTTAATCTCCACATACTTTTGGGCTTCTTCGTTTTTGTAGTTGATTTCTAATTTCAAGTCATTGTGGTCAGAGAATATGTTTTGTATAACTTCAATCTTCTTTAATTTGTTGATGCTAGTTCTGTGACTCAACCTATGGTCTATCCTTGAGAATGTTCCATGTGCACTGGAGAAGAATCTATAATCTAATGTTCTGTGATGAAAGGTTCTATAAATGTCTATTATGTCCATTTGGTATAGTGATTCATTTAAGGGTGATATTTCTTTATGATTTTCTGTTTGCTTGATTTCTTTAGAGCTGTCAATGGAGTGTTGAAGTCCCCAACTATGATTGTGTTTTGATCTGTTTCTCCCTTTAGTTCTTTGAGTAGTTGTTTTATATATTTCAGTGCTCCCTGTTTGGGTGCATATATATTAAGAAGTGTTATGTTTTCATGATGTAATGCCCCTTTATCATTATAAAATGTCCATCTTTGTCTCTCCTTATCTTTGTTTTCTTTAAATCTATTTTGTCAGATGTAAGTATGGCTTTACTTGTTTTTATATGGATGTTATTTGCTTGGCGAATCATTTTACACCCTTTTACTTTGACTCTACCTTCATCTTTGCAGCTTAGATGTGTCTCTTTGTAGGCAGAATATGGCTGTGTTTTGATTTTTGATCCACTCTACTACTCTGTGCCTCTTTATTGGTGAATTCAGACCACTTACATTTAGGGTAATTATTGATGAGGATTTCCTATAGCCATTTTATATTTTATTTTTTGGTAGTGTTGTGCCTCCATTGGTTCTTTTCCTTTCTGTTTCTGTCTATTGTTTTTGTTTGATGGTATTCCATACCCTTTCCTCTGTTTCCTATTTTTTTAAGCTATGTGACCTGGTTTGGGGATTTTTTTGTGTGACTACCATTAGGTTTATAAAAAATAAAGTTGCATATATACCAAAGTTTTTTTTCTTTTGAATACATCTGATCTTCATCCTCCTTTGCCAGTTCAGACCTTTATTCCCTCCCCTTTTAAGTTTTTGTCATCATTAATTATCCCTGTTTTTGCTGTAAGCTTTTTGGTGATCTTACTCATAGTGTTATAACCTTATGTTCTTTGTTTCAGGTAGAATAACTTCCTTGAATATTTCCTGCAATGAAGGTTTTCTGGTGATAAAATCCTTCAGATTCTGTATGTCTGGGAATGTCTTTATTTCTCCTTCATATTTACAGGATAATTTGCTGGATATATTATTCATGGCTGGTAATTTCTCTCTTTCAGAACTTGAATATTTGGTTCCATTCTCTTTTGGCTTGTAGAGTTTTTGCTGAGAAATCAGATGAAATTCTGATGGGTTTTCCTTTGTAGGTCACTTCCTTCTTTTCCCTGGATGCTTTGAGAATTTTTTCTTTCTCACTAATTTTTTACAGTTTTAATACCAACTGCCTTGGAGAGGATCTCTTTGGATTAAGGTAACTAGGTGCTGTTTGCTTCTTGGATTCGAGGATCTAGTTCTTTCCATAGATTTGGGAAGTTCTCATCCACTATTTGTTTGAATAGACTCTCTGTCCCCTGCTCCATTTCTTCTTCCTCTGCAATGCATATAATTATAATATTGCTTTTTCTGATGGATTCAGATAGTTCTCATAGAAGTCTTTCATTTTTCTTTATGCTCAGGTCTCTCTTCTCCTCCCTCTGCATCATTTCTGGATTCTTACCTTCAATATCATAATTCTTTCCACCATGTGGTAAGCTCTGTTTTCTATGCTCAGTAGTTTACTCTTAATCTCCTTAGTTGAATGCTTCATTTCCAGGATTTCTGATTGGTTCTTTATAAAGTTTCAATCTCTTTGGTAAAGTACTCATTTTGTTCATTGGTTTGTTTTCTGAGTGCACTAAATCATCTGTCTGCATTTTATCACATCTTGTTGAGTATTTTCAGAACTTAATCTTGAAATCTCTGACATTTTTATTATATATTTCCATGTGTTCCAGCATGCTTTCTGGAAATTTTTCATATTCTTTCTCATCATCCTCATTACTGTGGCTACTCATAGTATTTGCTGTTCTTTTTTGCCTATGCATTTATCTCTGTCTATATATTATTTTTCCAGTAGATGGCATTGAATCACAGATTTTTTTTACCTCTCTGATCTCCCAGTCTTGACCTCCATGGCTTTGGTAAGAGTACATCCCCACTGCTTGGGGGTAGGGTTTTGTTTTGCCCTCACTGTAATGGCGACCCCTGACCTCCACAGGGTCTTCCCAAAGCCCCTCTCCTGGGGGTCAGTCACAGAGGGAAATAGCAATCTTACTGCAGCAGCTATTGGTTTACAGATGCTACATCCCTGAACCTGACACCTAGGGCAACAGGAGGTGAGTTTTGGGAGTCCAAGCCACAGCAGGGCTCTGTGGTTCTGTTTCTTTGAAACACCACCACCAGTGGTACATCAATGAGAGCCGCATGGTAGAACCCTGTGCTCTGTTGACTCAGACACTGTTTGCTCCCTTGCTGCTTGCTCTGCTTGGTTGCCTCCCTCCCCTCTTCATACACCCTCCTCCTGCCACATATCTCTGTTCCTCATGGCTGAAGGAAGTACTTGCTACTACTGGCTTTCTCTTCTTTCCAGGCTGAGCCACGAGCTCCCAGCCTACAAGGCTGCATCTATGGGCCATCTGTGCTTTCCTGCCTTCTTGGCTCCCTATTTATTCCTGATTGCCCACATGTTTCAATGTGTGGGTCTCTTAGGCATGTGTCTGTGTTAAACAGGGATTTCTTTGTTGAATTATAGTTGGTTAACTTGTTGAAATTTCAGGGAGAGAGGCTAAGGGGTTCTCTCATGCCACCATTCCTCTGACGTCACTCCCTATTTATTTTTTCTAATCTGTTTAAATTTTAGATATACATTTGATCCCTATAATGTTGTGGTTAACAATATAAATTTTAAAGTCAGAATGAAATATATTGAAAATCTGGCAATCCCACTTACTATTAATATGACCTTGAACAAGATGTTTTACCCCTCTCAGACTCAGTTTTATCATATGTAAATTGTGTGCAATGATACCAAACTCAGATTTGTTGGGGGATCCAGAGATGTTTGCAGAGCTCATAGCACAATATCTGGCACATGGTAATCTCTCAATAAATAGTAGCTTCTATAATTAACATCACCCCTAATTTTACTATTTTTATTAACAATAGCCTTGTCATAATTACTGACTATTTATAGAAATATGATTATAAACACATTTAAAACAATATTATAATAATTTTATAATTGATAGCAATAGTAGAAGTCAGAAGTACTGAGTTCTGTCACTTACTTGCTTTTTATCTTAGGTAATTATCTTAATTTCCCTGTACCTTTATTCTCTCCTATGAATATTCCCTATATTCTCCATCCCCCAGAATGGTGATGAGGCAGTTGCTGTAATCCAAAGTCATCCAAACTTAGGGAAGGGAGAATAGTCAAAACCTTTGTGTTAGTATGCTCAAGAGCATGGAAATGTAAACCTCATGAACTAGATCAAATAGAGCATTGAAAGAAGTCCAAATGGGGTGAGCTATGTTATATATAAAAAGAAAGTAGATAAGTCCTATTAACTCCACCAGAAAGTTAGCCATGTGTACTGCAGCCTCTGGGGCCTCCTCTAATACCTTGCCTCCTTGATCACCTTGCTAATATTTGCTACACAAATGAAAATCCAGACTGCAAGAGATAGTACAGTTTAAACAGAGATACCCTAAAGGAGCACATTTGAACAAATTAGGCAGAGTCATCCTTTCAGGAATCAGCCACATAGCTAGTACATATTAACAAACTATCTGAATTTATAGCCTTATAAGCTCTGAGAATGGACCCAAGGTTCAGTAACTCACCACAACAAGCAATGAGTAATTCATGGGAGAAACAAGTTACCTCATTTATGATTATCACTTTATGCAGTTGTCCACTCTTGACATATTCACAGTACTATGCTAATGGATGGATAGAAAAACTCTGAAACATAAGTGTTTCTGTGCCATATCTCAGTAGAGACTTTTAGAGCTCTGGCCTCTAGGTCTTAATTAGAACTGTCATCTTGTAAAGTGCTCTTAGCCACTCAAAGCTGTTAGCATCCTCAGTAAAGCATTTGGTATACTTAATGGATGGACAAAGAGGTATGGCATTTTAAAAGAGATACAGGCCTGTCACCCAGTGCTTCTCTTTCAAGACTCTTCTAGAAAGGTTTTTGTGACTGCCCTGCCTCACTTCCTTTGAGCACTTCTAAAAGTCTAGTATACTTCTTCAATAACAAGTCTGTTACAGCAAATCATGAGTTGCATGAGAGTAAGGACCATGGATAATATCTCTATTTTCTCAAACTTGAACACAATGGAGTAGTCCCCTAGTTCAACCATCACCAACTGGTGGTCTGTGGACCACTGGTGGTCCATGAGGTCTGAAAGGTTGGTGACCACTGCACCTACTTCATGTGTAATGAGTGGAACTGCTCTTCTCAGCCTACAGCCCATGGACTGCACCACATTTGCTTCTGTCATAGTGAATAATGTACTTTTTAATAGTAACTATAGGTTGTTATTATCCTATATAATAAAAGGCTAATATGCAAATCAACCAAGTGGTGGAATGACTGGTCACTATGATACGCACTGACCACCAGGGGGCAGACGTTCAATGTAGGAGCTGCACCCTAGTGGTCAGTGTGCACCCACAGGGGGAGCGCCACTCAGCCAGAAGCCAGGCTCATGGCTGGCGAGTGCAGCAGTGGTGGCAGGAACCTCTCCCGCCTCCACCACAGCGCTAAGGAGCAGTGAGCTGAGCAGTAAGGAGCAGTGAGCAGGCAGGCGGTAAGGAGCAAGGGGGTCCCAGACTGCGAGAGGGATGACTGACTACCGTCAGTCATAGACATCCCCCAAGAGTTCCCCCCTGAGTGCATAAATTTCGTGCACCAGTTCTCTAGTCAATAATATAGTTCTTATTCTCTTCTTTTCCCTAGCATTAACTGTCTATTCTGTGTCTTGCAGAATTAGGTCCTAGGGATACAAAAACTAAAATGTTTCAGACTACAGTATTCAAAATGAGCACACACTCTCCCCAATAGATAATCAGAATTAATCATAATTCATAAACCTGTTGAGCTCAGATACCACCACAGGGGCAAGGATTTTTGTTAATTTATTGTCAGCCAGGTTTAATATATTTTACAAAGTGCATTACTAAATATGACCCAGTGCCTCATTCCCTTTCTACACTTTTCTTCAAAATCTTCTAACTCCCCAATTCTGCTGCTCTATGACAAGCAAATTCACCTATCTTCTAACCCTCTTCTCCGAATGCGCATTCCTCTTTTGATCTTAACTGAAACCTGACTCTCCTATTGTATATACCATTTTGGTTCTCAAAAGCTGGTTGATCATTCATAATCAAGATATCGAGTGGTAGGGGTCCATATTTTCCTTGATCTCTATTACTCCTTAGTCCAATACACTATCATAGTCATGTGATAATCTGGGCTCCTGTGATATTTCTAATATCAGGTGATATCCATGTCCACTCTTTTTTTCCCCTTTTTATTGAATTTATTGGGGTGACACTGGTTAACAAAATTATACAGGTTTCGGGTGCTCAATTCCACAACACATGACCTGAACCCTGTATTGTGCATTCACCACCTCAAGTCAAGTATTATTCCATCACCGTTTATCCCTATACCCTCTCTCATAAGTATCATCTATTGAATACTTGTATTACCTCAAACATTCCTTTGAGACCATTTCATCCCCTTCTTGGCCCCAGGTAACCACCTCATTCCTTTTTAATGCCCTGCTCTGCTTTCTTTCACTATGGATTAGATCCCCTCCCCCAGCGTTTCATATAAATATTATACACTATGTACTCATTTGTGTCTGCTTTCCTCCACTCAGCATAATATTCTTTTCTTTTAAAATATATTTTTATTATCTGGCCAGCATGGCTCAGTGGTTGAATGTAGACCTATGAACCAGGAGGTCATGGTTCAATTCCCAGTCAGGGCACATGGCCGGGTTGTGAGCTCGATCCCTAGTGGGAGCATGCAGGAGGCAGCGATCAATGATTCTCTCTAATCACTGATGTTTCTATCTCTCTCTCCCTCTCCCTTCCTCTCTGATAAAAATGCATTTTAAAATATAGATATATTTTTATTAATAAAAATATATTGATATAATAGTATCAGTTCATGTGATTAACACTCCAGTTTTCAGTTCCTTATACTATATGAGTATTTCCTTTAATTTCTTATGAGCTCAGATATTTTTTAAAAAAGGATGGTTCCTATGTTTCACTAGCTTTTCTAGGATTTGTAAAGAAAGATTTTTCAGGGTATTTAATTTGTTATATTTTCAAAAATGGGCATCTTTAATCTACTCCTGTATAGATTCTGCTCCCTCCATTTCACTAGAACTATTCTTTTCAAAATCACTAACAACCAATCATATCACCATACTCAACATACAGTTTCTATCTGCATGTTACCTAAACACACAATAGAATACATCCCAGATGATTATTCCCTGCTTCTTGAAACACTCTTCTTCTCTTGATTTCTATAATATTACACCCTTCTACTTTATTTTTCCTACTTTATAGGTTACTGTTTCTTTCTCCATTGCTATCTCCTTCTCTACCTGACCTAAAAAACTGCTTTTTTTCTGAAACATCATTTACTACTTAAGTACACTGTATAACTTCAGAAAATTGGTAGGAAATATTGGCCATCTGTGTGGATATGCAGTACACCCAAGTATATGACTCACAGCCACCATGCCATGGAGGCAGTTTAGTAGACTAAAATAGTTAATTAATATTTATCTCCTAAAAAATCTTACAGTGCAGACACAGAAAAATTTTATATGCTGTAATTCTCCCAGGGAAAAGTGGTAATAATATACAAGCCTTTCCCTAGACATCAGTAAATTTTCTTCATATTGAAGAAAATTTCTCCGATTGTAGGTACTATTAAAAAACCTACAAACTGTATAGCCTTTAGTAAATACCAGATGATTCATACTTTCAAAAAGGCTAGAGGAGAAGCAGCAAGGTTACATGTGCATACAAAAAATGGGTTATAAAAATGCTTCCAATCCTCCTCTCTGTTTCAGTTTAGTTTCCCAACCTTCACCTTCTGGAGTCTGCTCATTAATTTCTTCTTTTTCACTAAACTCTCCAACCCTCCCCAGCTCCTGGAACAAGCCTGACTGAGACAGTAAGCACTGCAGTAACCTTACTACTTCAACACTCTTCTTATTCCCACTTCTTTGTTAAGAGTTTAGTTGTCTGAAATACCAGGATCTAATGACTCAGTTACTAATGCTGGGCTAAGGTGTTGCTCCCATTGTCTCCAGTAATGGTTCTTCTACCTTCTCACACGTACTCTGAGTGCCCATCATAACACTTTGAAAATGTCTCCCCCGCTTCATTCTCTGTAAAATGACACTCACCAAAGACTGTGCGAGCAGGAACAGACTCTCTGTTGAGCCAGAAAGACACTTGTGACAGAATGACAGTCATAATGCATGGCAAATAGGTCTGGATCACAAAGTAGCCAATTTTTCTCTTGAGGTGGAAGTGGGTTGTCATGACAACATATTCTCCTGGAAAGAAAGTAAAATTTAGGTGGTATGTAACTGAAGAAACATTGTTGGATTAAGGTAGCTTCCAATTCAGTTCACAAAGCTCCTTAACCTCATATTCAAAACATCCTGGCACCTCCCAAATCCATGAAACCAGATCTCATGAAGTAGTGAAATAAATAAAAAATATTTTTTTAAAAAAATAATTAAGATCTTACTATGTGCCAAAAAACTTTGAGTGTTTTGGGAGTATTTACATTGCACCCTTCCAACAACCCTGTAAGGAATCCTTTGTTAAATCCAATAGTTAATTATAGCTCTTACTGGATTTGTCTGAAGCATTTTACACAGTTGAGCCCTCCATCCTCCTGGAATGACTCTCTTCAAGGAATTTCTAGGCCATGATGCTCTTCTGGTTTCCCTCCTACTTCATTACTTCTCCAGTCTCCTTTGCTGATTCCTTTACATTTCTAAGCACTCGAGGATGTCATGACTTGTACTCTTTTCTGTCTTACTCACTGCCTTTGCTTTCTCAGTCTGTGTCTTTAAATAATACATCAAACTCTGATAATCCCCAATGTATATCTTCTTACTGGGCTTCCTTACTTGTTATGGGTTGAATTGTGTCTCCTGGAAAGATATGGTAAAGTCCTAACCCTGAGTACCTAATAATGTGACCTTCTTTAGAAATAGGGTTGTTGCAGATATAATTAGTTATGATGAGGTCATACTAGAGTAGGATGGGCTGTAATACACTATGAATAATCCTATATAATAAAGGGCTAATATGCTAATTAGACCGAATAGCAGAATGACCATCCGGATGACCTTCAGGACAAAGCTGGGGCTGTGAGGGCCACGGCTGCGAGGGGCTGCGAGAGCTGAGCCCCTTGCATGAATTTTGTGCATCGGGCCTCTACTGCTCTTATAAAGAAAAAAACACACAGGGTGATGTTATGATGACATGTGATGGCAGAGGCAGAGATTGGAGTGATAAATCCACAAGCTAGGGAATGCCAAAGACTGCAACCTTCAGAAATTAAGAGACAAAAAAGCCCAGAACAGATTCTGCTTCAGAACCTCCAAAAGAAACAAACTCTGCCAACACCTTGTTTCAGACTTGTAGCCTCCAAAACTGAGGGATAATACATTTCTATTGTTTTAAGCCACCCAGTTTGTGGTACTTTCATACACAGAACTAGGGTTCCCTACACTACTCTGGACCTATGTATTCAATTACCTATTATACATCATATACATCATCACTTGGGGATCTAATAGGTACCTTGACCTAAGATGTCCAAGTCATAGATTTTACTCTCCCCATCTCTCACCCCCTTCAACTGGCTCTCCCAACAGATTTTTCCCATCTCAGTAAATGGTAGCTCTCAGAAGCACAGGCCAAAATAAAATTCTTCTAAAAGTTAGAATCATCATTGAATTCTTTTCTTCTTCTTCTTCTTCTTCTTCTTCTTCTTCTTCTTCTTCTTCTTCTTCTTCTTCTCTCTCTCTCTCTCTCTCTCTCTCTCTCTCTCTCTCTCTCTCTCCCTTGTATATATCTTCATGTACATACATGCATACACACACAGATACCCAATCAAAACAAAAACATTGACAGTTCTTTCTCCAAATACTATATATACATAATTTGACAACTTCTCACCACTTCCACCACTACCACTCTGGTCTAAGCCACTAGAGTAGTATAAAAGCTTTCAAACTGGTCTTGCTTCTGTTCTTGCCCTCTTCAATGCATTCTTTGCACAGCAGCCAAAATGATCATATTAAAACATAAGTCAGATTTGGTCTCTCTTTTGTTCAAGACTACCATCTATCAAAGAGTAAAGGCCAACTTCTCTTAAATGATCCCCAAAGATCCATCCAATCTGACTGCTCCACTATCTTTCTTGTCAGAGATTTTTATTTTTCACCTCTTTTTCTCCACCCACATTAGGCTTTAGCAGGTCTCCCAAATGAGGCAATTTCCCACTTTCCTACACTACCCACTCCCTTCTACCTAAGCCAAGGAAGCACCATCTGTTTACTCAAAGCTCAAAATACAATACATATTGTATGTGTATTCACAATCTACCTTTTTTATATGAACATGAAAAAATAAGGCTTATTTTTAGTTTAGCAAATAATTCTCACACAAAATTATGGAATGTGTTCTTCATTATAACTTTGGAGTGTCTCTCTTTTCTTTCCCTCTGTTTATTTTTCAATCTTTTTATTTGTGTCTTTGTTCCCCACTCTCTTCACTTCTTTCCTGTCTATGTCCATTTCTATTCTTTTTTCTCCAAGTCCTTCCCTTCATTCTTTTTCCACTGAGAAGGCATTGAAGATTTATTTTTAATGACAATTGGACTTTGATTAGCATGGGAAATTTCCCCCCTTCCCCAGCTTAGGCTCATACCCCATAAACTCCTATCTATTGACCTATATTTTATAATCTTAAATATTTAATAAATAAAATATATAGTAAACATTATTCATAAATTAGATATATTCTCTGGAAATGAAAGGCAAAGCAAGTGGACTTTGCAAAATCTTATCAAATTACCCATTTGCCTTAAATGACTGAATATATTTTATTCAATTCTTTCCTTTTATATCCCTCTTTCCTTCAATTTCTGTCTTTCTATCTCTCTTTCCAAAGAATCAAAGAGGGTGACTAAGATCAGCAAAATGGTGGAATAGGACATATAGGCTCTAGTACCCAATCACAAAAATATGGATTCGCAACTATCCACAGACAAGAATGCCTTTTTGAAAATACCAGAACCTGGAAGTAAGGCTGAAGTGTCCTCTTAGAGCACAAAACAAAGCATCGAACAGACCGTCAAACTACCACAGGAACCCTGGGGGAGGGTTGGGGGGCGGGAGGTGGGGGGGAAGAGATCTACCGAAGGACTTGTATGCATGCATATATAAGCATAACCAATGAACACAAGACACTGGGGGATAGGGGAGGCCGGGGGAATGTCAAGGGGGAAAAAAAGAGACATATATAATACTCTTTGTAATACTTTAAGCAATAAAACAAAATTAAAAATAAATAAATAAAATAAAAGGGTAAGACAAGTGGTTTCACTTTCGGGCCTACTTCCCGCCCCCCCCACCCCACCCCCCAGACCTGCACTCAGTGTCATGCCTAGCAGGTCTCTGATCTAGGTTATCCAGTGGGAAAGGAGAGCTCATGCAGATGGACGCTTCCAGTATTCCAAGGCATTCCCCTGGAGGCCCACTTCTGTCTAGCTCCATGGGGCACACTGGGGAAATTGGCAGGGTTAAACCACTTGCTGTCAGCTAAGAACAAAGAAGGAGGCTCGGGGAACTTACAGCCATCAGTGCCAGATTGCAATCTCTTCTGATGAGAGTCCAGCAGTCTGCCTTGCCTGCTTAGAAATCCAACCTCTGAGAGAAGCCTGCAGCTCTGGCAACCAGATAAGTAAATTATAGGCGGAGGTCCCGCCCAACAACGGAGGTCTGGCCAACAGTAAAACTGAGCGCAGACTTCAGCAATGGTGGTAGACCAATCAAAAGGGCCACATTCCTTGGTTTCCTGATGCGCTCAAAAGGCGACCTCTGGTGGTTAAAACTTGCCAGCTGCTCAGCCTAGGGTGGTGGTGCACACGCCCCGCCCCCCACACACACACACCCCACCCCCATCCCGGACCTCCGTTAATCATACCATTTCCGGGAGTCAAAATGGTGAAGGGATTAAGCAAACGGAAAAGAAAAACAATATGCAGGCAACCGTATGGTGATTAGCAGTGGGAAAGGGGGTGGGAATGTAGAAGAGAGCGGAGGGGGGATAAAAAGTGATGTAAGGAGACTTGACTTGGGGTGGTAAACACACAATACAATATACAGATGATTTATTATAGAATTGTATACCTGAGACCTATATAATTATATTAGCCAATGTTTTCCCAATAAATTCAATGAAAATAAAAACCCCGCTGGCCACGTGACCTTAGAGCGGCAGCTGTTCTGTCCACTTCCTGTGACAGAGCTTAAGGCAGCGACCCAGTCCGCCAACACAATGACCTCTAAGAATCAAAACCCGCTGGCCACCTGCCCTACCACACGCCGACCACAGACAAGGCAATTATGCCAGACAAGCCGTTAGATATGCCGCATATGCGGCAATTCCTGGGAGTGAAATTCAAAGGTATCGTAGCCGCGGGAGGGGGATGACATTGGAAACAAAACCCGCTGACCACGTGGCTTGAAAGTGACAGCCAACCCAGTCCACCCACAGATTGAACACCAGAAAACATTACAAGCTGGCCACTCAGCCTAGAGCAGCGTCTCTGCTGTCAGTATACACCACAACCCCTGGGAATCAAACAGCCTCGGAGTAGAAGCAACTCCTTTCTGAAAACACAGTAACCTGAAGTAAAGATAATTTCTCTGGGGAACAAATACGCCCGGACATGTGGCCTGGAGCAGCAGTACAGGGATTTGACTGTCAAGGGTTGCCGTGTACGCGGCAAGCTCTACTGGCTCATCTGACACTTTCCTCAGGGAATTGTCTTGTCTTGGTCAGCCGGCGGCTTTGCTGACCTAGCCCAATGGGTTTTGATTCTCAGGGATCATGGCGGCCTGGGTTGCAGCGACCCCCAAGAATGGTGGTTTTCAGGGGCTAAGGAGTAAGGAAAATGGGGAGATGCCAATCAAAAAGCACAACACGATGGAATACTAAACTTTCGATTTTAAGATGAATAAAATCGGGATGAATAGCTGGGGATCTAATGTACAGCTAAGCACCGCTCCCTCTTCAGGAGCGCACTGACAACCAAGGGGCAGCTCCTGCATTAAGCGTCTGCCCCCTGGTGGTCAATGCACAGCATAGCGACTGTTATTATATACATGATTTCTATGAGTAGGTCTGGAGTGTTCTCAATATATATACACACAAAAGATAGTTTATTGGATTGTTCTAAACATTTCATAATGTATATTATTTATCATCACATTGTAACTCTTAAATGTGTACAATTTTATTTTTCACTTATATTTGAATAAAGTTGGGGGAGGGGAGCAGAGGCAAAAAGAATTCTCCTCAGTAAAAACTGAAGCGCCTTTTACTCATTTGGGAAGATTTCCCATTTCAGATAGTACTGCAGACTGAGTCCACTGTGGAATAGATAAAGGTCAATGGAAAGCTACTTTAGCACATTTACAGGTTCATAACCTAGATACCTTCTGTGAAGGAAAATGACAAGTAGATGTTTAGAAAGCTTAACAAGTACATTCATTGCATTAATTAACTGAATAGGTTATGTTAAATGCAACTATGATACTTTGTATCTCTTTACATCCTTGCATCCTCTTCTCTGCCAAAGTGGGAACTGAAGGTTTGATCAGATTAGATTTTTCCAAGTTCTCTATTCTATTTACACCCTTGTGCCTCAGCTTATTAAGCTTAAGTAACATCTGTATTATGTGTGAAATACACAAAGTATAATATAAAATATACTAGAGCTCTGACCGGTTTGGCTTAGTGGATAGAGCATCGGCCTGCGGACTGAAGGGTCCCAGGTTCGATTCCGGTCAAGGGCATGTACCTTGGTTGTGGGCACATCCCAAGTGGGGAGTGTGCAGGAGGCAGCTGAATCGATGTTTCTCTCTCATCGATGTTTCTGGCTCTCTATCCCTCTCCTTCTCCCTTCCTCTCTGTAAAAAAATCAATAAAATATATTTAAAAAATAAAATAAAATAAAATATACTAGAGGCCTGGTACACAAAATTCAAACATGGGGGGGGGTCCCTTAGCCCAGCCTGTGCCCTCTCGCAGTCCAGGACCCCTTGGGGGATGTCCACCCACCGGCTTAGACCCAATGCCCAATCCTCCTGGGAATCGGGCGGCAGTCAGACATCCCTCTCGCAGTCTGGGGCTCTCACAGTCTGGGACCCCTCGCTCCTTACCCCCTGCCTGCAGTGGAGGCAGGAGAGGCTCGCACCACTGCCACTGCGCTCACCAGCCATGAGCCTGGCTTCTGGCTGAGCGGAGCTCCCCCTGTGGAAGTGCATCGACCACCAGAGGGCAGCTTCTGCATCGAGCGTCTATTCGCTAGTGGTCAATGTGCATCATAATGACCGGTTGTTCCACCATTTGGTCGACTTGCATTTAGGGTTTTATTATATAGGATTATATAGGATAATGGATGTGTATTCATGAATTATCATCTATGGATCAGAAATGCAGAACAGCTTAGCAAATTAATGCTTTATATAACTGCACATATTTTCATAAAGTGGATGATTATATTCTTCTTCTTTAAAAATATACTTTTATTGATTTCAGAGAAAGGGAGAGAGAGAGTGAGAGAGAGATAAACATCAATGATGAGAGAGTAACATTGATAGGTTGCCTCCTACACAACCCCCTACTAGGGATTGAGCCCACAACCCAGGCATATGCCCTGACTGGGAATTGAACAGTGACCTCCTGGTTCATAGGTTATGCTCAACCACTTAGCCACACCAGCATGACTTCTTTCTCTTCCTGCTGATATTGCTGCCTCTCTGTGTGTGCCTTATTGTGAAAGATTACTCTTTAAGTAGTTTAGGGAACTTTCCCTGCCTTTGCACTATATCCTACTATGCTCCATCTGTGTTAAGTGCACAAATATCCGAGAATACAATGTGAAACACATTCACAATTTATCCAGTTCCTAAGGCTGTGAATGATACAAGGGGTTTCTTTAAGAGCTTGGCAAATTAATTCATACAAAGTGGATATATTTTCTTAAATTCATGTTTGGTATTTTTCCAACTATCTATGTTCCTTGAATTTTTTCTAGTCTCCTGTATTCTTTTAATCCTCATCTTTCAGAGTTCTCTTTGTGTCTCTTTCAATCTCTTATTTTCTGCTTTGTCTTTACTTAACCTTTGCTACATGTGTAAAGACACAATATACTAGTATACAATGACCATAATATACTTATTCTAATGAATGGTCAAATTTCTAAGAAAGATGGAAAAATAAGATCATATACCCAAATCCTCCTGTTAGAAAATTAATTGCAAAATTTTTCCAAATGTGGGAAAATGGAATCAGTGTTGAAATAGGGAATGGTATGAACAATTAGCCACAGATTTTGAGGACTTTTATTCATTTATTTAACACATGTTTGAATCTGCAGCAAAAAGCAGGAGCCCTCTGGTTAGAATTACTTCATACCTCATACCAAGGACTGACAGCATTCAGAGAGAAAGAAACTCATACAAAATAGAACTTCCATAGATTATAGGTCTTTCCCTATTATCTATGGTTCAGCTGCCTATTAATATGTTGTACCCCATAAATATACATTGAGTAGCCTATTCAGAATTCATAAAGGAATATCTATAATTTATAGTGACATAAAGACAATATACATATGTGATGTAATAATATGTATGTGGTACCTAAATCAAAGGGTATCCAAGGGTGTACAGCAAAGTCTCCCTCTCATAGCTGCCCTAAACCACCCATCTCATTTCTCCCTCCTTTAACTACAATTAACAGTTTCTTGTGGATATTTCTAGAAATAATAACCCTATACAAACATATATCCCTATATAACTTCAGTGTTCTGTGCTCTGCATTTTTTTCACTCAACAGTATATCCTGCAGATATTTGCAATGAACAGTAACATCAAGGACTTCATCATTACAGCTGCAGAGTATTGAATTGTGCAAATGTATTTTAATATACTAAATTACCTTTTTACTTATGTACTTTGTATCATGCTTTTAAACTAATTTGAGATGTAGTCTAATTATATCTGCAATGACTCTATTTTTAATAAGGTCACATTCTGAGATACTGGGGTCAGAACTTCAACATATGAGGGGACATAATTCAACCCGTGACACATGCATTGCCAAGATTGAAGGAAAATTGGCATGCCCATACACTGATAATGGGAGTGTGAATTGCTTAACCTTTTAGAATGGCAATTTGTACATATGTATTAACTTTTCAAAAATGTGTCTACTTTCTGAAATAGCAGTCTTGATATTCTGTCTCTATCCTAGGCAGATAATAACACAGGAATAAAATGATATATGGAAAAAAGGTCTACACAGGGTTGATTATAGCATTAAATCACATAAAGTAATAGTAGATAATTGGCTAAATTGAGTATGATTCACATATGAGGTCATTAAAATGAAAATATTATTTTACTGAATTTAACAATGAAATGCTATACTTCTCAGTGATAGCAACACTTATCACATCATTGTCAAGAATACTGTGACATTGAAGGAAAGCTTTTTAATTCTCTTTTTAAATTTTAAAGTAATTAAAACAGATAATAATAATATATGTCCAGTCTAATTATTAAAATACTGCTATTTATAACTAACAAGAAATAACAAGTATTAGTGAGAATGTGGAGAAAAGGAAACCCTTCTTCATTGTTGGTGGGAAAATAAATCGGTGCAGCCACTATGTAAAACAATATGGGAGTTCCCCACAAAATTAGAAATAGAATGACCACATGATGCAGCAATCCTACTTCTGGATATTTAGTCAAAGAAAACAAAAACACTAACTCGAAAAAATATATGCACTCCTAAGTTCACTGAAGCATTATTTACAAAAGCCAAGATATGGAAGCAACCTAAGTGTCTATGGATAGACGAATGGTGAAGAAGATGTGGTACATATACACAATGGAATGTTATTCAGCCATAAACAGAAGAAAATATTGGCATTTTTGACAACATGGATGGACATTGAGGGCATTATACTAAGTAAAATAAATTATACAACGAAAGACAAATATTGCGTAATCTCACTTATATGTGGAATCTAAAACAAAACACAATCCAAAAAAAACAAGCTCACAGATACAAAGATTAGTTCTTGCAAGAGATAGGGGTGTTTGTGGGTGGGGTAGGGGTGGGGGTAACAATTACTAGTATGTGGTACAGATTATAAAAAGTCTTGTTAAATAAAGTAAATACCTGTACTAGAGCGGATTATATCTGTCCCAACAACATGGCCCAGAAGGTCATATTGATTCAGGCGAGAGCCGTCCTGTGCTACTTCCACAGATTTGTTCTTCCCAAGAGTCCAAGAATAAACCACTTCAGCTTTTGTATAGGCATCTAAGGCATAAAAGGGTCAAGAAGGAGAAGTTGAAGGGAAAGAAAAATGGTTATTTTTGATACTAAACTTGCATGAGTTTAAAATACAACTTACATCCCAAAAGAGTTCTGGGTAGGTGTTCTCTCTTCAACTGAAGTACATGTATCCATCAATCTAATAAACAATCATTGTATAACCACTATTGTTTATGCTGAGAACACAGAAATGAACCTAAAGTGGTCTTTTCCTTCAATGACCCACAGTCTTTTGCACTGCCAATAAATTGTTAATTTTTTCCTTCTCTTGGAGTGTAAAGAGTGGGGATAAAGGTAGGAATAGATAAAATATTATCTAATGCAGTTGTCATAAATTGAGATGCTTATAGGAGATAGAGAGGTACCTTAAATTAGTAAATTAGGCTAGTTGTGAGAAAAATTAACTGCCCCAAAATGTAACAAATTTTCTTTAATTAATTATAGGGTGACCATATTAGATAAAGTTAAAAAAAATCATACTGAAAAAAAAAACTACACAGAGGAAACCAAGATGGCAGCAGAGGTAAACACCGGAAATTGCTGCCTCCCACAACCACTTCAAAAATACAACTAAAAGACAAAACAGACATCATCAAGAACTACAGGAAGGCTGGCTGAGTGGAAATTCTACAACTAGAAGGAAAGAGAAAAGCACACTGAGACTCAGAGGAGGTGCGGAAGTAAAGTGCAGAGGTACGGAGGCGCACGTGGAAAGGGCTGGCAACTAAGGACACGGTTTTTTGTTGTTGTTTTTTCAATCAGGAGGGAGCCTCAAGCTCCCGACTGCTCTGAATTCCAGTTCTGGGCAAGTCTCTGGGGACCCAGACTCATACGGGGAGAAACTGGACTGTCTGGCATCGGTAGGAACTCGAGGGCGGCTTTCTCTCAGAGGTGCTTGCAGCGATTACCAGGACACTGAGATGCGGGGCCTCTTAGGGTAGGACTGAGGATCTGCCATAGCTGTTTGCTCTGCCCTGTTGATTCCCTGAGACCCCGCCCCACCCAAGCTGTGTGCAGAGGCTTTTGCATATAAAAGGCCTGGCCTTTGCAATCTGAAAATTACCTAACAAACTGCAGCTGGGTCAGAGAGACCCAGAACTTCCAAAAGAAGGCCCAAGGTCCCGTGGCAGCTTGCATTGCTTCACAGCTGGGCCTCATCTGGGCACCTCCAAACCCCAAATAAAGAAGAGGAATCTGAAGATCTCTCCATAGCTCCTGCTGGGTAGCCTCAGGCAGAGGCTAAATTAGCATCTCCTTAGAGATCCAAGAGCCAGTGTACCCAGTGATCAGAGTGGGACCATCCAGATTACAACTCCTCAGATCCATAAGGGACACACTCAGGGGGCAGACTCAGTGAGCAACAAAGCCCCACTGAAGCAAGTCTGGCCCCAGAAGGATGTCTCCAGCACAGAAGTTCTCCCACTGTAGACACAGCTGATTCTCACAGCCAATTGGCCTGGAGGTCAATTCCTCCCAGTGATACCTACAACAATCAAGGCTTAACTACAACAAGACTGTGCACAAAGCCCTCAAGGGGGTGCACCAAGAGTGCCCACCCCAGGTAATTGGGGAGGCTGAGCCACTGGGCCCTATAGGACACCTAGCACAGAAAGCCACTCTATCAATACAGGGAAGCATAAAAAATGTGGAGACAAAGAAACAGGTCACAAATGACAAAAATGGAGGAAAGCAAACTACTGGATATAGAGTTCAAAACCAAAATTACAAGATTTTTCAAGAATTTTCTAGAAACCGCCGATAAATTTAGTAAAACCCTCAATAAGTCTATTGAGACTGCTGATAAATTTAGTGAGACCCTCAAGAAATCTAGTAAGACCCTCGTGGATATGAAAAAGGACCAACTAGAACTTAAGCATACACTGACTGAAATAAAGAGTATTATACAGAGTTCCAACAGCAGACTAGAGGATCGCAAGAATCAAGTCAAAGATATGAAATACGAAGAAGCAAAAGACACCCAACCGGAAAAACAAAAAGAAAATAGAATCAAAAAATATGAAGATAGTGTAAGGAGCCTCTGGGACAACTTCAAGCGTACCAACATCCGAATTATGGGGGTGTCAAA
This sequence comes from Myotis lucifugus, assembly GCF_000147115.1. Lineage (NCBI taxonomy): Eukaryota > Metazoa > Chordata > Mammalia > Chiroptera > Vespertilionidae > Myotis > Myotis lucifugus. Next base: position 2,084,071 of record NW_005871088.1, on the reverse strand, counting down.
AGAAGAGAGACAGCAAGATATTGAAAACCTATTTGAAGAAATAATGACAGAAAACTTCCCCTACCTGGTGAAAGAAAGAGACTTACAAGTCCAGGAAGCGAAGAGAACCCCAAACAAAAGGAATCCAAAGAGGACCACACCAAGACACATCATAATTAAATGCCAAGAGCAAAAGACAAAGAGAGAATCTTAAAAGCAGCAAGAGAAAAAAAGTCAGTTACCTACAAGGGAGTACCCATATGACTGTTAGCTGATTTCTCAACAGAAACTATACAGGCCAGAAGGGAGTGGCAAGAAATATTCAAAGTGATGAATAGCAAGAACCTACAACCAAGATTACTTTATCCAGCAAAGCTATCATTCAGAATTGAAGGTCAGATAAAGAGCTTCACAGATAAGAAAAAGCTAAAGGAGTTCATCACCACCAAAACAGTATTATATGAAATGTTGAAAGGTATCCTTTAAGAAGAGGAAGAAGAATTAAAAGGTAAGGATACAAATTATGAACAACAAATACACATCTATCAACAAGTGAATCTAAAAATCAAGTGAATAAATAATCTGATGTACAGAATAAACTGAAGAATATAATAGAATCAGGGGCATAGAAAAGGAGTGGACTGACTATTCTCGGGGGGGGAGGGGTGTGGGGGGTGTGGGAAGAGACTGGACAAAAATCGTACACCTATGGATGAGGACAGTGGGGGGGGGGTAAGGGCAGAGGGTGGGGTGGGAACTGGGTGGAGGGGAGCTATGGGGGGGAAAAGAGGAACAACTGTAATAATCTGAACAATAAAGATTTAATTTTAAAAAATCATACTAGGGCTATTTTAAGTCTTAAAGATATGAAAATTTTCAAATGACATAGTAATAATTAATAATTACTATTTTTTATTGCTTAAAGTATTACAAAGAGTATTACATATGTCTCCTCCCCCCCCCCCGCCCTTGACAATCCCCCGGTATTCTGATTTGAAAAACACAAACCTGCCATCTTTTTTCTGCACCAGGGTGTTAATGATAGGTCTTGCATTTAGAATTCCAATGGCAAGTAAAGAATTTAGTACAGATTAGTTTTAACAGGGGTGTGGGTAAGGGAAATGAGTTGGGAATGAAGGGAGAGACATGTTTTCTTTCTAGACATGGATTAACTCTTTGCACAGTGGATTTTATATTTCGGATGAGCATCTTGTCCTAACTCCAGCACCTGGGCACATAAAGGGAAGTTGACCTCCATACTGTTCACCCATTTCATCCAAGTTTTGGGCTGGTGTTATGTCCATTTAAATGTTTTACTACAAAACAAATAATTCCTAGTGAATTTACCAATGAACAAATATAAACTCTGTGTCCATACAAAACCTTGCAACTTGGATATAAATTTCATAACAGTCTAACAGTAACCTTTACACAGACCAATTGTGATCTGCTTATAGTACACTTCTTAGGACTTCATCAGTATACTCAAGTAAACCATTTCCTGATATTTTTTGTAATGGGCAACATGCCAAAAAGTTCTTCATTCACATCAAAATTCTCATTGAAATCATGAAAAATTATACATAACTCTATGGTATTTTTATATATGTGCTCTCATAAACTACAAAAGAAAATACCACAAGAAATCTAATTTTTCCACATAGTATGCCCTATTTGGTCTCAGTAATTTCTTCAAAACACTGACAGAAATACTTCTAGTTCAACATACAATTTCTGCTGTGATTAATAGATATTTTTATAAATCTAGCATTTATAAAATACTACAGGCCCGGTGCTCAAAATTCATGCACAGGGGGGTGTCCCTCAACCCAGCCTGCACACTCTCCAATCTGGGACCCCTCGGGGAATGTCCCACTGCTGGTTTAGGCCTGATCCCTCTCACAATCCAGGACTGCTGGCTCCTAACCACTCACCTGCATGCCTGCCTGATTGCCCCTAACTGCTTCTAACTGCCTGCCTGATCGCCCCCTAACCACTCCCTTGCTGGCCTTGTCACCCCCAACTGCCCTGCCCGGCTGGCCTGATCACCACCAATTGCCTTCCTCTACCAACCTGATGGCCCCCAACTGCCCTCTCCTGTCAGCCTGGTCACCTCCAACTGCCCTCCCCTGCCAGCCTGGTCGCCCTCAATTGCCCTCCCCTGCAGGCCTGGTCCCCCTAAGTGCCCTCCCTTGCCAGCCCGGTCACCCCTAACTACCCTCCCCTGCCCGCCTGGTCACGCCTAACTGCCCTCCCCTGCAGGCCTGGTCCCCCCAAACTGCCCTCCCCTGCAGACCTGGTTGCCCCCAACTGACCTCCCCTGCTGGTCTAGTTGCCCCTAAGTGCCCTCCCCTGCTGGCCTGATCCACCCACAACTGCCCTCCCCTGCTGGCCATCTTGTGGCTGTGGGCGCCACCATCTTTGAGGGTGGGGAAGCCAATTAGCATATTCCTTCTTTATTAAATAGGATTTGTGACAGTGTGAGGGTCAATTACCCATCTTTGTGACAGTGTGAGGGTCAATTAGCATATTCCCTCTTTATTAAATAGGATTTTAATGCCTAGGAAGGTTTGTTGCTTGATGCTTAACTGCATTTCCCAGTAGCAACACTTAGTGTATGCATTCAAACACAAAACTTATTGGACTTTCAGGTTTAATAAACAAATAAGCAATAAATACATTTTAAAAAATCCGGAATTTTATGTGACATTCCCCAAATTTCAAATCTTGACAAATAATTTCAAAAGTTATAAACACTGTATATATCAAGTAAATCACATCTGCAAACCACCAATGTACAACCTCTGGTCTAGAGACTCTCCTATAGATGGCTATGGTCTTCTGTGATTCATCCTTGGAAACAAAGCATCTGCTGCTTGCTATGGGGTATTGAGGGCTCCCACCTGGAATTGTAGATCTTCAAATTAGTGTCATCAAGAAGAAATGGAAATCTTCTCAGGACTCTTCCCATAACCTTACCCAAATCTATTCTAAGACTATTAAGTGAGGACTATACCAGGGTTATTAGTGAAATGTGATTTCATGTCTTCTAATTTTCCTCAGTGCCTTCCATCTTTAGTATATGTTTTGGGTTCCACTACTCAAGAGAATCATCTATGTATGTCTTTTTTTTTAATATATTTTATTGATTTTTTTACAGAGAGGAAGGGAGAGAGATAGAGAGTTAGAAACATCGATGAGAGAGAAACATCGATCAGCTGCCTCCTGCACACTCCCTACTGGGAATGTGCCCGCAACCCAGGTACATGCCCTTGACCGGAATCAAACCTGGGACCCTTCAGTCCGCAGGCCGACGCTCTATCCACTGAGCCAAACCGGTTTCGGCCTATGTATGTCTTCTTATCTTTGCTGTGTAGGTGGTTGTAACTCCCTATGTTTAAAGAACAATGCAATGTTCTTCCCCATATACCCAAGAGTTTGAAAATATAAAAACTAAAATAGGTTTTTTGAGGGAAAGGGTAGAATATAAAATATATTTTCTACCACTAAGAAAGAAAAGGAATTTCTTGCTGGGTCTCTTAAGCTGAGTACCTTGAGCATTAAGTACCTGAATATTAGCTCCAAACTCCAAACATTTCCTAGTATAGATTTGACAATAAATTGTGCAGCTACCAGTACCTAAGAAATTTCAATGGGCTCAGAGGGGCAACTTGTTTCATACAAAAATCAATGGATTAATTTTTGTGGAAAAATATATGGTAACAGAGGAATTATGGAGGAAAAATATTTTCTTCTCATATGGTGGAGGTCAAAGAAGGAAAGGCATAAAATAATAGTGGAAGAGAATAGAGAGAGAAATAAATTTTAAAAAATTGAAAACTACTTGATTGTCTGTTCATAGTCTGACCCTGTATTGGTAAACAAAGATTAATAAAGCATAGTAACTACCATCAGGGTGCCCACAATCTATTGGGAGAGACAGAGAGCTTACAATGGTCATAGTACAAGCCTGTACATGAAAACTATGCACACTAGTGGAACAAAAACAAGTATTAAATGAAACCAGAGGATGGCGCTATTGGTTCTGCTCCAAGTGCAATATTAAATAAGCCAGTCAGAGAAAGATAAATATCACATGATCTCACTCATTTGTGGAATATAATGAACAACATAAACTGATGAACAAAAACAGATCCAGAGACAGAGAAGCATCGATCAGACCACCAAACCTCAGAGGGAAGGTAGGGGAGGGTGGGGGTAAGGGGGAGAGATCAACCAAAGGACTTGTATGCATGCATATAAGCGTAACCAATGGACACAGACAACAGGGGGGTGAGGGCATGAGTGGGTGGTGGAGGGCAATGGGGGGATAAGGACACATTATGTAACACCTTATTCAATACAAATTTTTTTTTAAAATAAAGAACAATTCACAAAGTAGCCTTGGCTCTGGCTGGTGTTGCTCAATGGTTACAGTGTCAGCCTGCACACTGTAGGGTGCAGGTGCTATTCCCGGTCAAGGGCATGTACCTATTGCAGGTTCGATCTGGCCATGGCCAGGGGTCTTTGCAGGAGACAATCAATTGATGTGAGATCTCTCTCTCTCTCTCTCTCTCTCTCTCTCTCCTCTCTCTTTTCCTCCCTCTCTCCCACTCTCTCTAAAAATCAATGAAAAATACTTAGAAGATGAGGCCACCTTTTATACGTGAAAGGATATTCCTAGCAAAAGAACAACACAGAAAAAGCAAAAAGCCTATAAAAATATGGAGTATTAGGGAATTCATGGCATCCCTGGACTTAGAGGCTAGAGAAAAGCTAATGTCATATTATGCCATATCCTAATTGCCCACACTAAGAAAGAAAGATTTTAGTCCATAGGCTGTAAGTTATTGTGGACCTAACCAAAGTATAAAGATGATATATCCAGATTTATGCTTTGGAAGGCTCCCTCTAGCTGCAGTATGGATTACTAGTTGGAAAAAGTGAAACTGTAGCCAAGACAACAGTCAGAAGGTCATCACAATGTTTGGAATGAGTAACCCTTAGGGCATAATATATAGTAGTAGACAGTGGGTTGAATTGAGTGGGACAAAAAGGAGATTTCAAAGGTAAAACAGATTATAACTGATGGTTAAGGAAAGAGGACGTTTAAGGAAATAATCTAGATGGTCCTGTATTTATAGCTTTTGCCAGTAGGCGGATAATAATGGAATTCATTCACCACCAGGGAACAGAACTCTTTCCCTTCAGGCTTTCTCTTTCTTCTCTCCTTCCTCCATGCCCCTTTGGATTCCTTTAGTGCCTCAGCTTTCCTCCCATAGAGTCTTACCTCTTCTTCTCAGTTCTAATCTTTGTATTTTCATGGAGGAGCAAAGGTAGAGTCGGGGGAGGTGAATACTGCAGAAAGGATATCTACCAAACTATAGAAACTACTGCATTCCCAGAATGGTCCCCTCAATATATATTGTATGGACTATGACAGTGATGGCGAACCTTTTGAGCTCGGCGTGTCAGCATTTTGAAAAACCCTAACTTAACTCTGGTGCCATGTCACATATAGAAATTTTTTTACATTCACAACCATAGTAAAACAAAGATTTATATTTTTGATATTTATTTTATATATTTAAATACCATTTAACAAAGAAAAATCAACCAAAAAATGAGTTCGCGTGTCACCTCTGACATGCGTGTCATAGGTTTGCCATCACTGGACTATGATGACACAAGCATGTCATTGCTTTTGTTGTTTTGCCAAATGTCTCCTATTACTTGAGCCTTGGTATGTGTCAGGCTCTAGGAAAATGGGAAGTAAAAAACAATCCTGCCACAATAGCACCAATAAAAAAGCATTTTCTTTGAACTCATATTGTCAGAGTTTGCTTGTTTGCTTGCTTATTTGATTCAGCCAATCACTCTTTCAACAAATATTAAGACCTTATTTTACCTAGTTAAGGTTCGTAAGTCATAAGACATTTGAGGTCACATCCCTTCATTGAACTTATATTCTACTGGGGAAAGACAGAAAATAAATAAAGAAAGAAAATGTCATACAGTAATACGTTCTGTGAAAAAAAATGGGACAGTTTATGGGGTAGGGAGGGGTTTCATTAAGCACAGTGATCAGAGAAGACCTCTTTGAGGAAGTAGCTTTTAAGCTGAAACATGGAAAAGGAAAAAGACTCAGAGTTTGATGGAGAACATTTCAGGTAAAAACAATAAAGCAGCAAGTGCAAAGGTTTCTAAGTGAGAAAGTTCCTGCTGAGTTGTAGGAATGGGCAGAAGGTCAATGTAAAGGAGAGAGACAGATATGAGATGAGGTTGAAGAGATAAATGACAACTAAAACCAAGACAGGGAACACAAAAGAAGGTTTTATAGAAAAAATAATCCATTTAATTTAGGCATATTTAGTAAAAATACAAGGGTTTTATGAACCTAACAACTAATGCCTAAGGTTGGCATACATATGAAACCAAATGGAAACAGACACTGTATAGGTTTATAACTAGTCTAATAAAAGAGAAACATGCAAATTGGTGTCACTCTGCTATGCCCACAAGCCAATCAGGATGAGCATGCAAATTAACCTAACAAAGATGGCGGTTAATTTGCATATGCAGGCGCAGAGCAAAGACTGAAGATTACTGAAGACTGAAGACGACTGAAGACTAAAGAGGCTTGCCTTCTCTGCGGTCGGAGTGGAGAAGCCTCCAGGCTTGGCTGGGTCCTCAGTACTGGAGGAAAATCAGTGCTGGCAGCCAAGGGAAGAAAGGCCTATTTCACGAATCTCTTCATGCAATGGGCCTCTAGTACATTTATAATCCTCAGGACTTTAAATTATCCAAAGTGACATGACAATGCTATAGGCACTAGTTACTGGCAACACAGAACAAATTTTTGTATCTCAAGTATGGAGTATATATTTTTTGCTTCTATTAAGATGATCATGTGTGTTTTGTCCTTTATTCTGTTAATATGGTGTATATCCTTCACTGATTTTGGGGAAAAGTTTTCAGTTAGCAATAATTACACCTCGGATAAAGCTCATTGGCTAAAATACTGCCACTGTGCAGAGCTATATTCACTGATTTGGGATGTTAAGGCCAGTTTATATTCTTGGGATAAATTCCACTTAAAGATAGTGTATAAGTTGCTTGGTTCAGTTTGCTAGGATTTTGTTGAAGAGCTTGTGTCTCTATTCATAAGGGATATTTGTCTGTGGTTTTCTTGTGGACTTTGGTTTTAGTATCTGAGTAATACTGACCTGGTTGAATGAGTTAAGAAAGGTTATTTCCTCTTATATAGTTTGCAAAACTTTGTGAAGACTTAGCATTAATTCTTCTTCAAATGTTTGATAGAATTCAATGGTGAAGCCATATGGGCCTGGGCTTTTCTTTGTGGGAAGTTATTAAGTTACTAATTTAGGTATTTTAAAATTTTAGTAGCTTGTGTGTTTCCATGAATTTTTCCATTTCTTCTGGACTATTTAATTTGTTAGTGCTCAGAGTATTTCAGTATAATCCTGTTTATTTATGTAAGGCAATAGTCATGTCACCTTTTCATGATTTCAGTAATTTGATCCTTCTTTCTCTTTTTTTCCTTGGTCTGTCTAGCTAAAGGTTTGTCAGTTTTTTAAATGTTTTCAAAGAACTTTTATACTCTTTAATGTTTTTTCTATGCTCTATTTCATTCAATTTCACTCCAATATTTATTATCTTCTTCCGTGTTATTTTGGGTTTGGCTTGTTCTTCCTTTTCTACTTTGTTAAGGTCAGGTTTTTGATTTTAGATTTTACTTCTTTTTAATATACTTTACAATAATAAATTTCTCTCTAAACACTGCTTTAAACTGATGCAT